>NW_026441721.1:0-335000 GCF_025612915.1 Magallana angulata
ATAATTAACTTCAGAAGCACGCTTGCTGTACAAATTGAAAATGAAATAATGACGGGGTAAATTTGCTTGTTTCCCCGATCAATTCATTACATGGATATGCATGAATTATATATTACTCACAGTAACTTTCCTACGAGTTTCTGATCTAATCTGATTTTTGAAAACCGCGAGAAAAAGTAATATAATGATCAATTTAAATAAGAGAATACGTAGAACATGTTAATAATCTTACCTATGTAGCTGGCCATTTTGTTCCCCCGCTTCCGATCCTCTGACAGCTGGTAAGAATTAGCGGCGTCCTACTCCGTAAACTGCAGCAACTGTAGTGATGCACTGCTCACTGCTGCATCGGTATACCTCTCTCTCTCTCTCTCTCTCTCTCTCTCTCTCTCTCTCTCTCTCTCTCATGCAGGGAAAGCTACGCTAAAAATTATATAGTTTTATTCAAAATCGTTACTTAAGTTTTCATGTTGAAATACATGTACATTTATATGAATTACAATATATACATTCAAATTTGAATTTATCAAGTGAATGATTGTACATTGTAGATAAATAACGGTAATTGCTCGCGGTTATGCTTATGTTTGAGAGAGAAGATTCATATCACAGTATTCATATAACAGTGGCGCAAAGATTTATCAACAAACAGACATAGATTGATCAATCATTACTTGTACTATAAATGTTTTACATATAATTGTGATCAGATATTGTCATGTAGACGAAACTATATGTATATAAAATAACTATGGTAGTTGGTACATGGTTTCAAAAAACTGAATTTACTAATCAGTAGTGGAATTGAATGTAAAATACGAAAGCAAACATCCAATAGAAAGTATAAAGCCAAAGTGATGAAATTTCATGGGGCCTACCTGAAAAAAGAATAAATATGAACAAATAAATTAAAAAAGCACATTTTGACACAGGCCGGTAGCATCGGTTGGGGGGGGGGGGGGCAGCAACGAATTTTCTTAAATTCACATACAAAAAATTGAATTAAAATGAAGTTGGCGCCCCACTTTTCTGTGAACATGTAAAAATTGATTAGAAAATAAGGAAATAAACAGTGGAATTGAATTGAAAAGTATACTTGCTCACCCCCCCCCCCCCCCCCCCGACTGATTAGTATTTTCAGGATTTTGGAAAGTAACATTTTTCCTCTTTTTTTTTTTTTTTTTTTTTTTTTATTTTTGCTTGTCAAGATTTTTTGGATGAGTCTGCCCCCCCCCCCCCCCCCCCCACACACACTTTCAAAAATGATGCTACGTGCCTGTGACATGCAATTAAATAACTGCGAATAGTAAATCGAATTTTAATTTTCTTTAAATATATACGAGGGCTGTTCGGTAATTATTGAGACATTTACTCTTATTCCCTCAGAAAAATAGATAAACTCTTAAAAATTCACCGGAAATTATCAAAACAGGATAAGTTTTGTTAATATAAAAAATCTAGTCATTACAACGATGCGAGGGTTGTCCCAAAACAGCGTAGACAAGTGGCGTTTTTCAGTTAATCGAAGACACAGGAAGATGAAACTTGTTCCACAAAGGGCTCAAGTACTTTGCATTCAAATTATGCTTTGAAATCAAATATTGAGATTAAATTAGTGAAATGAAAGCATTTTGTGAATTTGTAGTCTAACAGCATCGACAATATTTGAATTCGGACGAGTATGATGACAAGCATCTTCGCTAGCCAAGGGTCTTACTACTCTACGATCCGCTTCTCTCCTCTACAATACAAACCCCGAACAATAGAAATGGACGTCAAAATGCTGAAAGACAGATTCCGAGAAGACGGACGTTAGACAACAAGTAATTAAGACAGGGCGAGATAAGTGTCGACAGATCGTTTGTACTAAGAAAATCTATACTTATAAATTAAGGCATTTTGCAAATAAACTTCAGAATGCCTTCACCAGAGTACTTGCTTACACCTTTGGTATTTCAACACATTTTAGATGATGTCCATAAGGTATAATTGAATTTTAACTGATAAGTTATTATTGTGAAATTAATAAAAAAAACCTACTTTCGATAAACAAGCCCGAAATAGCAAAAATGAGAGAAAGGCGGTGGACACGCTTTGACGGATCCAAGTCAGGGATAGTACAAGTCTCGATCAAAATATATAGTTGCAATGAAATAATATTGAATGATTACGTAAAGAGTGGATATATTTACTGTGAGTCTATTTAGAGAATACACAGAAGTTAAGATTTGATAAGTGTTAAATAAATAAAATGAGTCATTTCGTTTCCTTAATGGGCGATTTTAGTTTTGATACTCATTCGCTTGCGAAGCACGACCTCTGGTGAGAGAATGGGATAGAACTTTCCAGAACGGGGTAACAAAGAACGCGAATTGACTAATTAATAGTCTCGCTTATCCCAGACTCTCGCTCTCGAGACAAGTCTCGGATAAGCGACGAACTCATTAACAAAAAGTGTAGGACGAGTTCATCAAGCATCGCGGGCAGGTACATTGTACCTTTTATAGTACTTCAATTAGTACAAGGTTAGCTTTTTAAAAAGCTAAGAAAGTCAACCAGCGGAATTTTAATTTTAGGTCAAAAGTGAATACACAATCTATTAGAATAAAAGATAAATAGTTTCCAGAACAATAATAATATGTGGTTGCACATTTTGTTTGCGCCCCTTTTTTATGGCTGTACATGTAGGTGAGGAGATTAGCGTGTAGCGGTGTATATGCAATGTATGACTGCAGACCTAATACTGTATATAATCATCAGATTTCATGGTGGCTCAATTTTCGTGAAATTCGTGGGTATCTCTCATCCACGAATTAACATCCTCCACGAATATATAAATTTGAGATAAAAAGTAATATATCCCTTTGTAGGTGTAATAGAATACACGAAATTAACCTTTAACCTGTAAAATTAAAGCAATCCACGAAAATTGGCCCCAACGAATTTTAATGATTCCACATGAAGTCGTAACTTTGCAAACAAAGCTGTCTGAATTTCATGGTCTCGTCGCAAACCACTACCAATATACCGGTATTTACTTTTCAATCTCACCGAGAGAGTCAAGAGGATATATACTCTGGACTGTTGCTGCAGACGTTTCCCAGTCGGGAAGAAATATACGCGGACTCCGGACTGTGGCTGCAGACGATTCCCATTGAGAATCTTCTAATACATCGATGTGCAGTTTGACCTAGAAACTGACCAGTTTCATAACTTCTTCGAATTTCTCAAACATGAACAGTCTTATCCCCTTCTAGAATTCCAATTTGCGCAAGCGCAATTGAAGTTTCTTCCTAACTTAATTAGTCAGCCCGCGGACTGACTAACAAGGAGTTGATAAATGAAAATGGAACAATTAATGCGATTTTAGTATTAATGGAAAGAACTTTCCAGAATGGTTTGCCTAGCATTTAAATGGGTTGACTAATTGACATCGGGCAGATACTTTGAATCTGACAACTTTGGTTAAAATATGTATGCAAATGGATAATTATGCATAACCTAGCGTGATTTAATTTCATACATTATCAAACCACGACAGATTGGACATTAATTTGCAAATATTAATGAACAGATTATTGTATTCTACGTCTATAAAGATAAATAATGTATGCATAAAACGGGAAAGTTTAATGATTAATAATTTGACCCCCCCCCCGGCCCTTCCAGATTGTTTTTCAAAAAAGTCTTTTATCTGAAATTCTTATTTGGGACAGTAATAGACACTGGTTTGAAATAAATACAACAAACAAAGTTTATGTTTTCCCCGTCAGCTGCTACAAACGGGATGATATGTAAATTTTAACACTAAGTTTAAGAATTAATTTGATGATGGCATGGTAGACAGGCGGCTGTTATAAAGCTAAGCCTCTTAGCCTGACTGATTTTTATTATATTATATTCTATATCGCTGTTATACTTGATCACCATGGAAAATAATCCATTTTTATTTTGCACTGCTAGTTAAGTATACTTTCAAGCGGAGAAAAATAAATATATCTATATCGGCTATACCCCTTTACATTTATTTTCTGCAAGAATACGCATTGCAAAGGTGCTAGAAAGGTGGTCCTAGGAACAGCTGCATTGAGCTCTTCGAAATCAACTTTTTCAAAAGGCAATCGTTTTGACTGGAACTGAGATGTGAAATTGTAACGTTCTGAAGTTATACTTTAATGCGAGGCTTATACATTTTAGGTTCTTTTTTTTTCTTATGTAAAACGCACCTCAGAATGCTCAAAGCAGGATCTTACCCGTGTTCCTAGCCCCCGACACAACGCGGAAAGACTTCTTTCCTATAGAAGAGGGATTATGAGCCATCATTCGACGTCTACGTGTTCCCTGACAAAGCTGAAATTATTCATAATTTGTTTACATTAAATGTCATTTCCCAAAAGTACATTATATTTTCAGTCTTTATAAATGTATATATAATTATACGTATAAACGTTTACCTTTGACTCGGTGCAGTGTGAGTTTGGATTGCAAATACTGACTGTACATTCTATTGTTACATACGGACTTTGGTGGAATTGGAATCCATATAGAGTAGCCAATAAAAGGGTATTGTTCACATTTATAAACCTCTCTAAAACACCACTCACAGTTGAGCAACTAAAATGATAACGCTGAATAAATCTAACATCGATTAAAGTAATAAAAATAAATAAAGAAAAAATTAAAATGAATTTAAGAAATACAAATGTACTATATTTGGCGTGTACGATATTTGGCGGAAACTGATTTTCAAGAAGTTTGGCGTGTACATTTGAATTCTTGCTATGTGCACCTATTTCTTACACACACACGGTCACAAACACACACACACACACACGCGCGTGCGCGTGTGCGTGTGTGTGTGTGCAAGATTACTACAATTATTGATGAATTAAGCCTAACGTACTTTGCGCTATTCCATAAGACCATGTTGGTCACGTCCTGATCGATGACCACACCGGCGTATGCCTTACACTCCATTGGTTTGATCACGTGGTAACCTAAAGAAAAAGCAGAGATTAATGTTACAAGTAACATACATGTACTTATTACAACTGATACGGAGAGAAAATAAAATTCATGACTCTAAAGGTGGTAACCTTATTCTTTTTTATTGCGCATGCCTTAGTGCATTGTAGTAAAATACCGCGTACATATGCACTAGTACCCGTTTACTAAATTGTTTCAATTAAAAACATAAACAAATACTGATAAAAATAGTTTGACCCCCCCCCCCCAAAAAAAAAATATTTTTAAACGATGTTTTTCTTTGTTCGGTTGGTGAGCGTTGCCATTGCACTTTTATGACGTTTTAATGAAATTTCATAGTCAATGTATATTTCCCCTTATGTTTGCATCGAAAATCTGCGACGTACAATTTTCTGTATACACACTTACCATTGTCACGGCGCATGGACACAAATATAAACGCATTTTTCTTGAGGTTGAAACTTTTATAGTGACATAATTATTTAATCAAACTTAAATGCTGAAAAAAAATTAATCGGGTGGTTCTCTACCCTTGGAACTTGTGTGTGCATATGGCACGGAATCCCGATCCCGATCCAGATAAACGTGTTAGCCTGGGGATCTATTCACAAAAAATCGTACGTCTACGATTACACTCTAAACTTACGACAAACGTACGTTTACGTTTATGGTGCTATTCACAAAAGCTGTCGTAAGATAATTACGTTGTCGTACGTCTGTTACAGTCGTAAGTGCGTCTAAGTTCTTAGTTACCGACAATGCTCATGCGCAGTGGGCATTGTGGGAAAATGACGTTACGCTGTATTTTCGCTCATTTACATTCGCGGAACTTTTATAGCGCCTTTGAGCACAGATGTATATACTTTTCTTCCCATACGCCTATTTTATTGTATGTATGTTTACAATTATCGACAGAAAGAAAATCCACATGCATGTGCCTGACGTTAAAAATATTTCTTATGTTCATGTATTATAATAAAATATTTCCCTGTTTTATAATAGTGTTATTATATTCCTGGGAATAATTTTGTTTTGAAAAGAAAATTTTTGAACGTCAGACGCATGTGAGAAAATCCAAGTTCTGTATGAAATTTATGTCATGTTTTTAACTTACAAAAAATCTACTGTAGAATTTGTTTGTAATAAAACGTGGCATTTTTAAAATACTGTCAAAAACACTTTGAGTTTATCGCTACATGTACATTCTACAAATGCCGGTTTATTTTGTCTGTTTCGGCGATAATAAAGTTACTAAGTGTTATTACCCAGGTCGGCGTGTCCATTGATAATTTTCCTTTCGATATTGTGAATTTTTTTAAAGGTCGTCTGAAGAATAAATGTAATATTTCTTTCATATTTTTTCTGTAGAAAAGTGAATGAGAAGTTATTTAGTTCATGACTTTCATTAGATATTTATTAAAAATATGACCTAACATGGTGAATTTTTGTGCATAATTAAATAGATCTTGAGATCATGCTTCATTGTATTATTATTTGGCGGTTGAATATTTGGATCTTGTCGTGAGCTGAAGCTCACAATAGGAAAACCAACGTGCAAAGGTATAAATATTTCGGTCTTTTTAATAAGTTTAAAAGATGTTTAAAAAAAAAAATTGACACAAATCTTAAAGGCTGGGTCTAACAAAAATAATTAAATTTTTAAGGGGGACCAGATGGACCCCCCCCCCCCCCCCCTCCGATCCATGCATGATATGTAGTACGCTGATTACATTACATACTGATATCTTATTAGTGTGTATGCATATGACTACTGTTTAACTGATTTAATGCATTTGTAGGAATAAAAGAAAACGCCTATAGTATCAAATAATTTTCGTAGTTTTAACTAATACTGATTCGATATACCCGGTGTAACGACAAAAAGTGACCCTGTAGAATACTGACCCGGGGTCAAATTTCTACGGAGAAAACTGACCCTGGGTCAGTATTCTATGACAAGTAGGGTCCTTTTTCTACAGTAGAAAACCATTCCAAACCTGTAGATCTACGACCCCCACACGTTGAAAACTGGCCCAATCAAATTTTGACCTCGCTAATAAAAACAACATCAAAAAGTTTCTACTTGAGAAAAAAATAATTGCAGAGACCAGTTAGTGTATTCCAACAAACACGAAAGGTCGCAAACTGGTTTGCTTTGTTCAAATTCTTATATCAAATTTCCCCCCATAGGAGAAAACTTGTTTCCTTAATATTCAAACAACACGTGCAAGAAACTTAATTCTAATCAAAAGGTAACGATTTACGCTGAAACAAGTTATTGGAGGATGCGATTTTGCAGTGATTCACAAATGACATCATATTATGCTACTGTCAGACGGCGACGAGTCAGAATATGCCGATATTAATTGCTAGATTCAGATGTCGTTTATACATGTAAGTACCGTGGTTGAATTCAATAGGAGTCAAAGTCAATGCTACATGTAAAGCCCTTTTTAGTGTCATTGTTACTTTGCGATTTGCTATCACTGTTATATACCGAAGTTTGCAAGTACATTTTAATTTTGATTACGATAGTGATCGATTTCAAACTCACACAGAATCATCTGTAAAATATTTTGTTTCTTTGGTTCAATTCCAAATTCGAGGTTTTGGAATTTGTGACGTTTATATTGACTGTATTATTATATTATATCAAGCATAATTGTATTTGTCTAACATATATTCTTATTAGTAAACCTGTTGTAACAAAAAAATAATTGTTCTTAGAAAAATCAAAATGGGATGATGCATGCAATCGTGGATTTAAGGAGTGGGGGAATTCAAACTTTTTAAATTCACTCATCAAATTGACCGATAATAGGCCTAGAGCCCCCCCCCCTTTGGCAAATATAATTATCCCTCGGATCCTCCTCCCCCACCCATTTTTTTCTTTCTGTTTTTTTTTATACATACAATAAGGGCGTGTTTTTTATTCATTCAGATTGATATTATATATACCTTTTCAGTCATGGTTTGACAATGTAACATATGTCATTCCCCCCCCCCCCCCCAACTCCCCTAACCTTTTAAAAAAAAATTCTCCTAGATTTGCGCCTGTTTTAACTATCTATTTCTCTAAGGTACGTCATTTTCTTCTGTTGCCTTGATTTAATGTGAGGGAAACATTTTTTAATCAATGTACTTTAATTAACTAAACGTGACTATATCTTTCATTTCTAATTTGAAAAATTAAATAACAGACTAAGATAACGATGATAAGCAATAACAGGTGATCGGAAAAGCGTACTCAAGCTGGTTTTTCGAACAATTTAGTATCAAACAGGCAACCCCCCCCCCCCCCGGCCCAGCACCAGCACCACCCCTGCATCCACCCTAAAGACAATAATGATATTTAGTCGATATTCTACACGATCATTTTTCTACAACTCTTACGGAGAATAATGACCCACAGGCCATAATTCCTATGAGGTAATCCAAGTATTCTACAACGAAGTGGGTCATTTTTCTACGTAGAAAAATGACCCACGGTCAATATTCTATGGGGGTCACTTTTCGTCGTTACACCGGCATTGCTGTCGCGTAACATATATCTTTTCCAATATGTGTAAGGTTTTTAATGGTGATTTTGGATTATATACTTGAATGATTATAATTGAGCTTCAAATAAGATTAAGAAATATAAATTTCAACCACTAATAACATATTTTGCAATACGGGATACAAAAGGATCTCCGGCACTGTTTTTTCATGGCAAACCACAGCGCGTTATCAAATAGGAGTTTCTTCTCTTAATTTTGCTTATGACAAAAAGAAGGTAGAACTGCCATAACTCAACTATAAACATATCAATTATAGACTTACGTCAACCCAATAGTAGACGTAAACTTACGACTGTTTTTTGACGTAACGTCACACGTACGACATTTTGTGAATAGCCAAAATCCTACGAAAAAATCGTACGTCAAACTTACGTCTAAGATTAAACGTACGATTTTTTGTGAATAGATCCCCTGGTTCCCTGAGCTACCCATTACGCACAGGAACCAAGCTAACTCATGCGCAGGCTGCCGGTTTAACCTCGCTTATATTTTTTCTGGATGGACCTCAGGGTCCACGCAATAAACATTAATATGAGTATAAATATAAGTATCGGATGCTTATTTGTTTTTGGAGGTCGTCGGTTCTATAACACACCAATGCTGTGCAGACTCATACCGCGTTAACTCGAGGTATTCAATTTGTCTGCACAGGTGTTGGTGTGTTATAGGACCGACGACATCCAAAAATAATCATTCAATGCTTAAATGGTGCTTTTTATGGATACGCTATAAGAATTGACAAAACAGAAAAAGTGAAAATTGTGCGCCTTTGACATTTCACACTAGAAAAATATGTGCTTTCTTCAACATTATCATATAAAAATCGATTGTACAATTCTACATTTGTAATTATACTCCAAATAAATAGTAAAAGTTAAGGACTCTACTGTATTTCTTTATACAATTACATGTGCAATGTATCGACTGGTATGAGGCCTAGGACAATATACAATTTGTTGAACCAGAAGACAGAAATGTTGCACAAGTTCCTACAAATCATAGATGTATGTCGCCAAAACCCCAGCCATAACTAATTTGTTATATACTTCAGGAAGGAGTCGTTTCTGGTTTTCGACATTTCAAAAGTAAATATGCTTATTCCATTCAATCAAGGTGAAAGGAAATTAAAATATCATATTTTTTCTTTCTTTTTTACTATCATACAACTTTGAATAAAACTAGTAAACAAAGTTAAGAATCTAACAAGAACTATGTTTTTGGCGGAGCATTGGCGTAGGAAAATATCACATGTTTTTGCAATTCAGAATTGCTGTAGATTCATAGTCTAATTAGCATTTTTAAACAATAACATTAATGTTGGATTTTTTCAACTAATGTGAACTAATGACAAGATACCTGGGTTTTTGAATATGTTTTTAAAATATAGTTTGATTATTAAATTATATTATTATTAGCTTTTTAAAGCGCTAATTTTATAAATAGATTTGTGTGAAAAAATCACTGAAATAAGATTTTTTCCCTTTTCAAATGGTCAAAATATTAGCTTTTAGGTCAATTTATATCTTTATATAAGCTCTTTATGATTTGTAAAAATCAGAAATATTTTAATATAGGAAGCATAAAAAATAATCAAAATATCTTCAAACTTTATTTTTTTTAGAGGAAATGCGGGCTAAGCAATATCAATTTTAGTTCAAATATTTATTCCAATTAAGTAGTATAGACTGATTGACATTCTGATATTCTATCATTTCATTGAAGAATAAAATCTTCAAAATTCTTAAGCAGATGTCTACATAACTGCAGATAGATAACTACATTCATTTTTATAATCCTTTAAGCTAAGGAAAGAAGGTAGTAACTTTGACCTGACCTAGATGCAAAAACAAGATGATACAATTTGATTAAACTGATAGAGAATCATTTGGTTATATGGTCTCTTTGACTGGGTCAAATTATGTCTGATAACGAGAAGAACCCTTCCTTAAATGATTATTTTTTGAATTAACAATTAATTCCTTCAAATATTTAATAACTATTTTATTCATAATAAACTTTTCGCATATAATTGCTGTTTTGTGTGATATCTATATATTTTTAAAAAATATGTGTTTAAAAAAAATATTTGTATACATGGTTACACGTTAAACTATTCAATTCAGAAAAAAACTCCTTTTTTTCAAATTCACTGGAGAAGTGTACACATATAAATAATTTTAAAATTACAATACGTCATATTGTTTAATTTTTGTTTTACATTCACCCAATAAATTGAAACTTTGATATTGTTCATTGTATATTTTCTGGGTGGGTGAAAATACAAAATTAACTGTATATCATGTTGAGATTTTTGTGTTTGCACCCACTCAGTTTGTTAAAATTTTGTATTCACACCCATCCAGCCAATAACAGTTTACAAAATGATGATAGGCTAACATGTACTCTTTCGTGAACAATGCTGTAGTAACTATATATCTTGGAAGCCGATATTGTTTAGTGTTTGATTTGTTCCTTTATAGGATAACTTCTTATGTAACTAAATATCATCAAACCGCTAATTTTTCTAGGCATAAACAATTCTGCTTCATGGAAGCTGTAGCAAGTTAGCAACCTGATGAGCAGGATGACAATAAAATAATTTTGCTTTAATTGTTTCTTAATTGCTTTCGTCACAAATATTTAAAATAAATTTACTAACAGTAATTGTTTTCGTCAATAAATAGGTAAATTACATTTTTTGAATAGAAATATTTAGTCCAAGATTATACAACAGCGTTGAGTAGATGGTTGACCTTCCTATCACAGGAACCTACATCGTTAATTTAAACTTGTTTTATTGAACGGAATGTTCAAATTATTGAATGGATCCGATAACAGATAAGCCTATGTTAACCCTTCCAAACATACATAGTCAAGACGAAATTATTTATGGGCATTAGAATATGGTATTACAAATTTAAAGAATATTATTGATATTATGTGTATAAAAGACAGGGGATACTTAGATATTAAATAATTATCTGAACATTTACCATATATGATTGTAAGACATATTGTTGACAGACATGTTCACTCACACCTACATTAACAAACCTATCACCTTCATTTATGATTGCAAATATACAAACCTAAGAATGATATTTTCATGATCCAGCCCATTTGAAAAGAACAGTAAATAAAAGGGAACTATATAATAAGTAAATATACATGTATAATACTTAAATAGGTTTAAAAAGTGAGAATCAGAAACGCTTGGGAGCTCCAATATAACTAAAAACATTGGAAACAATTTTACAATTTTATTTATATGAAAAATCAGAACTACCATAAAGTATATTGATCATATGAAAAGGTACACTAATGCCAATAAGTTGTATAAAAGGTTCGTCTCTTTGTCGAGTGTATCTTAAACATCCAGGGGGGAAAATCACACTTTCCTTCAGATTCAGAGCCACAGTATAAACATCGACTTTCATCAATTAAAAAACCCTTAGATAAGTAAGCTTTACTAGCTTTATTCCGTAACTGACGTAGAATAATATTTCCTATTTCCTTAACTGAAGTGTTTGTAAGCTCTGGGTATATTTTGGTGGGTTTTTTTTTTGGAGTTTTGACTTAGAAATATATAAAGGTGATGAAATGTTCTTTTTTGTATGAAGATTATTCCATAATTTACATGTAGACGGAACAAAGCTATTGTAATAAGTAGTCCGATATATTGGTAGATAGTAAACAAGAGGCCCATGGGCCACGTCGCTCACCTGAGTAACAATAGGTATGATAAAATCAGCTTAAAAGAGCCATAATTCAAACTATCTATTAAAAACAGCTTAAAAGAGTCATAATTCATACTATCTTGGCAATGTAGAATATTACAGGTAGATCCTGTATAAGTACGAATCCATTTTTCCCCTGGATATTCTTATGTTTATAATCAAGTCCCTTTTCTAATAGGATGATTTTATAGTCATACATGTCTCACCTGTTGACATTGCAGTTCTCAAAGAGATCCTAAACAATTGTTTATATAAAGGATATAAACCTACATCAAACCCTGAAACCCTGTGAGGCCCAAGAATCGTCCAGGGGCCAAAGTATAAATGATTTGAAGGAATCGGCAATACTGTAAACAAACATTTTTTTGCGGCGACTACATTTCGCAATTTACTTCCAATAAATTGGTTGGCGACGACTAATGTTTGCGACCAAGCCTTATCCAAACCCGTATTTTGTTATAACAACCATACAATAAAGACTGGTTCGCGGCGAGAAATATTCGCGACGACGAGGCTTTCGCAAACCTCGCAAAACTTTCTAGCACGCGAATAAAAGTTGGTTTACAGTATGTTGCATATAAGTAATTTAAAAACCATATATCATAACATTTCATTTTTTGTGAATTAATAAATATTTTCATTTGTAAAATTGGAATCCAATGTGGCCCAATCCTACTACTTAAGATTTTGATTTTAAGAATTTAAATCTATATTATCTGAGGTTGCTTTCAGTAAATTTACAGCTTTTCAGGGCAATTTTTTTTTTGAAAAAGATATTTTAATTTTTTTTCTGTTAATATTCGTATGTAATTTTTTTTGTCATGATTTTCACAAATTTGTATCTACACTATATAAAGATGCTTCCACACAAGTTTCAGCTTTCCTGGCTGATTAGTTTCCGAGAAGAAGATTTTAAAAGATTTACACTATGTATTCCTATGTAAATCTTCGACCACCATTGTGGCCCCACCTTACCCCCGGGTACAATGATATGAACGAACTTAATATGACACCATCTGAGGATGCTTTCATACAAGTTTTAGCTTTTCTGGCCAAATGGTTTCTGAAAAGAAAAGTTTTTAAAAATATCATCAAAATTTCAATAAACCCTAATTATCTCCCCTTGAAAGAGAGCGTGGCCCTTCATTTAAACAAACTTGAATCCCCTTAACCTAATGATGCTTTGTGCCAAGTTAAGTTGTTATTGGCCAGTGGTTCTGGGGATTAAAAAGTCGAAAATGTAAAAAGTTTACAGAAAGACAGACGGACGGACGCCGGACAAAAAGTGATCAGAATAACCCACTTGAGCTTTCAGCTCAGGTGAGCTAAAAGCTATTTCGACCAAAGATTATTTGCATGTTCAGTTGGAAAATATGATTGAATTAAATCTAACATATCTTGTGGTGCTAAACCATTATAATCGTGTAGAATATAATTAACTTATAATGTGTATCTCTTCAAGATTGTAAGGCTTCCAAATTAAGCTCACTATATAAAATGGTTTTAGAAGAATTAACTCTGATCCCTGTCACTGTCCTGGTTGCTTTTACATGTTTAAGCAATTCGGAGTTTTCTGATACAGCTGCTCAACACAACATCACCACATTCCAATCTAGGTCTGATAAAAGCCGAATTTAACAAGTGTTTATCTATCAATTGTATTCTTGAGTAATCTTAATATATTCAACTTTTGCATGCCTTTACATATATACCATTAATATAATCAGATCAAGCATCCTCCAACTGTATATATTAATGCAAACCTACTTTTTTAAATTGTTTAACATTGGTATATGTTTTTATTTTGTAGAAAATATATTACGTCAGTTGCCCGTTTCCAACAAAAGACCCTCTTGTTATTTTACGGTTTCTTTTTCTTTATTAAGGTCTTACATCTTCAGTGGAAGACCTTATTGTTTTTCAACTGTTTCTCATTCTTCTATATTTATATTTTCTTCTTGGTAGTCACCCTTAATTTCTCAGCCATTTCTCGATCGATTTTAATGATTTTTACAGGGATGATGTCTTAGATATACATGTATATCTTTTTGAATCTAACTTCCAGTATGAAAATTCACATGTATTTTGGAACATGATATTGTCCACGCATCTCCTCAAAAACTGTTATGGTTAGAGACTTAAAATTTATATGCAAGATAGAGTGGTTATGGTATATTTGCTCGCTTGTTTTAGATTTGACCAGAAGTCATTATCGTTTGAGCTCGCCTCGACATGAAAATGTTGATGTTAAAATTTTGAAATTTTTTTGAGAAATTTGAGATTTGATCACGAATATCATTCATCTCATCAATATTTTGTAAAAACATGTAGAGCATCAAAAGTTTATCTATACAAGAGCTTTTAACTGACACCAAGCAAAAGGGGTTGGCCCCTCATATAAAGAGCCAAGAGTGGTATTAAGTCTTTTATCCATATCTCTTTAATAAGAAATATTTTGTAATGCATTATGAAGCAATTATATTTATCTTCCAGTTTTTTAAAAATATATTTTAAAAGTTTTCTGATATGTAACATAATTAGGGGTTTTAAGGGGCTAGATCCATTATTTTGATCATTTATATCTTTAAAAGGAGAAATATTTTGAAAAGCATTATAAAAGAGAAGATGCTCAGAATAACGTACGTAATACTATTGAACCACCAAAGTTTTGTTTAATGACCCTTATTAGGAGATAAAGGGTCGGCCCCCAAAACAATCTTTCCCAAATATCTCGAAAACAGTAACATATTTGGAAACACTTAATCAGGCTTGGGGCAAATTACATTGTAAAGTAATGCATTACATTACCATTACTTCATGAATTTGGGCATTAAATTACCATTACCATTACTTGATTTTCTTGAAGTAATGCATTACATTACCATTACATGAGTAAAGTAATGCATTACCATTACCATTACTTTTTTTTTAAAGTAAAGCTAATGAAGAGTTTTTGCAAATGTTTCAAATATACAACACTCTTTAACATATCTACAGCTTCATGCTCAGTATCAGGTTCAAATTCAATGAATAAACAAGAGTCATTATTTGCTCAATATATAATCATATTGTGGCAATATGAACAACATATTACATAAGTAAAGTGATATTTATAGACATTTGGCATGATACAATATCAGATATGAAATAGAGACACAGACTAACATACGTAACAAAAAACAATTTATGAAATAATGTTGCGGTTTTTAAAAGCTAAATATAGATATATCCCTAGATTACACAAATCTTTATAATTTTGGAAACTTAATTTTATTAATTTATAAACAGATGATTTTTCCCAGTTATATTTCTTAATATATTTTAATCGTATTTCTTTTTACCGAGGACACTTTAAGATAAAAGATTGCTGTTGCACTTTATGATCGAAGTTTCAAAGGGTTCATCTTTTAAATGCATCCATCTTCCGGGCTATACTAAATAAATGTTTTGCAGAAGCAGTCAAAGCTTGGACTGGAAAATACTGTTTGACGATCTTTATCTTAGGATATATTAAGTGCAATAATAGATTAAATACATAAATCTTGTATTTTCTATCAGTCCAAACTAATGTACAGTGTAATTAATATACAAGAGAGAGAGAGAGAGAGAGACAGAGAGAGAAAGAGAGAGAAAATAAGTAAGATTGTTTTCAAATGGGTTAAAATATTGGAAGTGATATTGATTTTCATCATGGATGGACAGTGCATTCATTTTGCTTTTAAAGGTGCATGTCTGTCTCCTATTCTATTGTGACATAGCGAAGGGAAGGGGATTGGGGTGTTTAGCACTTCTTATAACAATAGATTGTTTTGATACTTAGTTAGATTATCCTGGGGGCATAGTGTATTGTTGACACATTTCTTATTGAAGTGCAAACTAATTGGAGTAAATTGTTTAAATGATTAAATACTCTTAATAACAACACTCTTAAAAATGTTATGAAATTGTGCTGTTATCTTTAGTATATTAATTAATTGTAATTATATTGTAATTATAAACAATTCAAAAATGAATTTTGAAAAACCTTTTTTAATAAAACATGTACAATCAAAACATTTTTTTCTTAATTAGAATTATTTCTTTCATCTTTAAAAATAAATTTAATCAAATTCAATTTCAACTATTCATTTATTCATCACATTTTTAAAAGTGAACATGCATTAACATGCATAGTAATGCAAAGTAATGCCATGTAATGCCAGCATTACACTAGATTTTGGAAAGTAATGCATTACATTAGCATTACTTGTAATGCTAATTTTGAGGCATTACACATTACTAGCATTACTTTGAAAACATGTAATGCATTGTAATGCATTACCATTACATTTAGCATTACCCCAAGCCTGCACTTAATGAACAAAATGTGTTAAAAATAAAAAGATCTTTCATTTGATGTCAAGGAAAAGGACATGATCCCTCATATTAGGGGTCAAGAGGGGTCTAAAGTCTTAATAAGAAATATTTTGTAATGCATTATAGAAGCAAAAATTTTTATCTTCCACTTATTTATCTATATATTTTACAAGTTTTCTGATATGTTACATAATTAGAAGTTTTAAGGGGCTAGAAGTCCAATATGTTGATCATTTATATCTTTAAAAGAAGAAATATTTTGAAAAGCATTATAGATGAGAAGATGCTCAGAATAACGTTTGTAATGACATGTAACCACCAATGTTTCGTTTAATGGCCCCTATTAGGAGATAAAGGGTCGGGCTCTACGACAATCTTTTCCAAATATCTCAAAAACGGTAATGGATTTCTAAATACTTGTTAAACAAAGTGTATATATAAAGAGACTTTACATTTGATATCAAGAAAAAGGGGCTAGCCCCTCAAATTAAGGGAAAAGAGGGATCTAAATGTTTCCAATTAAAGCTCATGTATCAGAAACTAAACAAGAACGAGAAGTCCAATACATTTTTAATTTATTTGTAAATGAAAAAGAGGATATATAAATTTTAAAAAAGAGTCTGTTTAAAATCGAAGGATTTTTTCTTCTATTTCGAAATCCAGCTGTTTAGCTGGAAAATAGCAAAATAAAGGTCATACATGTATCTAAACTTCTAAAATTGGACAGAAGACCTCCAAGTTGCTCACAACGGAAATCGTGTCTAGTTATTCTTTTCTCTTTTTCTGACTTTTTGAAGCGTCATTTCTCTAAATATTTCCAACCGATTTGCACAAATTTTTCAGGACTGATAGAGCATCATCGACGCTACATATTATAAAATTTATAAATGATGAAGTCACTTCCGGTTTCAGATATATAGACGAATTTGTAAATATGAAGGGTCATTTTGTCCACGCATCTCCTCCAAAACAAATCATGATAGAAGCTTAAAATTTACGGACTGTAGATAAATGTCTGTAGATGTACCCCCAAGCTTCCAATTATGAAAATTGCTCAAGGCCTCGAAGCTCGCCTGAACCAAAAAATTAGCACCAAATTTTTTCACGAAATTTTTGCACAATTTCTGCAATATCTTTCGATGTATAAATATTTTGTTAAGACATGCAATGCAAAAGTTGTTTCAATTTGCACAGGCTTTTATATGATATCAAGAAAAAGAGAAAATTAGGGGCCAAGAGGGCTCAAACGTCTTCTTACAATAACTTTTTACTGGACAATAATTTGTTATTAATTATAGAAGAAAACAGTTTTTTTACAGCTGTTTATCTATACAGTACCATACTTAGGTCATATTTTACGTAATTAGGGGTTTCAAATGGCCAGAAGTTCAAAAGTTTGATTAATAATATCTGAAAAAAGGAGAAATATTTTGGAAAGCAATGTAGAACAAAAGTTGCTGAAAATAATGTTCTGTAAAATATGTTACCTTAATTTTTGTTGTTGATGGCTCCTTTAAAGAGTTTAAGGGTCGGGCCCTATATCACATTTGTACAGATATCTCGAGAACAGTTAACAATTCGTGAACACTTGTGGAACAAAATGTCTTTACATTAGCGAGACCTTTCATTTGATATCAAGAAAAAAAGGCTGACCCCTCACATCAGGGGCAAGAAGGGCTACTTTTAATAATAAGTCTTTTCTGAGCGATAGTTTGATATTAATGTCTAATGCTGAAATCTGTTTTAAAATCGGACACTGCACTACAGAGATATATGGGTTAAAAAATTGATTTGTCCGGAAATTTTGATTCCGCATTCTTAGTTTAGAAAAAAGTGTTATGTTCAAAGTTAAATTAACTCGTACCTAAAATAATTCGATAATTTTTAAATCGTTCTTTAACATATTTGGATTTTTATTTGCTAAGTCTTCTTAAAATCGACAAGAGGTTTGTTAATTCGTACTCAAAAGTATTCGGATTTTGTTTACTCGTAACAAGGATTAATCGATTTTTTCTTTTTATTTTAGTTACTTATGTTTAATGGTTTAAAAACTCTGCTTCTTAGAGGAACGTCAAACTTTACTTTCGACATTTACGGAAGACCCACTGGTTGCTTTGCAACGAGCTTTGTTCTAGTTTAAATTATTTTACAATCAATTTATTAATTTGTTAAAGAAAGATGTAAATATAAACAATAAAATGCTTTCTTTGCTAACGCGGGTATTTATTCTCCAATTTCGCCACCTTCACATCCCGCATGAATTACCAAAGAAAGCATTTTTTTGTTTAAATTAATGCATAGACAATTTGAATTAACACATGAATTTAAACCATTCTTCAAGAAGGCAAAATATTATGGACTAGCAGTGATGTAATTATCTAATTGTCTCTATGAAAAATGGCTTTACTCGAGATAATGAAAAAATTATCACGATACAATTCATCGATTGCTCAAACGGCATACTTGAAAACATAGACTGATGTACTCTTGTATTGACACGACACCGTCTTTGTGTTAAAACGAGTTTCTCTATTCTGGCACGAGATTTGATAAAATCTTTACAAAAAGATATCTCAAGATTTTATGTTTTGGTATTTTGCCCAATTAAGCGAGCTCAAAAACTTTATTAATTTGTTCATCTTTAAATAGCCTGTGATAAAACAGTGATCAATACATGTACTACATAAGTGTGAAAGATAATTTCTTTTTTATATTTATGCAATTTATTTACTAAAGAAACCAATAAAATCTTTATATATTAAATTACATGCATATATAGAACCAAAGTTATTAGCCTTAAATATATACATGTATTGCGTTTTGATTTCTGAATATAAGTATATTTTTGTTATCATTTTTATGATAAATACTATTTCAGTATAACCAAACATTTTTTTGCGCTTGAGACGGTACCGCAAAATTGGCAACCCGTCATAAAAATAATGGCAGTTGAGATCAATGAAAAAGGAATAAACTTTGGGGGGTTTATTTATTTGATTTTCTGCAATAATGGATAATAACAATTGTTACCTTTTGAACAATTTAAAAAATTAATGTGCAATTTGAATGGTCTTTTAACAAATATTTTATAAAGTTGGTTAAAAGGATGCAACATCGATTAGTATGTTACAAATAAGAATAAGTCAGTACGCACACCCCTAAACCTGGCCATATTATAAAGTGTATGCTTCATTTAATTTTTTTCAGTTCTAACCAATCTGAGAACAGATTACTCCTACGTTAGACAACAAACGACTTAAAAGAAGAATTATGAGAAGAAATTAACGAACAAAATATGATGATTTAAATATCCTAAGTTACTTGATAATAGCTTATACCTACTTCCTGTATATTTTATGAACATGTAGAAGGCATCACCGAGATATACACTAAACACTGGCGCCGACGACAGACTAGGTCCCTCCCGGAAGTACATCTCTACCCCCGCCACCTCCCGCTGTCCAGGTGGCAACATCGTGTAGTCAACGGTACTGGAAGTAACACAGGTAATAAATGCGACAGATTTTTAGTGTTTGCTCTAAGTCATAACCGATCTGGGTAGAATTTACTATGTAAATGAGATATATTGGAGCATGTCCTTTGATATAAATGTTTTAATGCATATTCTATCTAACATACCATATAATTCTAGTTTCTTGGGGGGGGGGGGGGGGGCTTTAAAATGAAATTTGATACACTAAGTATTCAATGCATAACAAAACAAGAAGGATAACTTCAAGGTGATTTATTTGACTATAATGTTAAAGGGGCATGGTCACGATTTTGGTCAAATTTTATTTTTCTCTTTTTTTATTTACAATGCTTTAGGAATGCATTTCTAATGATCAAATGAAATTTGGGTGCCCGTCGATGAGTTTTAAGCAAGATACAGGGCTCACAATTCTTTGTCATGTAAACAAGACTCGTGCCATGTTTCTTTTTACATAGGTTCAACATACCAGTAAAATCTTTATCAAGCTGGTTTGTCTATCTTTTTATTCATTTTAAGCATAAATAAACAGTTACTAACGATTGACACATTCATTTGAGGTATAAAACTGGAATTTTCAGTTCAACATTCAAAATGTAAACAAAAGCTTTGTTAACATAGCGAAGAATTGTAAGCTCTGTAACTCGCTTATAACTAAACAAACGACACTCATGTTTTGGTTGCCTATTAAAAATGCAGAAAAAACAATTTTTAACCAAAATCGTGACCATGCCCCTTTAAGGTATTTGCATATCTTGGATCAGTCATTCATAATTAGAACTCGAATTTAAGTCTCTTTTTGGAGTGAGATACGGTGATTTTATCAATTTTGCAGCTTAAAAGAATTTTAACAATCCGAGCCCAACATTTTTAAAATCTTATTTTTTATTTTTAATGTGTAAAATGGTTCAAATGGGTAATTTTAATGCTTCGTTAAAAAAATCTAAATCTATTTACAAGCAATTTATACAGAGTTTAAAATTCTTTGTTCTGTAAACAAAGTCTTGTTATTTTTTTTTTTACATATGTGTTGTATTAGTGCAAATTCCAATCAAATGCTGCCTTCTTTTGTAGAAAATATTATTTGTGAACAATGATTCAACAGAATCTTTTAAATTACTATACGCACCTCAAATAAATCAATGACACAAATATTTAAGCAGGCATACTACTTTCCTGAATTTAACCAATCAACACAAATACTAAAGTAGGAAAAGAAAATTGTACATGACAAAAAATTGAACATATAGATTTACCCATTTGTCTTTGGTTCTGATGCCGTTGTTGATGGGTTTTTTTTCGATGCTTGTGATGTTGTTGGTGATGGCGTTGTTGTTGCCGTTGGTGTATTGGTTGTCGTCGATGTTGTTGCTGGTGCTGTTGCTGATCTTGTTGTTTGTGTTGATTGTGTTGTGGTTGTTTTGACTGTTGATGTTATGCAAATGTTGTCTTAATGACATAAAACACTATTTAAAGATAAATTTGATAAATAAAAACAACCGACTTCTTTTTACGTCAGAGTTTACCTTTATCTGTATATCCTCCTATGAGAAGTAAGAAAATAATAAAGTTACTCTGAAAAAAGAAAGCAAACCACTACAAATAGTAAAAATGAATTTTTTGTGCTCTTTTTGTTGACAAGAGTATGTGTCGATTTCATATTTACTATGAAATTCAAAGGCCACGTTGTAATATTTAACGTTACTTCACCCGTCATTTTTGAAATTGAAAGTATATTCCGTTGTCAAAGTATTTGACCGTATGCCTTAAAAATCCAGTTTATGAAACTATTTTGACGGACTCCATCATTTCTTAGACTTCAAGAGAAACATTTCTTATTTAATAACTAAGTGCAGTTTAATAATATCTGAGCAGAAAAAGCATGTTAAAACTTTATATTTTTTGTGTTTAATTTGTTAAACTGGTGGTAGTCTTTGTATCCGAAGCTTCATATTTAGTTATATAGTATCTTTTCAATATATCGCTAGACAAGATGCCCAAAGGGTCACCTATACAACAATATTTCTTGATTCAATTACATGTATATTGTTGACCAGTACACAATGCAATGACATGTCTAAATGCAAATTAATTTCATGAAAACATTTACATTTTTTATAAAATATCATGCGTACAAGTAAAGTTATGGTTCTTGATACTAGCTTTAAAAAACTTCAGTCTTAACAAAAAGGTTTCTTGGATAGATTTATTTTCATTAATTATTTGGATCAATTGAATCTCTTTACAAACGGAATGAAATCACAAATCACACCACCCCTATTCCATTTTGATTTTAGGGAATTTGATTCCCAGTGTTAAGGTTGACATATGCATACAACAACGCCAGATAACAAACACATATTGAACAGGTGAGCTAAAACAGCAGAATACCGGTATAAGTTATAACAATATGAAAATGTATATTTGTTGTGTGTTAAGTTGTGCTGGCTACAATGATCAAAATTAATGTTTTAGCTCATTGTTTATCATTTTATGCCTATGAATATTTTGATGAACTTTTAAAAAACCTTCTTTTGTCCCTTACCTCTGTTTCTCCTACCTCTGAGATTAATTTTTCGTTTCAATTCAAATTACTTATGGAGTAGTACTTTGAAGCGCTAGGTAAAATGGTACTCTAATTTTCAAAAAAAAAAATTAATCTCTTTCTGGCACATCTTGCAGAACCACCTCCAAGTTGAGAATATTGTAATAAAGCTTTGATTAATACCTCTGAGTTTTTCCTAAGATAGTCTTAATTTTTTTTTCTAACATCTGACTTACGGACATTCTTCGGATAATTGTAGGGAATTTTGATCATCGGGTTATGTTACATAAAATACCGAGTATAAAAACTCCATTCTTCAGGCGCCCTTTGTGTCCGACATTACTTGTATGGAGAATCTTTCCTCTACCCCTTTTTTAATCACACTTTACCCATTGTCTTGCTCTTTGATAAAGTGTGGGCAGTAACCTTCAACCAAGTGTTTTGGTCAAAGAAAAGTCAAAGAAGAACTTTAGCAAAATCCCTTTTCTTACCATATATTTCTATCCATCGCCCTATAAGTATATATAAATGATTAACATACTTCATAGAAATGTGTTTGTGGATAATTGGTCTGCAGTAACCTATAACGAAATTTCTTACTTAAAGTTGACAATTACAGCCAATTCCCTTAAAATGCAGTTTTGGACCATAATTTATCTCCCCTTTGACATAATTAGTTCTTAGAATTTATTATCAGACATCTGTTGGTAACTACAAGAGGTGAACAGCAAATCATGTTCTTTAGAAACAGGGTCAAGAACATACTCAGTAGTAGACCTCTGCATAAAATTCTTGTTCAGACCCAAAGCTTAGGTGTTTTTCCCCTGGGTCATATCGGTCATAAACTAAAACATAGAGTGCATGTTGGATATAGTATATGCAAATGTTACTTTATACTATTTTCACCCTTTATCTCTTATTAAGGAGGATGTACAGCCATCTTGTACATTTTAGAATAAAAATTTTAACTTTTCTTGAACTGGCTTGTTTCTGGCAAAACTGGCCAAAACTGTTCTCAAAATGAAAAAAAGAAATAAATATAAGTTTTTACATCTGCAAATTACGCATAAAAGAACAGAACAATGCTTTTTTTAATCACTTACAACAGCTTTAGAACTGCACAGTTGATTTAAAAACTTTAAAAAATAAAGGGGTTCATTAGTGTCCTCTCTACAAGAATTTGTTGAGAATAGGTTGAATGTTGCACATTATTGTAGTAACTTTACCTCAAAAGAGGGTACCTTAATTTTATAAGTTGGCATGGTTTTTAGAACACGAAAAATCCAGTCTATAATAGGAACTCCTGTGTCTATGGAGGCACACTGACGTTATATTTTCATAGAAAAAAGTAAGTGTCAATTTGAAAACAATCTGTGTTGAATATGACAGAACTCTATACACCAATTTCATGGACTTTTTCAGTTCTATAAATATAAATGAAAGTAAATTCTTTTAAGATGTTTGGTAGGGGTCAAAAAGTAATTATCTTTAATACAAAATATGCCTATATTTTTGTAAATATAGCGTCAATGAACTCCCCTAGACGAAGACAAAAATATCTCGGAATTGATGTTTTTTATGTTCCATTTAAGAATAGGGTACCCTCTTGTGAGACAAAGTTACAACTTAGATAAGCAAGTTTAGACTTTTTTCTCAACAAATGGTTGTAGAGTGGACAGTAATGACCTCCTTTTATATTTTTCAGATTTTTAAATCAACTGTTGTCTGAGCCGCAAAGATCTAAATGAATAAAAGGGCAACATGTACAACCTCCTATTTATTGCTTTTTATCTGTTGACAACAGTTTTAGTCAGTTATAGACACAAATAAGCCAGTTCAAGAGAAACGTTAACATTTTACATTCAAATGTACAAGATGGCCGCACATCCCAATTAAAGCGATTTTACTATTTTGATTACCGGATTTTTCTGTTGGAAAACCAGGTTAAAAACATCAAACTCTATTTTGAATTGCAATAAAAAGAAATTGAATGAACCGGACAAAATCATTATATATCAGATATTGAAATATCTTTTACGAGGAAGAAATGCAACAAATAATATATTAAAATATCACTGCATTTATTTACCTTAAATTCCATCCTAAGTTTTGCCTTCTAGACGCTATTCCTCTATAGATAAACGCATCGCTTATCAGCATTGCCCTATTTAACAGTCACAAGTTACATATTGGGAGTCCTTCAAAGATAAAAAGGTAAATTTTATCTCATAAAATATCATGATCATTTAATCATCAAGGAAGATGAAAACTTATTTAAGAGTAAATAACCATCATGCATATTTGTTTTACGAGGACTATATATGCTCTAAGTCATATGTATCTTAGGATGTATCTTGAGAAAAGCCTTTGGAAATTTTCTTAGATATATTAAAAAACTATCTCAGAATATCTAAATTAGAACATTGTGTGTCTGTCGGATAATTGGGAGGTGTTCAACATACCAAAATCAAGCAATCGACTCAGAACATATTTTTGATCACCTGAGTGACCTATTACAATTGGTCTTCGTCCGTCGCCGTGCGTCGTGTATCGTCCATCATGCATTAACGTTTTACATTTTTAACTAAGAACAATTGCTTTACCACCCCCAGGGCGCCATAGGCGGGGACCAAATATGTTAGAAAATCTTCTTCATTACTCCCATACATATTTGCAAAATACTTAAAGGGGCATGGTCACGATTTTAATACTTTTTCCGATTTTAATGTTTACAATGCTTCAGTAAGGCATTTCTAACAGGAGACCAAAATTTGAGCATCAGTCATTGAGGTACAAGCGAGTTACATAGCTTACAAGTCTTTGCTATGTAAACAAAGCTTTTAATTACATTTTGAATGTTGAGGTGAAAATTCCAATGTTTTAAACTTTAGGAACAGTTTATTTATGCTTAAAACGACTTATACGATATGCAAATTAGCTTGAAAAACATTTTTTATTGTTACAGTAAAACTCGGTTACATGTATAGCGAAGTCATTAAGACCAATGGATTTACTTCGTTATATCCGTAATTCGTTATATCCGTATAACGGATTCGTAATAATAACTATAGCGAATTCACTATATACATATTTTCTTTCACCAGACTATAACTTTTGCTGATTGAGGATTACAACAAAAATTACAGTACTTTGATACCTTTAATAATCGGATTGTGAGTCGAAAAAATTATCTAAAAATTAATTCATTCAAACTTTTTATGCTAAATGGTAGTGCAAACTTTTTTAACTGTAAAGGAATTCGTTATAAATTTGTTAAATTTCGTTATTATTTACCTCGACGGGACTCAAAATCAGTTCGCTATATCCGTAAATTTGTTATATCCGAATTCGTTATAACCGTGATATTTTGCAAAGTTTTGTAAAGTATTTGACCGGGGACACAAATTAACTTCGCTTTATCCGAAAATTTGCTATATCCGAGTTTGTACTAAACGAGCTTTACTGTATATTGAACCTATGTAAACAAAAACAGGACACGAGCCTTGTTTACATGACAAAGTCTTGTTGTGATTATGCGCTAGTGCAATGTGAACGGAAAAGAGCACCTATTGAACGCACCTTTAATGAACAATGAGACTACGCAAAATTCAATAGAAGAAAACAATAAGCGATGACAATATGCATTGATAGAGTCCCTGAAACTTCTACCTTCCATATCCATGCGTTTACCGTGCGCTCATCGTGCGTTGAATTGCACTCCCCGCTTCGCTTCGTTCACTGAAATCAAGTGATATTTTATATACACTATCAATATGACTGAAAAGCTAATACCGGTAATAAACGATTTCTTTATGTAAAGCTCATTTCCATTTGTTAACTCTTGGATGTAATATGAGCTTTTAACATTGAGTACTAGTAATTGTAGAACTAAATATTTGTAGCAGATGCTATGTTTATTCTTTTTAAGCAAGTTGATGCATGCATATGCTGTTTCTTTTGAGACTAAGTGAAAAAAAATAAATTTGATTTTAAGACTTTGATAAGAAACCAAGGTTTTTTTGGGTTTTTTTTTTTTATAAACAATGAATACCCCTGCAACGTAAGCTAGTCAAGAAAGAATTTCTCATGAAATGTAGTCAAAACCATGTATTTTTTTTTTTTTTTTTACATTTAGTTGTTGTTTTGAGTATTGTAACAGATTTCATTATTCCATTGTTCTGATTGAGATAGGGAATATAGTATAAATGGACTGTCTCTTATATCACCATAGATTATTGACTTAGCATGCATAACTTCCTACTGTGTCCATTCGCCACTGATTGGATTATTACACAATATGCATGCTGTTTATAAGTCAATTTTTATTAATGGCTTATATGAAAATGATAAAATGTTTCATAACTGACAGTTTATACTGTATTTCTTGAATTTTATGAATAAAACAATGTTCATATCTCTTCTTGAT
Source organism: Magallana angulata (assembly GCF_025612915.1). Lineage (NCBI taxonomy): Eukaryota > Metazoa > Mollusca > Bivalvia > Ostreida > Ostreidae > Magallana > Magallana angulata. Next base: position 27,101 of record NW_026441721.1, read on the forward strand.
TTCCACTCATTTAACTGAATATGGTTGACAAAGTGGCAGTTTTTTTTCCAACTGTGAATGAAATGGCTGGTTCTTTTGAGGATTTACAAAAAAAAAGATTGATTAGTATATTGAATATTGATAGTTGAAAAGACAATAGTCCAACAATATTTCATTTTTTTAAGAAAGGGTCAGTGACAGGTATTTTCGAAAACGCGTCCAGTGTATTGAAATTAATGCCAAATTGAATATCCTATATGTAATATCATTTTATAGGATGAAATGATATTAAAGCTGAACATGACTCGTAATGGGGATTGTCCCCCATGTATATATCTTTCTTTGCTGATACTGTGGTTTCATTATTATTAATTTCGTGGATCAACTTAACAACGAAACCCTGGAAAATTGGTATTCAACGAATATTGATGAAACCACAGTATCTATACAACACGTTACATTTAAAATATTTCGATGTAGATGTTTCACCCGTGTGGACGTGTACATCCTGCTGCATCGCTATGTTAGTATCAAATTTTACATATTTTTCAAAGCTAGAAGAATGCTTACCTCAAATGACCAGGTGAATGCATTATTTACAAACTTAATATACACATAAAACAACAAATAATTGCACAAAACCTATTACCAAGAAAGGAATACAACACTTTGGGCACAACTTTTAGGTGCAATTGGGTGATACAAAATTGAAGGCTTTATATACATGTGTGATAGTGTCCATTTACGTGCAGTGTCGAGTTTTTGGTACTAAAACTATTTTTTTTTCTTTTCTTGCATATTCAACCGTTCATGCATCATATCTGCAATGCCCTTAAACTAAAGAAGGCAATATTCTTTATCTTTGTACTTCGCCCATTCCATTGTTGACAATCAAATGCGAGTCGACTCTCAGGCCCTTCAGGCCTTTGTTTGTTGTTGCTTTTTATGACTACAAGAATTATTATTGCTGTATGCTTTTACGTCATTCCTATAAAGAAGTAATTTAATACGCGTTTGAAAAAATAAAATGCGAATAAAAATAAAAATAAAAGCAGTAATGTTTTCTTTAAAATTAAGACATTCCTTGTCGTTACAATGGTTTTCTAGGTGGGGCAATTTCAACAGCCACCCTACCAAACAAGCATTATTTATATAATGGTATTTATTAACAAAATTATGAAGAATATTGATGCACGCCACATCGAAACGATTTAAATATCGATGTTTTTAAAGTGATTTATAAAAAAAAAATAATTTCCCAAATAGTGATTACTTTTATCGTCGAATGAATCAGCCGATTACTGATAAGTTCAATTAATTTACAATTAGAAAAAAAATTGATGTAAATGTTTGTTTTAACAATAAATAAATGTTCTTTATCTGCCTCATTTGTTATAATACAAACATGTGAAAACAAAAATGAAAACAAAAATGTAATCGCCTATTTGTTTGTTTACGTAACTGTGTACACTCGATCATCTTGCGTTCACAAAGCGTTCACATATCGTTCACCGTTCATTTTGCGCTCCGTTTGCGCTCTGCGTTCGCCCATCGTTCACCGTTCATTAGCCTTCACCAAATTCGATCCGTTTAGCGTGCGCTCAATGTTTGTTTAGAGTGCATTCACCGTTCACACACCTTCAAGTGGGAAAGTAAAACGTTTTAAGGACTGTAAATATTCTGCATCGTGACACTAAAACGTTACATTGGTTCGCTTCCTAATTACTGCAGACACAGTAACATAGGTATAATCTTCTAATACAATTTTCATAGGCGGTAAAGTTAACCATAGCTTCCGCCATAAATCTCGCTCGGCAGTAAGGGGCACTGTAAATAAAATCTATAAAACGTTTCCCTTATCGTTAAAAGCTCGGGGTTAAAAATCAGATTTGTGTCTGTTTGAAAAAACTCCTAATCAAACAGTGCGACCTCTTTTCTTTAAAAGATATATTTTAACTTAACACTTTATTTTTAAAGTTCATATAATTTGTAATGTAAATTGTATATGCAATGAAATAATCAGGCACGATATCTATGTTTTTTATGTTATGATTTATTTTTATAATTTGTACGTTGTCAAAACTTGTTTCGATCTTATTTTCATCATATCATTAAATTTGGTATTAACAAACAGGCATTATTTGCGTGTTAAGAAAATCTTAAAACATATTTTCATTGTAGATATTTGAGATAGTGTTACTAGAGACAAAATAACAATATCAAATTTTATGTTATTTATGTCTCTGGTGTTATGCAGATCAACTTAGTTGCATTTGTATTAAAATCGTAAAAAAGACAAATCATCAAATAGTAGATTGATTATGTTAAATATTTTTCTACTGTCTTTACACTTAATTTTATTGATGTTATACCATTTCAAAATATTTAATATATACTCTTCACAGACATCATAACCGGAGCAAGGACCATCATTGAAAGGAAGGCTACCCTTGAAGAGAAAAACGCTGCAAGGATGATTCGTCGCTGGAAAAAGCACTATCCATTGACGATCTCCAAATGCCACAACCCATTGACTGGGGCGGAGGAAAATCGCTTAATGGTTGACGATAAAATGGTTTTAAGGTCAAGCGAAATCGGTTTCGCAACAAAACAAGCGTTCGAAGAAAGCAATGGCGCGGATTCAAAAAAAAAAATTCGGTATCGTCTAAAATCTGTTTTCAGCGGCGTAACACATCGGAGCGTTCAGACATCTCTGAAATCTTTACCCGAAAATCAGTCCGTCAATCCAATATTCGACAATGTAGCTCCTCTGAAACCTATTCGTGTGAGTTCGATACATGTACAAGAAAGCTACCAATCGACTTAGTTGATATGTCGCGATACACCAAATTTTATTACGGTCAAGATCTAGAGTACAGGTATATTTTGTCGGTTATAGACGTGTTCAGTCGTTACATATGGCTTCGCCCCCTCCGCTCGAAAGAAAGCACCGAGATTGCAGACGCGCTCGATCAAAGCGCAGGACCGCCAAAAATTATTCAATGCGATAATTGTCGAGAATTTCATGGCACGGTTACCCAGTTGGCCGAGGTATTGGGTTGTCAAATTATCAATAGCCGACCGTATTATCCGCAAAGTCAAGGTAAAATTAAATCGTCGCATAAATCGTGGAAATCAAAGATTAAGTACGACCTATTTAAAACAATCGATTCGATTTGGGTTTGAGATTTGCCAAAATACGCGATGTTACGCAACGAAGAGTATCACTCATCGTTAAAGGCGTCGCCATTTTACGTCTATCACGGCCGGTAATCGCGTGCGTAAATCTACTCGACTTGGGTGAGTGTTCTGAATCGTTTCCAGACAGTTTAAAAAGCAATCAGCTGTCCGCAACGCAGTCTTATTGGCATCGAACAAACGCGAAAAAGCTATGATAAAGCACCATTTCAAAAAACATCAAGTCAATGTGTATAGCGTGGGCAACGACGTGTATGTAAAATCTCGAACGCACACAAATTACAATAAAGCTAAGCCCCGTTTCGAAAGAGGGAAAGTAATCGCTACTAAACTCAACGTGTTCTCGTATAAAATCAGGATTTCTAGAGGGGTTTCGCGTTGGATAAACGTTCAAAATATAGCTGCGATTTCGCGTTCCGAAGAACTGTAAAAAGGCAAAAACGTCATCGATTAAGATTTAATCCCATGTGCGAATGTAACATTAATAAATAAATTACGATGAAATCTCGCGAAAATTGGACACCAACTGCAAACACAAACTCAATAAATTTTGTTGCCGCAAAAGCAAAATTCCGTGTGCGCTGCCGTCTCATAATTTTCCTCATATATCGGATTTCTATCTTTCCGTAAACTTAGTTGACCAACTTACAGGACAGAGCCTTTCGATAACCGATACAGCCCATGACGACTTAGTTTGAAATGCGCTACTACATATAGTAATGACTTTTTGAGAAATATACGGAATAAGCGGAATTTTTGTAAAGGCGGACATAACGTGGTGATTTTTTTCGGAATTTTTGTAAAGGTAGACATAACGTGATGATTTTTTTCGAAAAGGTGGCGGACATTTCGTGATTGCAAAGACATTTCGTGATGGCAGACATAACGTGACGATTTTTTTTTAAAAAGTGGCGGACATATCGTGACGCGGACATAATATGATGACGGACATAACGTGACTCAACAGCCCATTATTTTGCTTATAACTCTACGACTGACTCTGAAATTTCATTTTGTCATTAGAAATGCATTGTTAATGCATTATGATTAATAAAAACAGAAAAATAGAAAATCGTGTTTTAAAATTTCTGGTATATTTATTGATCATGAATTTATTAAGTTTTCTGAATATGTATTTTCTCTCTCTCTATTAACTCTAAAAGATAGCCTACTAGAATATAAATGCATGTGACTGTGTATGTATTGTATCACATAGTATTGTAATGGTGTCTCTATTTTGTCTCTAAAGTCAAAATATATTGAATTAAAAAAAAACACCTCTACTCCCATCTAATTTGAGGAAAATTAAATGCATGTTTATGATGTTTCGAAGCCTCTACGTAAATTATTAAATCAATTAATGATCCATGAGTGAGGTGTTCTAGGCTGGTGCCATAATGGCCACATAGTGAAAATGCATTGAATCAATATTTTTCTGTACTATCAAAGTCAAAGTGTTAGATAAATTCCATCTTCGCTAGCCAAGGGTTTTCGGTACACTTTGCTCCAAAGTGGACCGAAAACCCTTGGCTAGCGAAGATGGATAAATTCGTGCATTGTTATTATATTCATAATGTCCCAATGTTAAGGGAGTGAGGGGTCCAGTCCCCCGGCCCCTCCCCTCTCCATGACAAATCATTTATATCATTTGTAAAATTACCAAATATACACCTTGGACCCCAACGCTCTTACAGACATGTAAACGCTCTAACCCATTGCGCTTCAATGTTAGGTAACATTATTTGGGGGGTAAGTATTAATCAATATTTAATATACTATATTGTTTATCGCAATCGGAAGTATACATCACAATATGCAGGTGTCCTGCACCACCTAAAAGCTGCTATTTACCTAATAAAATAGTGCAAGTGGATTTAAAGAATAGGTCATAAAAATACATGCATGTTACAAATAACTGATCTTTGTCTGAAGTTACGTACACAACACATGTCTGCAGGTCTCATTAGCGGGTACTAGTTTTACCCAGCTCTTCGATTAGATAGGTTTACGCGTATACCCTTACCAAAGTAAAATTATTGCTGCAACAATGCCGCAATAATGCGGCAATATTGCAGCAACACATTTTTGTTACCAGAAACCAGATTTTGAGACTTGTGAAATGTTGCCGCCATCTGCAACAACTTCTAGTAACATTTTGGCAATACTGCTGGAGTGTTGCCGCTAGCGGCAATAACTTCTGGCAACATTCTGGCAATACTATTAGAGTTATTTCTGTAAAAAATTATATTAACATGCACCTAGAATATTGCCACTAGCTGCAACAACTTCTGGTAGTATTCTGGCTACACTCAGTATCATACTGCCAGAAATAATTTTCTGGTAACATCTGCATGTATTTGATCATTTAAATCATGAACTAATTTATACATAATATATATAATTCGATCTGGCAATACTGCTAGGCATCATATTTGATTTCTGCTTTAATTATAATTTAAGGAGAAGCCGAGCAGTGGAGGGGGGATAAAAAATTGTCAATTATTTAGATATGATTTCAGTTATGACACCTCAAAATTTGCCAGAAGTTTACCACAAACTTTTCTTTTTCCTCTGATTTATTATGCTTACCAAGCTTGCAAAAGCTTTAGCAGAATTTAGACTTATAAAATTTTACACATTCAGCACAAGTCCAAAACTGTCAATTATGATTGCATGAATTGCTTTTGTATACATATTTTTCCCCCAAAAAATAATAAAAAGTCGGAAAAATTAAATCTAATAAATATTTTATGATCAAAGTCTTATTCTAAGAAAGTCTCAATTAAAAAATCCAGTGATATTCCCTTCAATGGCATATAACTGTTATGCATGGTTACGATGTACTGTTTGAATCACACCCCCCCCCCCCCCCGTGGCGTAGCTACCTTTAATTAATTGTATTCAAAAAAAGGTAGCGGGTCCAGGGCAGAGCCCTGGTGGGGTCCCAGGGGGCCAAGCCCCCGGAAGCTCCTGGATTTTATGTTATTTGAATTTCAAGACCACCGATGCTCTTGGATTTTAGGTTTTAGCTTTTTGATTAACAGGCTTTGGATGATGAGATATTGTCTCAAAATGGTACAATTTTACATACTGTATGTGTAAGGGAAATGTTGAATTCTAAAAGAATGTGTAATTATATTTGAAACACTGATACCCCAGCGGAAACCAACTGCATATGACTAAAGATAATAGGCGTTTTGAAACAGGTCTATTATTCAAACCGTAACATACTTACCTAAATGACAAATTTTTGATCAAGTTTATCACAATGTATTGTGACTTTGTCAAAATTTTAATCACCCGACCGCCGACTTTAAATTACATGTAAGTATAGACTGACAGAATACAATTACGGACAAACACTCAAAACTTGATGTGTTTTCAGATTTTAGTATGAATATTTAAACTTGAAAGGAGTTAAAAGTTGTTCATCTCATTTTAATAAGTTTTTTGTAGATCACTCTTAAAGCCAATAACATGAAAGTCAAATGTATAGCTCGTCCATATTAATTTATGATTCAAACAAACTAATTTTAATTTTAATGTAAAGTATGGAATGACGGTATGTTCCGGAATCGTAGTAATTGTATGCGGTTTACGATGAGAACTGAATACTAAATATGCAGGTTATAATTCAGTGGAGTCTCAAAACGATTTGTTTACGTGCAAACAATAGGAAACTCAAATCATGAGACCTATGCTTTGCAAAATGTCGTGTATTCATTTGCGTTGCGTAAAGGACGCTACGCCACTGCCCCCCCCCCCCCCCCCCAACACACGTTTTACGTGAATACCGACCTGTCTGTTCTTTTGTAACGGTATATTCTTTTTTTATTAAGTTAAAATATCAGTCTACTTATATCTGAGTATCTAAACTGCCCGATGCATGTTTAATATTAAGAATTTTCGTATGCTGTTTGTTTCCACTTTTACTTTCGTTTCAATGTTAAGTTACGCGCGCGCTGTGTAAGCCTTCTGTCTTACGGATCCAATTGAGGGTCAGTTCAAACTTAGTGATGACAAGTCCAGTATTTCTTTCTCAAGCGGTTTTATTAAGCGTGATCGTATAGTTACAACAATTAAAAGCAGCCCAAATCAAGAGTCTCAGAATCTCTATCAGCGGAATCTCTCAATCTATAAGCGGAATCTATCTATCTCTTCAACATCATTTTACATGGGTATATATAACATTTTACATATGATGGGCAGTTCTGACTAGTTCGGCCCATATACGACGATCATGAGTGAACATTTAGTGTTCAAAATTAAGATTAATATTTCATTCCTAAATAAAGTAAAACAAGAGGCCCATGGGCCACATCGCTCACCTGAGGAACAATAGGTATGATAAAGTCAGCTTAATGGAGTCATAATACAAACAATCTGGACAATGTACAATAATACATGTAGCTCCTGTATAAATAAAATCCATTTTCCCCCTTGGAACTCGGATAGCCCTGATTGCTGCCAAATATTTACAAGAGCAGACTTCAATCACCGCTCCTGCACATATATAGGAACTCAACGTTACGCAGGCAGGGATGACCGCACACCTACGCAACTCAACAGGTACCAACGTTTCCGCCAACAGCTCAACCTAACGCAAGCAGGGAGTGCCGCATATTTGCGCTAGAAAGGCCTGAACACCAGCAGGGATGACCATACACTAGTGCTCCGCCTCAACCACCACCAATACAAGCAGGTATGACTGCACACTTGTATTAATGCGATATAGAGCAGGAATGACCGCACACTTTTTATCGAAGGTTACAAAACACGGATGTTCACACACTCAATCCATCCATACCTGTTCAAGTTTAACCCCAAACAGTTGCTCATCGTAATGCAATAGACACTGTCCCTATATATTTGCCGGCCTAAAATAATTCAGAGTATCTAAAAATTGGAAATCAAAAATAAACAAACTAATCCGGCCTAACCCAAAACTTCTTATGCAGAACAACTGATATACATTGAATATTTATTATTGTATAAAAATAATCATCACAATAATTGGTTAACAGTGGATGCATTAATTAAAATAATAAAGAATCAATAAATCAAGGGCAATAACTCAATACAGTAATACAAAAATATTCTAATGAAAAAATAGCTGCCTGCTTCAATCTTATAGTCATATTACATGTTGAGTATTGCAGTTCTCAAAAAAATCCTTTACAATTGTTTATATATGGGATATTTAGCTACATCAAACTCTGAACCTTCTTGTGAGGCCGAAGAATTGTCCTGGAGCCAAAGTTTTAACAATTATAAAGAATCAACTTGCTGATTAGTTTCTGAGAAGAAGATTTTTAAAGATTTACTCTATATATTCCTATGTAAAATTTCGACCCCCATTGTGGCCCCACCCTACCCCCAGGGATCATGATTTTCACAACTTTGAATCTACACTACCTGAGGATGCTTCCACACAAGTTTCAGCTTTCCTGGCTGATTAGTTTCTGAGAAGAAGATTTTTAAAGAATTACTCTATATATTCCTATGTAAAATTTCGACCCCCCATTGTGGCCCCACCCTACCCCCAGGGATCATGATTTTCACAACTTTGAATCTACACTACCTGAGGATGCTTTCACACAAGTTTCAGCTTTCCTGGCTGTTTAGTTTCTGAGAAGAAGATTTTTAAAGATTTACTCTATATATTCCTATGTAAAACTTCGACCCCCCCCCCCCCCATTGTGGCCCCACCCTACCCCCAGGGATCATGATTTTCACAACTTTGAATCTACACTACCTGAGGATGCTTCCACACAAGTTTCAGCTTTCCTGGCTGTTTAGTTTCTGAGAAGAAGATTTTTAAAGAATTACTCTATATATTCCTATGTAAAACTTCGACCCCCCATTGCGGCCCCACCCTACCCCCGGGGATCATGAATTTCACAACTATGAATCTACACTACCTGAGGATGCTTCCACACAAGTTTCAGCTTTCCTGGCTGTTTAGTTTCTGAGAAGAAGATTTTTAAAGATTTACTCTATATATTCCTATGTAAAACTTCGACCCCCCATTGTGGCCCCACCCTACCCCCGGGGGTCATGAATTTCACACCTATGAATCTACACTACCTGAGGATGCTTCCACACAAGTTTCAGCTTTCCTGGCTTTCGGGTTCTTGAGAAGAAGATTTTTGAAAATTTATAGAAATTTTTCATTAATTTCTAATTATCTCCCCTTTAAAACGGGTGTGGCCCTTAATTTTCACAACTTTGAATCCCCTTTGTCTAAAGATGATTTGTGCCAAGTTTGGTTGAAATTGGTCTAGTTGTTCTTGAGAAGATGTTGAAAATGTGAAAAGTTTACGGACAGACCGACAGACGGACGGACGGACGGACGACAGACAAAATGTGATCAGAATAGCTCACTTGAGCTTTCAGCTCAGGTGAGCTAGAAAACCGTCAAAACTGCCAATCAAAGAGTCTGAATGCAGGATTTGAGTCTCCGAGTCCTGGGTCTCGGAGTCCCCCACCTAGTATGAGGCATCACTTACTCATAATACGCTCATTCATACATGGCATAAAAGGTTACAAAGGTTAATATATAGAATACACAATACAAGACTCAATATAGAGTACCAGAGCTATCGTTGCAGACACAGAATCGCCAAATATGTCACTTGTTGTTAAACTCTCAATTTGGATATTATTATGCGCGTATTATGCACCTGGTTTCATAACATCATTTAGGACTACTACGCATTGCTACAAGAGTCACAGAGTTCATTCTGTTAATTATCATTAACACCATTCAGTGCACAGTATCTAGGTACACATAAATATCATCGTGACCATCATGTGAAACTAGCAATTCAAGGTCATAGCATGGCTATCTGTTTACATACGTCCCCCAAACAAAAGAAATATCCCGAAAGGAGATTTCTCATGCCTGGCGCCCGGAATAGGAAAGCGTCCTTGATCTACCCTTGATCAGACGAACTTCCTAGTGACATACCAGTCAGAACATCTAATATAAGAGATAGTAACAAGTGACATGTTTCCACCTCCGGCTTGGAACATCATTCATCTACAAAAACAACTCTATAACCAGGATGTATACATAAAATCATATAGTTTGATTATATCGCATTACAATCCTGAAAAGAATAATGAATAAAGTATGACAAAAATGACCAAGATGAAATAACCATAGTTGAATATAAACGTAATTCATCATCAAAGTAATACTTAGTATGGTTAAGCTTAATGTCACATATATATACAAAGTCAATACATGCTTGTAAGTTCACAAACTATCTCTTCCTTCATAGGGGTGAGATTAGCGTCATAGGTTCGGAGTCCATCGGTTTTTTCCTGAATTTCTCCAGAGTGAATCACCAAATACAAGATTTATATTAGCACAAGATAACGCACATTTCTACTTTAACACATTTCACACAATTCACATTTTTAATTTTCACTAAAATTCACAATTCCTTTACATGTATAAGGAATACACAACCTCTTCGCGGCTGCAGCTTAATTATTCATCCATCATCGGCACCCGTGGATAGAGGGTCGGCGCGGATGGCGAGGCGACTTCCCGCGGAGCGTCTCCTGCGTTCCTCTGTTGCGTAGACATCGCGGCCTTCTCTTCCAGGTATTTACGTGCCAGCTCTGGGTCCGGTCTATAGTATTTGGTCCATGGAGATTCTTCATTTTTCTCCTCTCCAAGTAATTGTAGTGCTAATTTAGTCGAAATTGTCCCCGTGTTACTGGCTAATTTGCGAGTTGCGATATTTCCTCTCCGTCGGGGTTTCTCTTGGATCCTAATGTCTTTCGGGATTGGTTCAAGTTCAATAATGTCACTAGACTTTTCTCTTGATTCACACAACAAAATAGAGTGTCTTTGGAAGAACCTTTTTTATCTCCGTCACTACCCCTTTTTCGACAACCTGTCCAGCAACCACTACAGCATATACCACCCCATTTTTTAATAGTTTTGCGCTTCTTAATACAAAGTCCTATCGTTATTGTTACTGCCAAAGTTAAACACACATAAAACCAGGGGCTTCCCACTCAAGACAACGATTTCATGGGTTGCAAATTAATTAGTGGCAATTCCGCCATTAGTGCATTCATAGGGAAAATTTTAATATCTTTTAGTCTTAAGACATTAAACCCTGAAAACCTGATCAACCTTGTCACATACTCAAGATGTTGATCGCAAAATTTGATTGTTTTTGCGAATTATCTTAAATCACTTACAAAAATTAGTCCTACAGTTTCTTTACTTAGTCGCTGTTTTATGTATTTCGAGTATATGTTAAATCTCTTCAACTCCGCATATTTATACAAATAACCGAGGTGCTGTGTCCGCGTTTGCTAATCGGCGTATCTCAATACATGATTTTATGTCACAGAGGGTCATCCTGTCATACCTTCTTAAAAGCGTGCAATATATACAAAGCAAAGCTCATTCAAGATTATTTACATCTACATTACACAATTATATAACTTACTTAGTTTATTATTTTGACTAATTCCTTCATAATAGCCAAACAATCTACAGCAAACTTTTGTTTGCTATTTTCTATACAGGGCTTAGGGATAGATTTACGCGGTTTAGGGATTGGTTTGAAGCCTAGACCTACTTTAGGGACTATTTCATCAATTTCCATATTTTCATCTAAGGGAACATTTTGGTTATCTAAGGGAACATTTTGGTTATCTAAGGGTATTTCATAGTCTTGACCACTATTTTCATCACATTGTTCTGACTCATGGGTCTCATCCGATTCTGAATCTACGGTCTGATCATTCTCCTGTTTATACTGCTGATCATCCATGATATTCTTAGCTCTTATACGTCTTTGAAGTTCTGCTAGGGGAATATCCTCTTCGTCTGAAGATCCTTCTCTTTCCCATTGTTTGGACTCTATAGCTATTTCCAAAGGTTCTGGTTGCATGTCTTCATTTTCTGACGACGATTCATCTTCTGGTGGCACCACATAGTTAGTTTTTCTTAGAGTTCTTCCACCATCTTCAGTAGTTGATGACAGGGGCCAGTGCGAAATGTCTGCCAGTCTTAATTGTCGTGCATGGCATTTGGTGGTTAATCCAGTCAATTGATCGCTCACCACGAAACTAACTGGTCCTTTCTGCTCAATGATTCGATAATATGGTAGCCACTTTTTATCTAATTTATTTTGTCTTCTGTTGTTCTTAAGGTAGACAGGGTCACCTACCTGAAAATTTTCATCTTTGCATTTCTTATCGGCCTGAGCTTTCTGTTTTTTCTTGGCTTCCTTCATATTACGATGTACTAGCAGGAAAGCTTTATGTTGTTCTTGTAGGGCGATCTTGTGTTGATCTTCTCCCGCATATCCCTTCGAGGTTTCATTAACGTATCAAGAGGTAATACGACTTCTCTGTTGTACATAAGGTAATACGGGGAAAACTTTGACGAATCGTTAGGATGGAAACGAATGGCTGCCAACGTCTGATTAAGATGAATATCCCATGTTTGAGCATTGTCTGTTACTTTCTTTGCCATCACGTCATGAAGAGTTCTATGACATCCCTCTACTTTACCATTACCTTGAGGGCTGTAATAAGATGTTTTGATATGGTTGATATTCAATTCTTTTAAAGTTTCTTCCACTTTCTTGTTCACATTTTCTGTTCCGTTGTCTGTGAGGATTTGAAGAGGACAGCCATATCTTGGATATATTTCTTCTAATATAAGATGTACTATGTTGTCAGCTGACTTATCAGGAACGGGAAAAGCTGCTGGCCAACCAAAGTAAATGTCAATAAAAGAAAATATGTACTTGTTTCCCGACAAGGATTTTGGATATGGTCCTGATAGATCAAGTCCTACTTTAGCCATTGGAAAAGGTGGTATATCTGTCTCTTGAAGTGGAGGTTGATTTTTCTTATTGCTCCTCGTTTGGCATACTACACATCCTTCTATATAAGAGTATAACCTTTTGTACAAATCTGATATGTAGTACTTTTGTCTGATTACGTCATATGATTTGTCCCCTCCCATATGTCCAAGTCCGTCATGATACTGATGCACTACTAAAAGTTCTAACTCACGTGGTACATACAGGCGAAGTCTTGGGCCTTCTGAGTCTCCATCTGAAAGATAGTACATTAAACCGTCAATTTCCAGAAACTTCTTTTCTTCGGTTGCCGTTGCTGTTCCTTTATTTAACCGATTCTTCAGTTTCTTGATCTGCTCATCGTGTTGTTGACTCTCTTTGATGTTGATTTCTTCTGGTAGATCAATAAAGGGTTTGACCAATTCGTCGTGTTGATTAACTTCACATCTGGCCAATCTCTAAGGCGAAAAGGCATTGGAGTTAAGTACGTTCACTTCAAAGAAGTTGTCCTTAACATCTGGTTCATCATGCTCTGATTGTTCTTCCTCTTCACACTCCAGGTTGACTGTCGGTAATCTGGATAAGAGATCTGCACAGCAGTTAAATCTTCCTTCTATGTACTCTACCTTACAGTTATATCCTGCAATACTTAACGCCCATAGTTGAATTTTCTTATTTTGCATTGGAGATTCTAAGATATACTTGAGCGGCTTATGGTCTGTTCTAATAGTAAACTGAGCACCGTGTAAATAATGGTCTAACTTCTGAAGGGCGTAATGGATTGCAAATGCCTCCTTTTCTATGGTTGACCACTTTTCTTGGGTTTTACTCAGCTTGTGGGATAAGTAATATATTGGCTTATCTTCTCCCTCCTCTGTCTTTTGAGTAAGGCACGCTCCAATACAATTGTCGCTGGCATCGGTGTACAGGATGTACGGCTTATTAGTATCTGGATATGCTAGTAAAGGCACTACCGTTATACTTTCTTTAATAAAGTCTTTTTGGCAACATGGTGTCCATTTGAATCTTGCATATTTTCTGGTTAAGTCAATCAATGGTTCTGCAATCTTAGAGAAGTTCGGTATAAATCTCCTGTAATAACTACACATACCTATAAAGCCACGAACTTCTCGGACGGTAGTGGGCGCTGGTAACTTTCTTATAGCTTCGACTTTCTTTGGATCAGGTGTAACGCCATGTTCATCAATGATGAAACCAAGATATTCAGTCTATTCCTTGAAGAAACTACATTTCTTTAGCTTCATTTTTAGTCCATGCTTTCTTAGGCGGTTGAAAACGTCTTGAATATGACGAAGATGATCTTCCGGTGTCTCTGAGAATATAAGAATGTCATCCAGGTATGCGATAGCAAACTCTTCTTGTCCTTGAAGAACTATGTTCATCAGCTCCTGAAAAACTGCTGGTGCATTACTCAACCCAAATGGCATACGGTTGAATTGAAATAGTCCTTTGTGACATGCAAAGGCCGTTTTTTCTTGACTTGAATCTTCTAATTTCACTTGCCAATATCCACTCTTTAAGTCTAGTGCAGTGAAATATTTTGCATTCCCTAGTTAACATAGGTTGTCATCAATCAACGGTAGCGGGAATGATACGGGTTTCACTATCTTATTCAAGCTTCTAAAGTCAACGCACATCCGGTCTGATCCGTCCTTTTTCTTCACCACTACTGAGGGAAATGACCAAGGCGATTGTGATCTCTCAATAATCTTTGCGTCCATCATTTCCAGTATGGCCTTGTCAATTATCTGTCTTTTATTTAAGGGTACACGGTAGGGTCTGTTCTTTATTGGGTGGTGATCTCCAGTTTCTATCTTCATTTTAACAGTATCAGTCACTCCAAGGTCACTGTCTTTCTTTGCAAATAAATCATTGTTTTTGCTCACAAGTCTTTTGATTGAGTGTTCAAATCTTTTAGGTACATCAATTTCTTCTTTTGTGTCTTGAGTAGTCTGTATTTCTGAGATTTCCTTCTGTTTTAATGCGGTAATTCGTCCTACTATGTAGCCTCTTGGAATTTTATAATTTTTGTTAGTTTGGTTAACGAAGATCATTGGAACTTTCTTATCTTTTCGAACTATACAAACGGCGTCTTTTAAATATAGTCCTGGGTCTTCCATAATGCAGTTATTGTCTATGCTGTTCACTTCAACCAAGTCATTTTTTTCCAGAGGAAAATTGTTAATTATTTTTTCCATAAAATACAGTCACCGTGTTTGGTCTCATAATAAGTTTTTTTTAGGTGTTCTTACAATAGTTGAGATGTGTAAATCTTCTTTAAGTTCCGCGTATACTTTGCCCAAATACGCATGAGTCCAAGATCAAAGTATAAAAGAACATTGTTTTTCTTGAGCCAATCACGACCGAGAATCATGTTTCGGTTGAGTCCCTTTGTCACATAAAGTTTGTGGTCTAAAGTTAACCCTGACATCTTAAAGGAAATATTCACATACCCTACTGCAATTAAAGAATTGCCATTTGCTGCTGTTAAAGAGGGGATGTCATTATTAAACAACTTTGGGCGGGGAAATAGATTATCATACATATGCATTTTCTTACTAATTAGAGATACGGCTGCACCTGTATCTACCAAAGCTCTAAATTTATTTTTACCTACTTTTAATAAACAGCTACTGGGGTTGTTAGTAAAATTAATTTCATATGTAGGTCTTTGTCTAAAGTTCTTTCTTCGGGCTTCAACGAAGGAAGAACGTCTTAGTTTTCCTGTTTTTGTTTGTCAAAATAAGAGTGCGATTTGAAATTTTGAGACGATCCCCTATTTATTTGGTCGCTAGATTCGTATGTTCGGCCTTGACGATTTGATGGTCTACCCCGATTTTTCTGCACTCTTTGATACATATGCGAGCCCCAACAATCTGCACGCACATGACCTACTTTACCACCATTCCAACATTCCACAGGCGAACGGGGTTTCTGCTCTATATTATGGACGGGTTTGTTTTGACTGGGTCGTTTATTTATTTGAGGACGGGACCTGACTTTTGAGTAAAAAATCGAGCCATATGACCCGTCTGTTTGCATTTTAAACACCTACTATTACGCGCATGGTCAGTTTCCATTGGTTCTACATGCCTTGTTTCTACTGAGGTAAGATTATCTGCTCTATCCTTTAATAAGGGAAGAGTAGTATCAAAATTTGAAAGAGTTCGTCTGTTTTCATTACTTTGTACAATTTCTGTCATATTTGACCCTCTTATCGCTAGCCTCTGTCTCAGATTTTGTTCTCGCATTGCTATTTGAATTGCAGATTCTAAATCTTTAGGGTTTTCTCGCAAAATGTTCATTCTGAGGTAGTCGAATGTCAACCCGTCACAAAATATATCTACTAACTGTTGTTGTAAGAACTGAACACTTTCATTTGAATTTTGTCGAGTCTTACGCATTACTGCTAACGCGTGTTGTGGATCTGTTATTTCTGCAAATCTAATTTTAAGGGATTCCTTAAGATCGTTCCAAGATGGGATTTCTTTAGACGCATCTGTTTCATCTAAATACCTTTTAATATAATCCCCCACTGAACCCTTACTCGTTATGTATGCAAGCATGGGGATCTCATGACCTTGTTTCCCAGACATAACACTGTACTTTTCAACTTCTTTTATCCACTGTTTAAATTTTTGAGCATCTCCCTCAAAAGGAGTTATCACAGAAGATAAGGGGCACTGAGAGTGCGGCTGTTATAGCTTTAACCTGACCAATGAAAAAATCTTTATCATCATCCTGATCTGGGACTCGGTGTCGAGGTTCACGAGTTTCATACGGCCTAGCATCATTATATGTTTCAAAAGTATTTTGTTTAATCTGCTCTTTTTCTGAGGATTTTTTACCCGTTTCTTGCCCTTTATTTTCCTTGTTCTGACCCAACCCCGCGAACTGTTTTCTAATTGCTCCATTTGATTTTTAAATTCTTTTTTATCAAACCCATCACCTGTCGTCATATTGGTTGCTTAGACAAAGTTGTTTACTTAGAGATAGCTATAAGAGACATATAGGAATGGTTCTTACCTTATTCGATATTGAACTTCGCTCAGTCCTGGTCACTGGCACCAAGAAAGTTCTTGTAAGCCTTCTGTCTTACGGATCCAATTGAGGGTCAAATCAAACTTAGTGATGACAAGTCCAGTATTTCTTTCTCAAGCGGTTTTATTAAGCGTGATCGTATAGTTACAACAATTAAAAGCAGCCCAAATCAAGAGTCTCAGAATCAGCGGAATCTCTCAATCTATAAGCGGAATCTATCTATCTCTTCAACATCATTTTACATGGGTATATATAACATTTTACATATGATGGGCAGTTCTGACTAGTTCGGCCCATATACGACGATCATGAGTGAACATTTAGTGTTCAAAATTAAGATTAATATTTTATTCCTAAATAAAGTAACAAAACCGTCAAAACTGCCAATCAAAGAGTCTGAATGCAGGATTTGTGTCTCCGAGTCCTGGGTCTCGGAGTCCCCCACCTAGTATGAGGCATCACCTACTCATAACATAGGCGTCGGAAGCAAATTGAAAGTGGGGGGGGGGCTAGACTAATCCTCAGAAATATTGAGAAAAAAGTAATTCCCAAAATCATGGAAATCCTTATCCGTGGGGGGGGGGGGGGGGGGGGGGGGGTGTATACCTATACTTCCAAAAAAAAATTACTTACCCAAATTTTCTTTTCTCCAAAATCATGAAATTAGTATGCTTCTGAATCTAACTTCTCAATCTTTTAAAGTAAATTTAGCAACAATAATCTTTTTTTTGCGAGAAAAAGTGGGGGTGCTGAACCCTCTATCATGCTATGTTTCTTATGGTCAGGTATAACTTTGCAAAAAAAGTGGGGGGGGGGGGGGGGGCTAAGCCCCCCCCCCCCCCCTAGCCCCCCCGGTTCCGACGCCTATACGCTCATTCATACATGGCATAAAAGGTTACAAAGGTTAATATATAGAATACACAATACATGACTCAATATAGAGTACCAGAGCTATCGTTGCAGACACAGAATCGCCAAATATGTCACTTGTTGTTAAACTCTCAATTTGGATATTATTATGCGCGTATTATGCACCTGGTTTCATAACATCATTTAGGACTACTACGCATTGCTACAAGAGTCACAGAGTTCATTCTGTTAATTATCATTAACACCATTCAGTGCGCAGTATCTAGGTACACATAAATATCATCGTGACCATTATGTTAAACTAGCAATTCAAGGTCATAGCATGGCTATCTGTTTACAGCTGATTGGTCGATCAAATCGCTAGCCGCCAATTTTCACATTCGAAGCTGCCATGTTGTCTGCCATCGAGCCTCCTGCCATCACTGGAGATGGTGAAATAAATGAAATACGGGAATTATCTGTAAACAAGGTTAAAAAATACACTTCAGTGGAGTGTTTATCTGTAAAAAAAAAATCAACGGCTGAACGGAGGACGAATCTGAGTGAACGAATCGAGTGTTGACATCCCCTGCACCATCTGCAGCTGCATGAGCAGGTTTTTGAAAAAGGAAGTTTAGCAATAAAAATATATTCATTGAATGGCAGTTTAAACATGTTTGTTATCAGAATATAAACCGAAAGACTGCGATCTACCATTATACCAATGGGTTTAACATTGTTTAAGAACCATGCGCGGATCTAGAATTTTATTCAAGGGGGGGGGGGGGGGGTCGACGGTTATTTGAGTTTGCCAGGGAAAGGGGGTCCGAGGCATATTTTTGGTAATTTTATAATGTATTTTTTAAAAAAATTGAAGGGGGAGGGGGTCTGGACCCCCCCCCCCCCCCCCCCCCCCTGACCCCCCTTGAAACTGCTTAAAATCTGAAAACAATTGCCAATGTGCTTATATGAAATCCATTTATCTTCCCAGTAGGTCTGCCCTGGGTTACACAGACCCGAAGAAAACCACGAAAAAAGCTGTCACCTTACTGATTAAATGAATGGTGGAACTGGCAACCAAAAAAGAATGATGATGTAATTTGTTTAAGATTATGGAGAGGAACATATACACACCAGTGCTGAATTCCAATGTGGATATTGTTGTGATATTCTGATAGCTGTTTTTGTGATTGTTTAAGTGTGAAATCAGAATGCCCACGAGGCTGTCAAAAAAAGGACATTTGGAATGCCTAGGACGAATGCCTTGATCAGTCGTAATACAGCAAGTGGTTGTGTAGGACTTGTGAACTATATGGTTTGAGCTTTGCTTACGGTAAACAGTGAACTTTTGTCCATATCCGTCTGTGCGCGTTGTGTCATTCCGTCTGTGCGCGTTGTGTCAATCAAACTACAATACATGTTATTCTGCAGCAATAAATTGTCACTGATTGGCCGAGTACTTTTAGTCAAGTTTCATCATGATTTGTTCATCATATTTGTTTTTATTGTATTTATGTGTTAAATTTAAAGATTATTAATTTTAACTGGTGTCCTTTATAAGCATGTTGAATTCCAGTTTCAGGTCTCTAATTAAGGTCTTCCGTTTCCAACGGAAGACCTTATAGTGATTGTAGTGTTTCTTGTTATTTTATTTTTCCTTTTTTTTGTCCACAAGATTTCTCAGAGATGGCTGGATAGATTTTCTTGAAATTTTCAGGACTAATAGAAGTGATAATATCTCGAGGCGTTTTTTTTCATTTTTTCAAAATTCACTTCCTGTCGTCCGTTTCCTGTCCCGCGTCAAAAAACCTTGTTCCCTCGAGATCTCAGAATCGGCAAATACTTAAACAGCTAAACTTTGTGGGATGATAGACCTATATCTGTAGATGTGTTTAAACTATTTTGTTTTATTCGTCGTAACTTCCGGTCATCACCGGAAGCACTTTAAAAATAATAACTTTTACGCATTAAATTCTTTTTCCATAGAATAAATATATAAGTATAAATCTATACATAGGGTATGTATGCGATATTATATCAACAACAAAATTCTACATCCGGTGAGATATCTCAAGTATCTCAGGTATCTTTTTGAAACACATTTTGTACCCACGAGATCTCAGAAACCATTATTGATCAAGCCCAAAAACTTTCATGGATGGTAGACATTTGATTGAAGATGTGTTTAACCGGTTTCATTTTTTCTTCCGTCACGTCCGGTCCACACAGGAAGAGTTCAAACAAATCGAGCTGTTTATCAGTTTAACTGTTTTTCTTTGATCTTTGTTGTTAGCTCAATGAACAATAAATGTGCAATGGGCAAGTATACAAGAAATATTTAATACAATTTACATTGAGCACTTCCGTTTGTCCGTTTCCTGTCCCGCAACAAAAAACCTTGTCACCTGTAGATATCAGAAACGATAAAGACTTGAACATCCGTTTCCTGTCCCGAGACAAAAATCCTTATTTCGACGAGATCTCAAAAATGGTGAAGACTTGAACAACTAAACTATGTGGGATTATAGACCTATGTATGCACATGTGTTAACACTATTTCGTTTTATCCGGCGTAACTTCCGGACGTCACAGGAAGTACACCAAATTTTGATTTTTTAAAAATATGTTGGTTATTTAGCAAGGAAGTAACATTTTAGCTATACAAAAACAAAAGGTCATCTACATATGATAAAAACGTAAAAAAAGATCTACTTCCGGTGAGACATCTCAAATATCTCAGGTAGCCTTTTTTTTTAAAACAAACTACCCACAATATCTCAGAAACTGTGAGAGATCAAGAAACAAAACTTTTATGGATAATGGACATTTGATTGAACATGTCTTTAACGGGCGCCTGTAAAGTGCGAAACGAAATCGAAACGAAACGAAACGAAATCGAACGAAACGAAACAAAACCAATCGAAACGAAACGAAACCAATCGAAACGAAACGAAATCAAACGAAACGAAACCAAAAATCGAAGCGAAACGAAACGGAATTTAAACAAAACTAATATCAACTTTGACTACATAAAAGTGAAAAATAAAATCATTGAAATAAATGTTTGAACCATTAAATATAACTACCTGTATGTTTCAGATTGCCGCTGTAAATTGTTTAGCCGATTATCTGAAATTTGCAAAAATTATATAATTATGTAAATTAAGTGATGTACATTCCTATACCTTTTAATGTTTCTAATTTGTTTCATTAAATGATATTCAGACGTTTAGAGAGAGAGAGAGAGAGAGAGAGAGAGAGAGAGAGAGAGAGAGAGATGCCTTAAAACTTATCAGCGACATCACATAGCAAAGTATATACGCAAGTTTTGGGAGAGAGAAATAAAGAGAGAGATAGAGATATGATGATGATACTGAAGGGGACATTCTAACATCAATTTTCTTTCTATCGATTTGAAATATTGTAAAAATGAAACGATCGAATACAATTTGATTTATAGCATACTGGTTAATTTCCAGTTTCTAACATATAATAAGAATTGTTGTAATATGTATAGCATGAATTTGGACGTCGTAATTTGACAAAACTGGTAACCAACCAGTAGTCACTTTTATGTAGTCAAATTTGATATTAGTTTTGTTTAAGGTATCCGATGTACAATTGAGCCAGAGAGCTCGGGATTTTCCGGGATGAGCTCGGTAGATTACGGAGCTTGAAATAAATTTTCAAAAAGTCGCACTAATTTTTATCTGACATAATAAACAATACAGAATAAACAATTGATGCATAAAGTCAAGCAATATTTTTTTCCTTAATTTTAAAACGAGTTATTTTAACTTTTCTCCCTTACGCTGATTGTGACGTTGTAGCAGCTTTACGTCATTTGCCGTTGTATGACGTTATTTTTTTCCCGCAGCGCTCTTGCAATAACGTGAAGAAAAAAAATCCTAATTTATAGAGTAAAAGTTGCAGTGCACAAGTCACGTATTTCGTCGGAAAATACTGAGTAGGTCATTTTAATCATTGATTTCGAATAGATATTGTGACTGTGCATAACTTGAATTGGGGTAGTCTGTTAATCGTATGACCCTATTCAATTTGTTCAATTTTTTGTATACCTAATTCCATTATACATACACAGTGTTTCGGACCTAACATTTGTATAACGGCGTATTTCTACCAACTATTTTTAATAAGTACCATGCATACGGATTTCGTGGTTAAAATGCTTGTACACGTTTATTGTAGTTATTGTGTTAAAACATTTCCTTGTTATTTTCCGTAAATCATGTTAACATGAGTCAAATAATGAAATTTTTAATCATTGATTTATTTTTTCATCGGGATTCCAAACAATTTTCTTCTCTCGCATTTCATATTACATGTATGTGCATGAACTTTTCCCAAATCGCAGGATTTTATATCATTTAAATCATACTATTAGATACTGATTCCGACTGTAAAAAGTAGACATTTTAGAGTCGGAAAAAACGGAAATGGTGTTCCGATTGTAGACTTTAGATTAAAGGTATTTTTCTTAAAATTTACAGAGCTATATAGAACGGTTTTACAATTTAAGACAAGTTAACGAAATGCATACGATAAAATAAGTAACTTTGTCACATAAAACAATGAAAACTCTTTATTTTAATCTTTCTTGTATGCTATATTAATCAATGTTCGTTTTATTGTTAAAAATAGATGTAGAACAAAATTTGTCATCATAAAAGATGGTTAAAAAGGGAAGAAATACCACTTTGTAATTATTTGACTCAGTATTTGTTTGTATGTTGTAAGATTAAGTTGATTCAGTTACGTTTCTGACATTATTGTCTTAAATAGGTTTCCAATTTTATCCGAAACATAAACATTTAATCTGCGCTGACCTAGATAAACAATGTGATACACAAAATGTAAACCCGGGATGTAGAAGTTGCGAAAATGATTTGACAGCGGGTTAGTGTTGATTTTTTTGTGATATATGGATGCATTTATGTTTAAAATGCAGAAATAATAGGTCTGTAACGAAAATTCAGTGAAACTGGAGTCGAAACATGGCTCGAAGTGTAAACCGTCTTTGGTTCCGACATTTACACGTTTTCCAGAATCAAAACATGAGGGCTTGCGAAGAGAAGTGGATGTAGAGGGTACATACATGTCTGTGTTTTCCATATGCAGAAAAGGATTAGTTAAGATCAGCTAAAGGAATTCATTATTGTGTTTTAATTGGATTATCATTATGATGTTGACCAATTTAGGTAAGCATATTATACATGTAGTAGCAGTAGCACAATATAATGAGATGCCAGCATACATAAGTTCTACTTTCACTTTCTAAATGTGATCTCCCTTTGACAGCATACTGTATCATCGTCTTTTAATATTTAAATAAGCTTATCATTGTTACCTTAAGGAAGGAGTCTTTTCATTATCAAACATACTTCTTATTATAAGAAATGCATGAAATTTTGACACAGTCAAACGGATCATATTACTTAATGATTCTATCAGTTTAATTAAATTTGACCTTTTTGTTTTCGGATAAAGGTCAGGTCAAGGTCACTACCTTTTTCCTCAACATAAAGAATGATAAAAATAAGTGTAGCTTTTTATAGTTCTATAGACATTTGTTTAAGATTTGAAGATTCAAATCTTCAATGAAATCATAGACCATGAGAGTGTCTATCAGCTTATACTACTAAATTGGAATAAATATTTATACTAAAATTGATATTGCTTAGCCCGCATTTCCTCTAATTTTCTTAAATTTTGAAGAAATTTTGATTATTTTTTTATGCTTCCAATAATAAGATATTTCTAATTTTTATGTATTATGAAGACTTTATATAAAGATATTAATTGACAGAAAAGCTAATATATTGACCATTTCATAAGAGAGAAAAACTGATTTTAGTGATTTTTTCACAAAAATCAATGTATAGAATGGGCGCTTTAAAAAACTTATAAAAATGTTATTTGATAGGCAAATCATATTTTAAAAACATATTCTGAAACCCAAGTATCATATTATTAGTTCACATCCAACATTATTACGGGCCGCCGGAAGGCGGTCCGTTATTTGATACACATCTAAATATTGTTACTGCGTTTCTGCGGGATAGTACTTTTTTTTAATAGAATTAATACTATGCTTATTTTTATGAATTAAAGTTAATTTGCATGTAGAAATATTGTTATGCCTTTTAGAAAATATCACATATTTTTTGTTTTACTCGTAAATGGAAAGTAGGTCATACTTAGTAGATTGTCGTATTTGGCGCGTTTTTATCGAGACTATAATCTATTCGGAATATTTCGGAGTTCTTCCTTCTTTTCAAAACAATGCACCAGGATCGGTATGCGGGACATACTAAAGACCTGAAATACTAAAGACCTGAATGTCATTAAATTATATTTAAATGATATATTTGAATTTCTATCTGCCGTGTCAAAATAAATGACTTTGCGTGTGTATAATTATATTTCCATGTAAAATGTGGTAGAAAATCTGGTGGAAATCTGAATTTCTATCAGCCGTGTCAAATAAAATGACTTTGCATGTGTATTATTATATTTCCATGTAAAATGTGGTAGAAAATATCATGAAATGACATTATATCAATTATTTACGCAAGAATATGACAGAAATGAAAATTTGAATTGACTGGAAAATTTGAACTGATCAATTTTTATTTTATTATGAGGTCCCTTGAAATCATATATTAAACTAATGCATTCAGTTTTCATTCAGTACAATGCAACAACAAAAAAACCAAAATAGTTTGAAGTACATAATCTCCGAATGAAAAATGATTAGTTGAACTTTTATTAGAGTAATGTACAAAGCAATGTGCTCTCCATTACTTCATACTATTGCAATGATCATACAATTTCCGTTAGAAATGCTTACAATAACGAAATCGATTCTTTATGATAATAGTAAAATGTTCAACTTCAAAACAAGTTGCTGAAAGTATATTAAAATTTACCATAAAAATTAGTACAACCAACCCCTTTTTTCTTCTTTGTGGTGGGTTTTTATGTAAACAACCAATGATTCATACAACAATTATATTTTTTGCGGCCCATTTGACGCTTGCGTCAATATGATTTCTTGTTGTTATTGTTTTTAAAATGCTAAAACAGACTCATTATATATATAATCTGCAGCAATTCTGAATTGCGCAACATATGATATTTTCCTACGCCAAAAATATAGTCCTTGTTCCATTCTAAACATTGATTACATTTTTCTATGCCAAGTTGTATGATAGTAAAAAAGAAAGAAAAATATACTATTTTAATTTCCTTTTATCTTGATTTAATGAACAATTAATCAAATTTACGTTTGACAAGTCGAAAACCAGAAAAGACTCCTTCCTTAAGACGCTATGGCCCCTTAAAATCCCTAATTACGTAACCTGGGAGTAAATGATTGCCATGTCATGTCAAGTCTATTTTTTATAAAATACGCATTTTTGGGCCAAAATTAGATAATTAGATAATAGTTCACCCCATTTTCAGGCCTTGATTCAGGATACTGCGGGATTAAGACAACCGATATCGTTTGTTTCCCCGTTGTATGGCTACATGAACAGAGATGCATATTATTATATTAAAATGCTCAGTTCCTTTTTTTGGTTATAAAATTCTCATTTATATTAATATCCATCCATTGTTCCCTGTATCAAAACAATTCTCACCATTAGGCATTTCAGCCACCTGTTGACTTGTTAATGTTTTTTTTTTAACAATTTCCGGTTAAGCATGCACTTTTCAGGTTAATCGGATTTCTGAAAAATTATCAATAACGATGATTTGATTGAAAAAGTATTTTATCGTATGTATTCAGTTATGGATTTATTGCCTAGGTTTTCCAAAAAAAAAATAATAAATAAATGAAAATTGGTACCGTAAATAAAATCGATGAAATCTAATTTATTTCAGAAGAACTGAAAATTTTGCAAGAATATGCACGATCAAGACCTACTAAATTTAATTCTATAATATTAATTTTCAACAATGTCCTCTAAACCGGACGTTGCCTTATCTGGCCATTTTTTTTAAACCACCCTCCGCCGGATTAGACAAGTTTTGCTGTACAATGTACGAATTTATTTTCAAAATAAACGACATAAAAGGGATTCGCGTTAAATTTCGCCTCGTGTTTAAACTGGCTCCTTACGTCGAAACTAGTATGATTGTATTACGACTTTGACATCTGTCCTTGTTATATGATCTATCATAACATAAAAAATATACAGCATGGGCTATTCAACAGAACAAAAATAAAGCAGTGTACATTTGTTGATTAATATTTTTTAAGTTTACGTTGTTTATAATCGATGCTAAACATGCAGGATGAATAAACCCAATCATTCGGAGGATAAAACCAAACGCTTTTCTTTTCTAAACATAACCATGTTAAAGAACATTCTCCACTTATTAAAACTCAAAACGTTATATCAAGTTAGGCACCAAACAATGAAGGGAAATTGAAATATCCGGCGGATCTAAATGTTAAAATATTTTTATGATAAAAGTTTGTATTTATGGCAAACATAGAATAATAAATTTTTATCTCCTACAAGATATAATCGCACTTTTGTTTTGTATCAATCTCTTTTTAACTCTTTCTAGCCAAATCTTTCAAAATTCGCGATCGTTTTACACTCTTATTGTAAACCTCGCTGAAATTTTCACAATCCTTGTACCACTTAAGCTGCCTTTTCTTGAACGCTTTTTATGAAATATATTTCAACTTTTACTAAATACACCATGCTTAATTCATGCTCGCTCTCTCTCTCTCTCTCTCTCTCTCTCTCTCTGTCTGTCTGTCCGTCTGTCTGTCTGTCTGTCTCTGTCTCTCTCTCTCTCTCATAACTCATAAAAAACTCCAATATTTTGTTAGCTAAATGAATTATCACAGATAACAGATACTTAAGATGTGCTATTAGAATAATCATATCGCGCTGTTTTGTTGAAAAATGTCAGATATGTCAGAAATGGACACAGGTGAATGTATTTACATTTCAACTCGTACGACTGTAAAACGTTGAATTATATTCATTGATGGCATTTTTTCCTTTTTTTTACGCACTATGATTTAAATCAATGGTTTGATGCATCGTTAACCAATATAATTGAAAATTGAAATAATTTAACATCGAATCAATGTGTGATAACGTGTACATGTAAACAAGAGAAGCATGTGTCCTAGACTTCAGCGAATCGGTTGTCCACTTGCGCGGCGTCTCCCGGCCCGTGTTATGTAAATGTACACTCAACGTGGTGGGTTTGAAATGTTTTCAGTTTGATAACTGAATTTTATTTTCCAACAATATCATTATTTTATGCCTTAGACAAGATCACAATGAACGCCTTTTTTCATTGACAGTCATACTATCTATATTTTTTTAATTACGAGGCCAAAACAGCATTACTTTGTAGGTAACGGTATTACTCTTTTAATATCGTTAAAATCGGAATTCTTTGTGTTTGCAGCTAAATAAATAAACTCATGAGGCGCGAATTGTGTGTACTGGATAACGGTAGACCGCTCGCTAGTCTAGCAGCGACCTATTTCCTCGGCCGCGGAAAAGGGATCGGATACATGCAGCTCGGAATCCAGCTAGATTTTAAATGCGACTCAAATGCATTGCCAAAAAAACAGTTCTTTTACCCATAACATGTTTCCCTAGAAAAGAATTAAAGTGTTTAAACACTTTTCGAATGTAAGCTGGTACACTGTCTATGGCCTGTGAAGAAATGATGGGATGTTTACCAGTGATGCTGTCAAACAACTTCAAACAACTGAAAATTCCTTCGTTAATCGAACAACTTAATGATAATTTACAGCACATGCGTTTATTGTGTCAGCGAAATAAAAAACAGTGTTTGGACTTCGAAGATGCTAAAGCTCTGACAGACACAGACTACAAAAGTTTATTAGGGATCACCAAAGCAAACTTTCGAGAACTTTTGATTTTGTGGTGGGTTTGATCAAGAACACACCAGCTAGAAGCCTAACTACTTCTGTTGCCATTTTTTTTTCTGTAACTGGACTCTCAAATGTTATTCTCTCAACTTTATTTCGAACATCCAAATCCAGCTTGAGGAGAGAAAATTCTGCTGTTAGGAAGGCTTTGTTAATTAAGTTTGTACCAGAAAAATGTGGAAGTATAGAAAAAAACCAAGTCATCACAGTGTTGTATGGAACATACATCTATGTCATATGCTATGTGAACAAAAGTAACAACTTTCACTTTCAGCGACGGTCATACAACATCCATAAAGGGAGACCCCGCATAAAGCCAATGGTGGTGGTTACAACGACAGGGCACTTTGTATCTATATTGGGCCCATATTTAACTGATAGAAGTAACAATGATGCATCCATCCTCAGTCACCTTATTAACAGTAATGCTGAAAGTATCCGCTCCTGGCTAAGTGAAGATGATGTATTCATCGTGGACAGGTGCTTCAGAGATGCCCTGCCTTTGTTGGCTGATCTAGGGATACAGGCCGAAATGCCAACATTTTTGAAGGCTGGACAAAAGCAGATGTCAACCGAGGATGCCAATATGAGTCGGCTAGTGACAAAGGTATGTATCAGTAAAAATGTTTTTTTTAATGTGCAATTAACACATTTGTAAAATAATATTCCACTAACAAATTTTTTACACATCTGGTACTCAGTCTCTAAAAAGCATACTAATTTAGCAGAGTCTATATATGAGTATATATTTTGTCAGGTGCGTTGGGTCGTTGGGTCATCAAATGCTCGTATCAAGAGATGGAGATCTCTGGACCGTGTTTTGCCAACCAATCAGATTACCAACATAGGAGATTATGTTATGATCGTGTGTGCAGTATCCAACAAATTCTCACCTCCATTGAGCTCCTGTACCAGCAAAGATGAGTATGATGCAGAAGCTACTAAAATGCTACATCTGTCCCAGCAAGTAAAAAATCAAATGCAAATACCAGTATTTGTCTTAAAAATAATATAGGTTTTTGTTTAAACATTAACTTGTTTTGTATCAATAAAATTTGTTTACTTACACTGATGCATTGTATAAGATTTATTGTAAATGAATGCTGAAAATTTTCTGAAACAGTTTGAAATATTACTGAAAAGGATTTTAAACTAGAGCAGAGCTCGTGGCAAAGCCACGAGTAGGTCTTCCGTTGTTGCTGCGAGTTGAAAATATATGTGATATGGTGTCAAACGATTATAATTACTAAACTTTCAGTTCTGCTTTTGTTATAAAAACGTGTTGTGATTGAAAGTCTGCATATAAAACGTGTTTTGAAAAAGAAAATACGAAAATGTTTTAGGAAAACTATTTGTCGCACAGTTTATGTAATCGTAACAAACATTATTTAAAAAATGAGATATTTAATGGCGAGTTAAATTTTCAGAGGGTAGCAAGCATTGTAATAAATAGTATGTACTCATGTGTCATGTCAGGAATTGTGTTTTTTTTTTTTAAACCGAACCCGTTTACAAAACACGTAACCTTTTCTCTAAGATAACTTCTTTATTTAAATATTTGTAAATTTTTGAAGACAATGTGCAATTTAGAATTGTTGCGTGCTGACAAAATTTACAGACCCTGAAACGTACTACTATACAACAACAAAAAAGCGTGCGACTTACGTGCGAAAAACGTTTCGTAATAACCGTTTAGCGTTTCGTGTGAATCGTGAAGCGTTTCGTGTAAACCGTTTAGCGTTTCGGACAAAGCGTGCAGAATTTCGGACAATGCGTTTAAATCATTTCGAGCAAAGCGTGCGAGAACCATGTGAAACGTTTATCAGATTTCATTCGGAACTCTCTGACAATTTGTTTCAAAATGGAGCCCGTGTTTTACATTACATGTACTTTAAACTGTTTGTGATTGGCAAAACCCTCTTGTAGGTATTTTCATGAAAAAAAAAATCTAGAAGAAATGATATACTTATCTTTTAACAAAATTGAATTTATTTTTAACAAACAAAAGAAAGGTATATGTATTAAAAGACGACTAGTTACAGAGTACATGTATATATAACGTTTTTATACGATGTTTCAGTACTGGTACAGTTTTACCGGTAACGAATATTTGCCAGTATCGAATAATTTTTAGAAAAATTATTGGTGGAAGACAAAGTTGAGGTTTTAAAAAATTCTAGCTAGGTGATTATAACACAGAAATAAATATTATATCAGTACGTGAAGTTGTTTGCCATTTGCACGATTATTTACCGAATTGTTTACAAATTAAAAATGTGCCCCAGATATGAGCTACCGGATGTTCAAAGCAGAAAAAACGAAAGTGTGAAAACAATTAAGCCTAACTATGAAAATAAGTTTGTTATTGATCCCTATTTAGTGAATAATTAGTAAATATAATTCATTTAAAGCTGCTTGGTCCGATTTTATATCAAAATTTTTGCACGTTTTTAAACGATGGCTATGCTTAGTATATGTATAATAATAGACATTGCAGTAGTTTTACCCGTCAGTTATGCCAAATTTCAATGAAGAAAAATACGTACAAAATTTGCTAACAAAACAAACGACATTAAAAGGTACCGCGTTATTTCGCCTCAAGTTCAATTCCACCCCTGACGACGAGACGGGTATGGTTGTGTTACGAATTTGACATCGCTGTAAATAAAAGTCGAATTGATCAGACAAATTACAAATAAATATGTGTGCGTTTTGTTCGCTAATAATTCTAAAGTCTGCTTTCTTCACAATCGATGCATAGCATGCGGGTTGAATAACCCCAATCATTCTGGGGACGAAACCAAGCGGTTTCCTTTCCTAAACATTCCCGTGATGCATTTTGGTTTGTTTTTTCGTTTGCCCAAAGAGAAATTATTTTTATTTACTTTGAATATTTCTAACTTTGAAAGGAGACTGATTCTGCTGGTGTAAATAGGAGAAAGTCTATAACTTTCTGAGATAAATGATTTGTATGAAAAAAAATTTGATACTGTAATTACAAAAAAATCGGACCAAGCAGCTTTAAAAAGATAACACATCATATCAAATAAAATGGAGCTTTGAATGAAATTACGACTTCAAATAGAACCACGTGTAGTTTTCCTAGTTACGGTTCATTGCGACAGCAGTATTATTTGGCTGCAAAAATTGATAGATATACGGGAAAAACAAAGGAAAATGGCAACTACTTATCATCAATTACTATTATAAAGTGTTTTTATGAAAATTCAATATTATAAAGTAACGGAAATGAAAACTGTTCAAGTCCAGTTTCAATTTGACCGGAAAACGGTATGATAAAAATAACGATCATATAATTTGTTTAAATGACATATTCCCACAATCGTTTTTCCTTGTTCATTTATAAGTCCATTAACATGTACCTCTAGAATATTTTTGAAATTAATTCGCCTCAAAATATTCGGTCAGAAGTGATAAAGGGCGCTTAATTCGATACTGGGAAACGAATTCGAAACTAGGAAACTGGAGGGGGTGTTGAAATTACTGTCTCCGTAATTCATCCTTTATATTTTCGGAAGTTTGATACAGTTTAGAAGGACAAAGAAACGCGATTTAAACAAAAAATAAAAACATTTGGAATTTTGATAATAATAGTTGCATGCACGAGAAACCGCATACTGATTCGTTACCGGTAAAATGACTGTACAATATTAAAATTCGCTATACATAAAAAATATTAAATACAGTTAGCAAAACATGATTTCTGTTGGAACAAGCCTTAATCAACTTTAACTTACACGAGCATGTTTTGATAAGCATGTATCTTTTTTTAATTTATTTACATCGATAACTCTTATTGAGACCACTCGCGGCACACATAACCTCGGACATCGGGTGAGACCTGCACCTGGCTGAACCTGTCAATCAAACTCTGTGTATTTGTTTTCATTGGATGGTCAAGCGTCTCTTTTTTTGTCAATAGCCAATGGAAAAATTAATCACTTCAAGGTAATTGGAATCAGTATCTGATGAAGCACACAATTTAAATGATAGAAAATTTATTAATTATTTGAACAAAATTAAATGTAAACATAGAAAGAAAACATACTGATCATTTCTATGAATTGCGGGAAGTAAGTTCTTTGGAATCCCGATTATAGATATTTTTACAAGTAATTATTTTAATTACTTAAACCACTGTTAACGGAAAACAAGACGTAATTAACGCACAGGGATTTGCCTACAATGTACACAGTCATGCAATAAATTATTAAGGGAATCTTTACGAATGGAACTTAATTCAAATAGATCATGATAATCTATATACACTGAACGCCGTTATACATGTAAGGAGCGCCGGTAATATATACGAAGATTGAGTCAAAAATTTAAATCATTTTTATTTCTTGTTCTTTTCAATACAATGTTAAATTACTTTGAAAAAAATCCGAAATAGTAATTACAACTTTCTTTTTTGTTTATTCATTTGAATTTTGTCTGAGGTACATGGATATGTACAGAACATATTTATTTACGCGAATGATACGACATAGGAAAAAAATTATCGGATGTTTGTATAACATTATTTTCTAACGAATGTGACTAATTTAATTTTAAATATTTTCAACATTATCAATGTAAATAATATCAGATTTATTTCCTGTTTGTATTTTTACATCATATTCTCTGAAACCAATAAAAATACTAATGTTAGAAGAAAAAATAAAATCCCGCCGAATACTGAAAAACCGATTTCAGTTTGTAATCATACGGATTTTTATTTTTGGTATTGACTATTGAGTTACGGTAACATTTTTTCTGGATGATTTTTTTATTTATATTTTATGTAGTAAAAGCACCATTCCAACTGTTACTCAATTACATAACAATTGATGACCCGGGGCTATATATGTTCTGAACTGTGTGTGCTGAAGCGACACAAGATTCTCGGTCGCACGTGGCGATTGAATTGACACAGACTGACCGAATAAACAAACGGTTGGGAAAGTGAAACAAAATGTTACACATAAGAAGAAGCCACCAAAAATGATTTTCGACAGATCTTGATATCGTTTCGCCCCCCCCCCCCCCCCCAAAAAAAATACAGCGCGAGCTCCTGTCAGCGGGGCGGGAGGAGGGGGGCGGGGGGATTGGGGGCAGCAATGAGTTCGCTTCCATAATGAAACGAACATGTAGAAAAACTACAGAAGTGATTAATATGTGACCGACAGAATCTAATCTAAAGTTGTTTAAAACTCATGTGAATATTCTTTTAAATAATCATCGAATGCCTCAACTCAGGACATTCTTTTATCGTGCTAGCACCTACCGCAAACATGTAACATGGAACTTTGATTATAATTTGATTTGATTTTTAAACTACCTCGTACGCTATCGTATACACCAATGCTTAATCAACTGTACAAGTAAAATAAATTTATCTTTTCATCTTAAACCAAAATAATAGTTGAAAACATAATAAAATATAGTTGTGTCCGTGCAAAATGCCAAAATATGAAACATGAACGCGTGATAAGGTACAAGATCACGAACCGACCGCGGATCACTTGTCCAATCGTGCCGGATCTCCTCAGCCATGGGCTATGGATGATCATCATTTAAATGTTTAATATTTAGGGGGGTTGTTGTTGTTGATTTAAAACATTATTTGTACAGTTTATAAAATATTTTATATAAGCAAACCAACCATTAATTTATGTCTGACGATGTTTCCGATTTGGGTTAATATCGTTCATTAAAATTCATTTACACTCAAATTTAATTAAATAAATACAAAATGGACAAACTTTTATAACATAAAATTAAAACAGTTCTTGTATTTACGACTATATTAACTCAAACACGTTCATATGCATGGAAGTGTGCGTCTCGGTTTGCGAATCTTGTGTATAAATAACCGCTATGTAGTGCAGCCGTGGCTGAGATCCTCGGCCGTGGGCGAACGATAGATTACGTAAAGGTACAACGCACAGACCCACACAGCTCAGAACCCAGTAAGCCTTGAAAATTGCAGTATAATGACCTTACTCTATCAAATAGAAGTTATTTATTTTAAACTTAAAACCCACAATTTATTAAGGTCTTCCGTTGGAAACGGAAGACCTTTCTATTATTGTGCGGGTTAAGATTTTTCTTATTTTTAGGGTCTTCCGTTTTCCAACGGAAGACCCTTTTGTTTTTCTTCGGTTTCTTTTTAGGGTTTTCCGTTTTTCAACGGAAAACCCTTCTGTTATTCTACTGTTTCTTCTTATTAGGGTTTTCCGTTTTTCAACGGAAAACCCTTCTGTTATTCTACTGTTTCTTATTATTATTTTTTTTTTTTATCCGCAAATTTTGTGTAGGCCATTTCTCGTACATTTGTTGTCTGATTGTTATGAAACTTTCAGGGTATGTAGACAATGTTAATATCTCGAGACGTTTTTTTCAAATTTTTAAAATTCACTTCCGGTTATGAGTTATTGCCCTTTAATTGAAAATTGGGGGGTCTTTTGTCCAGAGTTGATCTCGGGAACTACAATAGATAGTTGCATGAAATTTAGCAGGATTGTTGGTAACAATTTATAGTTTTGCTGGCATGAAAATTTTGGCAAAATGTTTTTAAGTTTTTAAGCTATTGGCCGGTAAAGTTTAAAGTTTTGGGGGGTCTGAAATTTTGTTGCTTTTTGTATAATAACCTTTAAACTAAAAATAATTTGTTAATACATATAGAACAAAAGTTGTTTAGAATAACAAGAGCTTTCATTTAAAATTAAGAAAAAAGGGCTGGCCCCTGTAATTAAGGGTCAGCAGCTCATATACGTATTTTTCTAATAGCAAAAATCGTTATCATTTTATGAAAAAAAATTAATTCAGTTATTGTTAATATATTAAATAATGTCATTTGGTATCAAATTTAAAAAGTTCTGTGCCCTATTTTTTTCAAATTTCATAAAACAAATATGTGTGAATCGTAACGTTACATGAACGAGTTAATTTGTCTACATAGACACACAAGCGAACAAATGCCACTGTAAGGCCCAGGCATTTACTGCATTACGTTGTGTTGCGTCTTAGATAAATAGTTGTGATTCAATTTCATTTTTTTCATCTATATCATTGATGAATTCAATGAACACATTATTTTAACGTTGTGCAACTATTTGTCGGGGCGCCCCTGTTTGTAACCCCCGCGCGCGCGCCGAATGTAAACAGTAACGAACGGCATTGTAGAAAAGAGAGAGCCGTAATGCTGAAGAGAAGTTGTGTATTCTTTCGATGTACAAATGCATTTTCAATTTACTGTGAAACATATGAACATGCACAGGGAACAATACTACATATTTGTTTAAGGAGGATATTTTTCTCGTGTGAATCGTTTACGAGGAAATTCTGACAGCCACACTTCTGTCGACGATCAGCCGTTGATAAGCTACGAGTAATAAAGGAGAAAAGATGGACATGAAAGTGTGTGATTTATGTGGATGTTACTGAAGAAGGTGAGGCTTTTACTCCTTTTAAAGTTTCTTGTTAACTGGTTAGAATTTAGTCTATAGTATAGATGTACATGTAAGTACGTGCACACTGTTAGATGTTTTCGTTATGGTGTGGGTGTTTGTTTACTAACGTGTAATTTTTACATGTTTCATGGATGTTAGACTCGCTCGAGGTTCATGGGGGACTGGAAAGGGTAACTGAATTTATCTATTTAAAAAAAATAACAGATTGTGAATTTTCAACTCAAAATTCAAAGCAGGGTCTAATTAGAAACATATCATATATTCTTGTGCAGAAGACTCCAAATGTAGTCATGAATACCCTGAAGACATAACTTGTGAATAAACAATAAACAAGTAAATAAAATTGTATACTTCAGACTTCAGAGTTAAAACATGACTTTAATATACTTATGATGCTGATCATTGTATCATTAGAGAGGTTTAGCAGAGCAACGGGTACCCGGTACATGTACTTGTACATGTAGGTTACAAGTTAGAACTATGCGTACCATTCTACCAGTTCACATAATTTTTCTTGTTTAGCAGTTATGATGTGTACTTAAATTGTCCTTGTTAATGTTTTAAATGTAATTTTTTATTCTCTTTTTTTAATCTGACTACTGGCAGTACTGGCGTGCGAGCAGTTCTCACCGAGGACCATTTCTCGCTGGTGCACTGTTACATCATATTTTCGTATATAATTTTATGTGTTGATAAAATGACGTAACAATGCACTGGTGAGAAATGGTACTCGGCGAGAACTGATCGCAACCCAATATTGATTAATTACAGACAAAAACTGAAGGTTGCGAGTGTTATTTTTTATTGAACAACATTGTTTAAAATAATTCTTTATATATGTGACCATCAGACCGGTTTGAATACCAGTGCCAGATGGTAGTTGGTAGAGCACCTGACTAGAGATTCAGGGGGCCCAGGTTCAAATCCCGGTTTGGTCCTTCATTATTTCTCCCATCCTGTTACAATATTGGTGTTGTGACCAACCCCTGGAACTAACAGGTTAACTCGATCCTGCCAGGGGTGATCTTCGAGGGTGAAGATCATTTAAGGGGGGAGGAATGTGATGGTCAGACTGGTTTGAATACCGGTGCCAGATACATGTAGCTCAGTTGGTAGAGCACTTGACTAGAGATTCAGAAGGCCAGGTTCGAATCCCAGTTTGTTCCGTCGTTATTTCTCCCATCTTTTACATATACATGTATATCAGATATATGACAGATGATTAAGGGTCATCACATGTTTTGCAAGATGCAATAAGTGTTAAAAACCTTTACTTTACAACACAATACATTTAAGTGAATATTTATGTTTCTATATTGTTATTATTTGGTGTGGTTTTCTTGACAGTGTCGCATAAACAATTTACCCGCTCCTAAAACACAAACTTTCTTTTTGTGGATTCAGCTTACTGCTGATTGGCTGCTGTTGCAGCAGACAAATAAGATATGCACGCACAAAACACAATGAACTTATCAGAGAATGAGTTGAGTTTATTTCAACTGTTGAAATTTGGGTATTTTTTTTTTAAAATGTATACTTGTGACAAAACATATATGTGGTACATACAGCTGTAGCTTTATGAAGAAAATTTTGGTTAGACCATATATACCTATCATGCAAGTAAATGATATTTACAAAAAACTTGCAATTTATGGCGCACGAAATATACGCTAGTTTTATAAAGATTGACATACATGTAATGTACCACATTCTGTGAAAAATAATCTATTAAAAATTCTTCATTAAGTTTACTCATACATGTTTTATGCTTATTACACATAGTATTGTTTTTAAAACATGTAATTTATAAAAAAATAAACAAAAACCCTCGCTAAATTTATTTGCAAAAAAAAAAAAACACAGTAGAATTGATAAAAAATGGTATACCAGAAGCTAATACAAGTACATGTACTTTGACGCTGTTCGGTGGGTAATATTCGATTGTAATTTACGAATTGAAATATTGACTGTTGCACTACAAGTACAGTAATAAACTCTCTCTCTCTCTCTCAAACTCTCTCTCTTTCAATTTGATAAGTGTTTATACCTATGAAAATTTTTTAATATTATATTATGACTTGATATGCAAATTTTTGATCTTGTACTGCCT
Organism: Magallana angulata; assembly: GCF_025612915.1. Classification (NCBI taxonomy): domain Eukaryota; kingdom Metazoa; phylum Mollusca; class Bivalvia; order Ostreida; family Ostreidae; genus Magallana; species Magallana angulata. The sequence continues at coordinate 64,580 of NW_026441721.1, forward strand.
AAATGTTATGTCATGTATTGGGATATGTCATACTTATTACACTGCATGGTCAGTGTATTTTTTACAGAAATACTATGCATATGTTAATTAATGTAAACACAGCTATTAGGTACTAGTACATGTAGTACATGTATGTAAACACAGCTAATTATTTTTTGTTTTATTTCAGCTCAAAACAGACTCTTGTTCCCACATGGCTTTTTCTGGTACCTGTTGATTCTTGTGGGTCAGCTCCTGAGATTAACCTGTCACCTCTATTCACATGCATATTCCTTGTGTTCTACAGACTATTTACCGGTAATTCAAATTAAATCCGATAATGCATGAACAATAATGGAACTTGAAGAAAGCATCATGCCATGTTGTGGTTTGTGTTTGATAAGAAATTATGAAAACAAAATTAAGGCTGTTTAAAGAAATTCATAATTGCTGTGTTTTTCAATAAAAGTATGCAATTATGTTTCCTTTATTTTTTATTTCATAAAGATATTTAGATGTGTTTACATAATTGAAACCCCCCCCCCCTTTATTTAATTGTCTGCATTGAGATTACATGTAGGATATGTAAATGTACATTTGACTTTGAAATAACATCTGCTATGATAATTACTTTTGAAATGAACAAGAAACAACATATTTCTACCTTTCTAAGGTATATACATGTGCAGAAAAAAAGTAGAAAAACATGTCAAATTTGAACATTTTTCATTGAAATCAACTCTGTCTCCAGCTACCTGGGTGTGTTTAAATTTATTTCTAATTTAAGGCAGATGTCTAACTTGTAGGTTGTAACTTACTGTTTTAGCATGGTTAGAAGGAGACTAGAAATCAGAATAGATTAGATATTCACTAAATATGATTGTTAGCTTACTTTTTTCATGAAAACAAGAAATCACAAGCAGAACAGCAGTCTATTTGTTAATTAAAATGGTACAAATCATACAATAAACAAATAAAAATCAAATTTTAGAATCATTGATGATTGTTTTCAAATATGTGTGAGAAATTACTCAAGGAAATTGCCACTTGTTTCATAAAATTTGGTAAAACATTTCAAACCATGACTTTTTATGAAAATCAAAAGATTGGGGTGGGGGGTATACATGTAAGGGTATTTCTAAGTGATGTGAAGCTTTTATCATGATTATATCATGTAGGCGTATGTTGTATTGAATAAGGTTTCTTTTTAAAGGTGGTTGAACAAAAGTTGACCTCTAAAAGGTCAGGTAAAGATGTTTTACTATGGAGAACCCTGTAAATCTGTGTTTACTAAAGGAAATTGGAAATGGTGGGTTCACTTAAATGGCCATATTTTTATTAAACCTCAATGGAATTGGTAATATGTGGTATTCTTTTTCTCAGAATTGCATTAGCTTTCTTATTCTAAGACAAACCGTCTTTTCATAAAACTGTTAGTGTACTAAGTTAAAGGTACACAGAACAGTTTCGGATAAAGTACCGTCAATATTTTTGTAAAATTGAGAGTGACTGTACTTGAAGGTTTATCATTGTTGCGTATAGATTCATGAAATGAATTTTAATGATTATCAATAGTTAGAGGGATGTCTCTTGTTGGAATTAGTAAGCAATATTAAGGCCCCTAATTTTAAGTACACGAGAAGCAGAAATAAATTGTGAAACTTGCGGCTATGACAGATATGTTGACTTTACAGTGAAATTGAAGGTTACAAACGGGAGGTTATATAACATGAAATGTAGGTGGATGGGATATTATATGCCTATTTAGTATTTACTGGGTATGAGGACAATAGCAAGTTTATTGTCCCCCAAGACAGCAACTATTTAATGAGGCAAAGCCAAGGGAAATAGTTGCTGTGGAGTGGGACAATAAACTTGCTATTGTCCGAATAGTCAGTTAATTGGTATTTCATTATACAGAAGAAAACTTTATTTGTCAGCGATGCAGAATTTCTTGATGATAAACAAATTAGAGTTAAATCAAACTTTGTATTTAATGCGGCGATCTTATTAGGTCAGAGGTGTTCCAAGTTTACGGTGATATTGGACACTTCCATGTTGTGACGTATTGTTTATCTAAATAAACAATAAAATAAAGTGTAATTATATAAGTACATGTAGTTTCTTTTCAAAAATGGTCACCTAACTCCTTAGCACAGTGGGTTAGATGGTTTACTAGGAACCTGTAAGTCATGAGTTCGAATCCCGCTGGGGTTTTTACAATTTTTACCTTTTCAAATATTTTTAAAAGCTATTTTTTGGTTAAATATTGTAAAATTTGAAAATTCTAAACCGGTGAAAAATTTTCAATTATATAGTACTTTAAGGTGGCTCTATACACCACTTTTTGATGACGCAGTACGCAAAAAAGTAAATCTGGAAACATGCATTTCCGGTACTGGCTGATTTAAACTGAGGTGAATTGTATGGGAACCGCTATTTTGAAAAATTTGTTAAATGGATAGATTTAATTTGATAATTGGAAAATTCATTACTTACAAGTAATGTGGTATGTGACACATTCACGTTGTGTGGTATTATTTATCGAAATAAACAATAAAATCAAGTATAAATTTTTAAAAAGTTTCTTTAGCATCATCGATATGTTACACCGTAGCGCAGTGGTTTAGTGGGTTCACTACAAACCAGTAGGTCATGAGTTCGATTCCCGTTGAGAACAATAAATTTTTTAACTTTCCAAAAATTTCTAAAACGTATTTTTTGGTTTAATACCGTGAAAGAAAATTCTAAACAGGTGAAAATATTTCAATTATAATATACTTTAATGCACATTAATATCGACACCTAACGGGGATGAGAGGGTTGCTTTGAATTTCTCTCAGGTTGGGATACATAAATCCTATTAGCCCAGTCAATGTTCCCCTTCATTTATTTAACTTAGTTTTGCATTAAAGCGAATTTATTCACTTATACAGGGCAAAGTCTATAATGAAATATGTATGTATTTATCATCCGAACATTATATTTAGGAAATTTTCTTCAACTCAGAAATGAAAAGTCCCCAAGGTGTTTGAGCCTTGGGACTTAGGAACGATAACCCTTACATGAGGAACTTTCATACCAAATAAAATTTCTAAAAAAATTTGTGTTAATTTGCATTGGTTTTCATTCAATTTTTTATGTCACATTTATCAAAATACATTTTCTTATAACATCAAGCAATTTTTTCAGATGATTTGTCAACAGAGTAAGAAAATATGAAAAATTATGTTTTGGGGAAATATTAAAAAAAATTGCAATAATAACATTTTTGAATGTTAAGAAGTGTTATATTTTTTTTTATGTGTCCGAAGGAAATATCCATCATATGACAAAATAATTTCTCTCAATTTGTTGATAGCTGTCTTTTTAAAAAAATATTTTACAAAAACACGAAAAAACATTAAAAAATTCTTTAAATTACCTATAGTATCCCTATCATCATTTTAATAGTTGATAAGTATATGTTTTGTGGTCTGCTATTGAAAATTGGAATAAACTGTGGGTGTATAGAGCCACCTTAATCCACATTAATATCGACAGATGTCCCATACCACCTTCAAAAGGAGGGAAATCAAATTCTGTTGAAGAATGGTTTTGATGACTATTCACCATGGGCAGATAGCATGGATACTATTTTAAATTAGATAAAAAGGCATGTTTATGCGGGCGCCTTCTAGTGATCAATTTGTCCGTCTGTCCATCCGAGATGGCTTGACAGGAGCATAGCTTCTCTCCCCTTGGCCCAATCTGGCTCATACCTCATCCACAGGGTTCCTTTGGTTGAAGGATGTGCAGTGACCTTGAACCATGTTTTTAGGTATAAGGTTAAGGTCATAGCAGGATTATATATATAAAATCCTTGTCTGGGGCATATCTTTTTTCCCTTTGGTCCAATCTGGCTAATACTCACAGAGTGTCTCTATGGTTAAACGATGTGCAGTGACTTTGCATGAAATTTCTAGGTAACGGGTGAAGATCATATCGGATCATGCAGAAATCCTTTTTTAAGAGCATATATAATTTCTACTAACCCCTATTTGGCTCAGACTTCACATAAGCAGAGCTTTTGAGTAAAGGGTGAAAGGGTGTGTAGTGACCTTGAACCTATTTTCAGTGAAAAGAAACTGTGAAGGTCATACCAGAATTATAGTTTTAAAAATCCTTGTCCGGAGTATATCTTCTCTCCCTTTGCTCCATTCAGCCTCATACTTCACACACATGATGCCTTTGATCAAAATATATGCAATGACCTCGAATGATATTTGTAGATGAGTCAAGGTCATATCAGTTCACACAAAAATCCATATTTTAAGAGCATAGATATACTTTCCTTTTAGCCCCTATTTGGCTAATATTTTACCTTTACAGAATTTATTGGTTAATGGCGTGCAGTGACCTTGAACCAAGTCTGTCAATGTGAAGGTCATAGCAGATCTTTTTAAAATTAGTTTTAGACAGTAGATTATTTTCCAAATATGCTTAATCTTGGTCAGATTGAACAAAAATGCATGTATGTTAGGGGGAATGAAATTGAATTAAAAGTTCTATGCCAGCTGGAAAAATTTCAAGTTATAGGTCAAGGTCAAAGCAGAATTCTCTGAAATAACATAAGCGGGGCCCTTTGAAATGTTCACCATTTCAATGTTGTCTGGTTCATAGTAATTTTGCATAGAAAATATTCACAGAGGTACAGTAAAGTAAACTTTACATCGATAAGTTTCTGACAATTAATGACGCAACGAGCACACAGTACGAAAGGTCAACCCCTTGAAAAGCAGTGAAGAGGAAAAGTTGCTCAGAATTATGTTTTAAACAAAATTGATTTTTTACGTAAATTTTAATTTTGCATTCTGGGAAGAAAAAAGATGTTAGTTCAAGGTAAAGTAAACTTGTACCTAAAATGAAGTCAAATTTGTTAAGTCGTACTTAAACACATTTTTTTTTGTTAAGTGGTTCTTGAAATGGTTAAGGGTTTTTGGTTAAGTCGTACTTAAAAACATTCGGATTATGTTAAGTTGTACCAAGAATCATTCGATTTTTTTTTTATCTTTTTGTACTTAGGTTTCTTTGTTACTAGATTAAGAACTCTGCTTCTTAGACGTACTTCTAGCGTTGCTTTCGACATTAGCGGAAAACCCACTCGTTGCTTTGCAACGAGCTTTGCTCTAGTTATTTTTTTTTTTATCCGCAAATTTTGTGTAGGCCATTTCTCGTACATTTGTTGTCTGATTGTTATGAAACTTTTAGGGTATGTAGACAATGTTAATATCTCGAGACGTTTTTTTCAAATTTTTAAAATTCACTTCCGGTTATGAGTTATTGCCCTTTAATTGAAAATTGGGGGGTCTTTTGTCCAGAGTTGATCTTGGGAACTACAAAAGATAGTTGCATGAAATTTAGCAGAATTGTTGGTAACATTTTATAGTTTTGCTGGCATGAAAAGTTTGGCAAAATGTTTTTTAGTTTTCAAGCTATTTGCCGGTAAAGTATAAGGTTTTGGGGGGTCTGAAATTTTGTTGTTTTTTGAATAATAACCTTTAAACTAAAAATATTTTGTTAATACATATAGAGCAAAAGTTGTTTAGAATAACGAGAGCTTTCATTTAAAATTAAGAAAAAAGGGCTGGCCCCTATAATTAGGGGTCAGCAGCTCATACACGTATTTTTCTGATAGCAAAAATCATTATCATTTAATGAAAAAAAATGAATTCAGTTATTGTTAATATATTAAATAATGTCATTTGGTATCAAATTAAACAAGTTCTGTGCTATATTTTTTTTCAAATTTCATAAAACAAATATGTGTGAATCGTAACGTTACATGAACGAGTTAATTTGTCTACATAGACACACAAGCGAACAAATGCCACTGTAAGGCCCAGGCATTTACTGCATTACGTTGTGTTGCGTCTTAGATAAATAGTTGTGATTCAATTTCATTTTTTTCATCTATATCATTGATGAATTCAATGAACACATTATTTTAACGTTGTGCAACTATTTGTCGGGGCGCCCCTGTTTGTAACCCCCGCGCGCGCGCCGAATGTAAACAGTAACGAACGGCATTGTAGAAAAGAGAGAGCCGTAATGCTGAAGAGAAGTTGTGTATTCTTTCGATGTACAAATGCATTTTCAATTTACTGTGAAACATATGAACATGCACAGGGAACAATACTACATATTTGTTTAAGGAGGATATTTTTCTCGTGTGAATCGTTTACGAGGAAATTCGGACAGCCACACTTCTGTCGACGATCAGCCGTTGATAAGCTACGAGTAATGAAGGAGAAAAGATGGACATTAAAGTGTGTGATTTATGTGGATGTTACTGAAGAAGGTGAGGCTTTTACTCCTTTTAAAGTTTCTTGTTAACTGGTTAAAATTTAGTATATAGTATAGATGTACATGTAAGTACGTGCACACTGTTAGATGTTTTTGTTATGATGTGGGTGTTTGTTTACTAACGTGTAATTTTTACATGTTTCATGGATGTTTAGACTCGCTCGAGGTTCATGGGGAACTGGAAAGGGTAACTGAATTTATCTATTTAAAAAAATAACAGATTGTGAATTTTCAACTCAAAATTCAAAGCAGGGTCTAATTAGAAACATATCATATATTCTTGTGCAGAAGACTCCAAATGTAGTCATGAATACCCTGTAGACATAACTTCAAGTAAATAAAACTGTATACTTCAGACTTCAGAGTTAAAACATGACTTTAATATCTTTATGATGCCGATCATTGTATCATTAGAGAGGTTTAGCAGACCAACGGGTACCCGGTACATGTACTTCTACATGTAGGTTACAAGTTAGAACTATGCGTACCATTCTACCAGTTCACATAATTTTTCTTGTTTAGCAGTTATGATGTGTACTTAAATTGTCTTTGTTAATGTTTTAAATGTAATTTTTTATTCTCTTTTTTTAATCTGACTACTGGCAGTACTGGCGTGCGAGCAGTTCTCGCCGAGGACCATTTCTCACTGGTGCACTGTTACATCATATTTTCGTATGTAATTTTATGTGTTGATAAAATGACGTAACAATGCACTGGTGAGAAATGGTACTCGGCAAGAACTGATCGCACGCCAATATTGATTAATTACAGACAAAAACTGAAGGTAACGAGTGTTATTTTTTATTGAACAACATTGTTTAAAATAATTCTTTATATATGTGACGATCAGACCGGTTTGAATACCAGTGCCAGATAGCTCAGTTGGTAGAGCACCTGACTAGAGATTCAGGGGGCCCAGGTTCAAATCCCGGTTTGGTCCTTCATTATTTCTCCCATCCTGTTACAATATTGGTGTTGTGACCAACCCCTGGAACTAACAGGTTAACTCGATCCTGCCAGGGGTGATCTTCGAGGGTGAAGATCAATTAAGGGGGGAGGAATGTGACGGTCAGACTGGTTTGAATACCGGTGCCAGATACATGTAGCTCAGGTGGTAGAGCACTTGACTAGAGATTCAGAGGGCCAGGTTCGAATCCCAGTTTGTTCCATCGTTATTTCTCCCATCTTTTACATATACATGTATATCAGATATATGACAGATGATTAAGGGTCATCACATGTTTTGCAAGATGCAATAAGTGTTAAAAACCTTTACTTTACAACACAATACATTTAAGTGAATATTTATGTTTCTTGTTATTATTTGGTGTGGTTTTCTTGACAGTGTCGCATAAACAATTTACCCGCCCCTAAAACACAAACTTTCTTTATGTGGATTCAGCTTACCGCTGATTGGCTGCTGTTGCAGCAGACAAATAAGATATGCACGCACAAAACACAATGAACTTATCAGAGAATGAGTTGAGTTTATTTCAACTGTTGGAATTTGGGTTTTTTTTTTTAAATGTATACTTGTGACAAAACATATATGTGGTACATACAGCTGTAGCTTTATGAAGAAAATTTTGGTTAGACCATATATACCTATCATGCAAGTAAATGATATTTACAAAAAACTTGCAATTTATGGCGCACGAAATATACGCTAGTTTTATAAAGATTGACATACATGTAATGTACCACATTCTGTGAAAAATAATCCATTAAAAATTCTTCATTAAGTTTACTCATACATGTTTTATGCTTATTACACATAGTATTGTTTATAAAACATGTAATTTATAAAAAAATAAACAAAAAACCTCGCTAAATTTATTTGCCAAAAAAAAAAAACACAGTAGAATTGATAAAAAATGGTATACCAGAAGCTAATACCAGTACATGTACTTTGACGCTGTTCGGTGGGTAATATTTGTTTGTAATTTACGAATTGAAATATTGACTGTTGCACTACAAGTACGGTACCGTAATAAACTCTCTCTCTCTCAAACTCTCTCTCTCTCTCTCTCAATTTGATAAGTGTTTATACCTATGAAAATTTTTTAATATTATATTATGACTTGATATGCAAATTTTTGATCTTGTACTGCCTAAATGTTATATCATGTATTGGGATATGTCATACTTATTACACTGCATGGTCAGTGTAGTATTTTTTACAGAAATACTATGCATATGTTAATGTAAACACAGCTATTACTAGTACATGTATGTAAACACAGCTAATTATTTTTTTTTTTTATTTCAGCTCAAAACAGACTTTTGTTACCACATGGCTTTTACCGGTACCTGTTGATTCTTGTGGGTCAGCTCCTGAGATTAACCTGTCACCTCTATCCACATGCATATTCCTTGTGTTTTACAGACTATTTACCGGTAATTCAAATTAAATCCAATAATGCATGAACAATAATGAAACTTGAAGAAAGCATCATGCCATGTTGTGGTTTGTGTTTGATAAGAAATTATGAAAACAAAATTAAGGCTGTTTAAAGAAATTCATAATTGCTGTGAAAATTTGTTTTTCAATAAAAGTATGCAATTATGTTTCCTTTATTTTTTATTTCATAAAGATATTTAGATGTGTTTACATAATTGAAAAATCCCCCCCCCCCCCCCCCCCTCTATTTAATTGTCGATCTGCATTAAGATTACATGTAGGATATGTAAATGTACATTTGACTTTGAAATAACATCTGCTATGATAATTGCTTTTGAAATGAACAAGAAACAACCTATTTCTACCTTTCTAAGGTATATATGCAGAAAAAAAGTAGAAAAACATGTCAAATTTGAACATTTTTCATTGAAATCAACTCTGTCTTCAGCTACCTGGGTGTGTTTGAATTTAATTCTAATTTATGGCAGATGTCTAACTTGTAGGTTGTAACTTACTGTTTTAGCATGGTTAGAAGGAGACTAGAAATCAGAATAGATTAGATATTCACTAAATATGATTGTTAGCTTACTTTTTTCATGAAAACAAGAAATCACAAGCAGGACAGCTGTCTATTTGTTAATTAAAATGGTACAAATCATACAATAAACAAATAAAGATCAAATTTTAGAATCATTGATGATTGTTTTCAAATATGTGTGAGAAATTACTCAAGGAAATTGCCACACGTTTCATAAAATTAGGTAAAACATTTCAAACCATGACTTTTTATGAAAATCAAAAGATTGGGGGGGGGGGGGGGGGGGTATACATGTAAGGGTATTTCTAAGTGATGTGAAGCTTTTATCATGATTATATCATGTAGGCATATGTTGTATTGAATAAGGTTTCTTTTTAAAGGTGGTTGAACAACAGTTGACCTCTAAAAGGTCAGGTAAAGATGTTTTAATATGGAGAACCCTGTAAATTTGTGTTTACTAAAGGAAATTGGAAATGGTAGGTTCACTTAAATGGCCATATTTTTATTAAACCAATATGTGGTATTCGTTTTCTCAGAATTGCATTAGCTTTCTTATTCTAAGACAAACCGTCTTTTCATAAAAATGTTAGTGTACTAAGTTAAAGGTACAAGGAACAGTTTCGGATAAAGTACCGTCAATATTTTTGTAAAATTGAGAGTGACTGTACTTGAAGGTTTATCATTGTTGCGTAGATTCATGAAATGAATTTTAATGATTATCAATAGTTTGAGGGATGTCTCTTGTTTGAATTGGTAAGCAATATTAAGGCCCCTAATTTTAAGTACATGAGAAGCAGAAATAAATTGTGAAACTTGCGGCTATGACAGATGTGTTGACTTTACAGTGAAATTGAAGGTTACAAACGGGAGGTTATATAACATGAAATGTAGGTGGATGGGATATTATATGCCTATTTAGTATTTACTGGGTATGAGGACAAAAGCAAGTTTATTGTCCCCCAAGACAGCAACTATTTAATGAGGCAAAGCCAAGGGAAATAGTTGCTGTGAAGTGGGACAATAAACTTGCTATTGTCCGAATAGTCAGTTAATTGGTATTTCATTATACAGAAGAAAACTTTATTTGTCAGCGATGCAGAATTTCTTGATGATAAACAAATTAGAGTTAAATCAAACTTTGTATTTAATGCGGCGATCTTATTAGGTCAGAGGTGTTCCGAGTTTAAGGTGATATGGGACACTTCCATGTTGTGACGTATTGTTTATCGAAATAAACAATAAAATAAAGTGTAATTATATAAGTACATGTAGTTTCTTTTCAAAAACGGTCACCTAACTCCTTAACGCAGTGGGTTAGAGGGTTTACTAGGAACCTGTAAGTCATGAGTTCGAATCCTGCTGGGGTTTTTACAATTTTTACCTTTTCAAATATTTTTAAAAGCTATTTTTTGGTTAAATATTGTAAAATTTGAAAATTCTAAACAGGTGAAAATTTTTCAATGATATAGTACTTTAATCCACATTAATATAGACAGATGTCCATAGCACCTTAAAAAGGAGGGAAATCAAATTCTGCTGATGAATGGTTTTGATGACTATTCACCAAGGGCAGATAGCATGGATACTATTTTAAATTAGATAAAAAGGCATGTTTATGCGGGCGCCTTCTAGTGATCAATTTGTCCGTCTGTCCATCCGAGATTGCTTGACTGGAGCATAGCTTCTCTCCCCTTGGCCCAATCTGGCTCATTCCTCATCCACAGGGTTCCTTTGGTTAAAGGATGCGCAGTGACCTTGAACCATGTTTTTAGGTATAAGGTTAAGGTCATAGCAGAATTATATATATAAAATCCTTGTCTGGGGCATATCTTTTTTCCCTTTGGTCCAATCTGGCTAATACTCGCAGAGTGTCTCTATGGTTAAACGATGTGCAGTGACCTTGCATGAAATTTCTAGGTAACGGGTGAAGATCATATCGGATCATGCAAAAATCCTTTTTTGAGAGCATATATAATTTCTACTAACCCCTATTTGGCTCAGACTTCACATAAGCAGAGCTTTTGAGTAAAGGGTGAAAGGGTGTGTAGTGACCTTGAACCTATTTTCAGTGAAAAGAAACTGAAGGTCATAGCAGAATTATATTTTTAAAAATCCTTGTCCGGAGTATATCTTCTCTCCCTTTGCTCCATTCAGCCTCATACTTCACCCACATGATGCCTTTGATCAAAATATATGCAATGACCTCGAATGATATTTGTAGATGAAGAGTCAAGGTCATATCAGAACACACAAAAATCCATATTTTAAGAGCATAGATATACTCTCCTTTTAGCCCCTATTTGGCTAATATTTTACCTTTACAGAGTTTATTGGTTAATGGCGTGCAGTGACCTTGAACCAAGTCTGTCAATGTGAAGGTCATAGCAGATCTTTTTAAAATTAGTTTTAGACAGTAGATTATTTTCCAAATATGCTTAATCTTGGTCAGATTGAACAAAAATGCATGTATGTTAGGGGGAATGAAATTGAATTAAAAGTTCTATGCCAGCTGGGAAAATTTCAAGTTAAAGGTCAAGGTCAAAGCAGAATTCTCTGAAATAACATAAGCGGGGCCCTTTGAAATGTTCACCATTTCAATGTTGTCTGGTTCATAGTAATTTTACATAGAAAATATTCAAAGAGGTACAGTAAAGTTAACTTTACATCGATAAGTTTCTGACAATTAATGACGCAACGAGCAAACAGTATATAAATAGTGCCTGTTTGGGAGGGTAACAGTTGAAATTGACACCCCGAGAAAACCATTGTCAACCGACGCGAAGCGGAGGTTGACAATGGTTTTCGAGGGGTGTCAATTTCAACTGTTATCCTCCCAAACAGGCACTATTTATTTTGTTATACTGAATGTCTTTTTTAAAATTTTTCAGAAAATTTTACTGCTTTTATATAGGAATAACGTGAATTCTACAGCGAACCGTACGCGCATAATTTTCGCGCATGTAACATTTTTTAATGTTACCCGTTGCCAAGTGCGTTGCTAACGCTGAGGGTAATAGTAAATATTATTAACTGCGTCTTAACCAATCAGATTTCAGTATTTAACATGAAAGTATAACAATACGAAAGGTCAACCCTTTGAAAAGCAGTGAAGAGGAAAAGTTCATATCGGATCATGCAAAAATCCTTTTTTGAGAGCATATATAATTTCTACTAACCCCTATTTGGCTCAGACTTCACATAAGCAGAGCTTTTGAGTAAAGGGTGAAAGGGTGTGTAGTGACCTTGAACCTATTTTCAGTGAAAAGAAACTGTGAAGGTCATAGCAGAATTATATTTTTAAAAATCCTTGTCCGGAGTATATCTTCTCTCCCTTTGCTCCATTCAGCCTCATACTTCACCCACATGATGCCTTTGATCAAAATATATGCAATGACCTCGAATGATATTTGTAGATGAAGAGTCAAGGTCATATCAGAACACACAAAAATCCATATTTTAAGAGCATAGATATACTCTCCTTTTAGCCCCTATTTGGCTAATATTTTACCTTTACAGAGTTTATTGGTTAATGGCGTGCAGTGACCTTGAACCAAGTCTGTCAATGTGAAGGTCATAGCAGATCTTTTTAAAATTAGTTTTAGACAGTAGATTATTTTCCAAATATGCTTAATCTTGGTCAGATTGAACAAAAATGCATGTATGTTAGGGGGAATGAAATTGAATTAAAAGTTCTATGCCAGCTGGGAAAATTTCAAGTTAAAGGTCAAGGTCAAAGCAGAATTCTCTGAAATTACATAAGCGGGGCCCTTTGAAATGTTCACCATTTCAATGTTGTCTGGTTCATAGTAATTTTACATAGAAAATATTCAAAGAGGTACAGTAAAGTTAACTTTACATCGATAAGTTTCTGACAATTAATGACGCAACGAGCACACAGTACGAAAGATCAACCCTTTGAAAAGCAGTGAAGAGGAAAAGTTGCTCAGAATTATGTTTTAAACAAAATTGATTTTTTACGTAAATTTTAATTTTGCATCCTGGGTTAAGAAAAAAGATGTTAGTTCAAGGTAAAGTTAACTTGTACCTAAAATGAGATCAAATTTGTTAAGTCGTACTTAAACACATTGTTTTTTTTTTGTTAAGTCGTTCTTGAAATGGTTAAGGGTTTTTGGTTAAGTCGTACTAAAAACCATTCGGATTATGATAAGTTGTACCAAAAATCATTCGGTTTTTTTTTTTTATCTTTTTGTACTTAGGTTTCTTTGTTACTAGATTAACTCTGCTTCTTAGACGTACTTCTAGCGTTGCTTTCGACATTAGCGGAAAACCCACTCGTTGCTTTGCAACGAGCTTTGCTCTAGTTATTATTAGGGTCTTCCGTTTTCAACGGAAGACCCTCTTGTTATTCTTCGGTTTCTTTTTATTAGGGTCTTCCGTTTCCAACGGAAGACCCTTTTGTTTTTCTTCGGTTTCTTTTTATTATTATTTTATTTTTTATTTTTTTTCTGACTCTTTCTCGGCTTTATATCTCAGAAAATTTTCATCCGATTTCAATGAAATTTTCAGAGCTTTCGTAAAGTTACCGTGCCTCAAAGATGTTAAAGTTTCAGCATTTACCTCACTTCCGTTCAAATTTGGCGGCCATTTTTAAATTTTAAAAAAGTGATTTTGTCCGGAAGAAATCTCCGTAAACTTTAAAGATATCGCTTTGAAATTTTTACTGATGATAGATGTACCAATTCTATAATGTACTGGGGGGTTTAAAATTTTGTTCATCAATTTTGCTCAAAACCGGAAGCAGTTCCAAATTTTGGAAATTTTCATTTTTTTAAACAAAATAAGACAATACTACAGTCTTATAGAACTTGCCATGGTGAATTCAAATCTGATATTCGTTTGAAAATCGAACGATGCATTACAGAGATATCGAGGTTTAAAAATTGATTTTTCCGGAAATTTTGATTCCGCGTCCTTGGTTTAAAAAATAGCGTAATGTTCAAAGTAAAATTAATTCGTACCAAAAATAATTGTTAAGTCGTACTTGAACACATTCGGATTTTTTTTGGTCAAGTCGTTCTTGGAGTCAGAAAGGTTTTTGTTAATTCGTACTTAAAATCATTCGGATTTTGTTAAGTCGTACCAGGAATAATTCGATTTTTCATCTTTTTATTTAAGTTACTCTTGTTGTTGGTTTGAGACCTCTGCTTCTTACAGGAACTTCCGGCTTTACTTCCAACATTAACGGAAGACCCACTCGTTGCTTTGCAACGAGCTTTGCTCTAGTTATTATTATTATTCTTTTTCTTTTCTTCTGACTCCTTTTTTGCTTCATAACTCAAAAGGTTTTTAACCGATTTTGATGAAATTTTCAGAGATTTTGGCAAGTTGGCGTCCCTCAAAAGTATCAAAATTTTAAAGAGAACGTCTCGTCCGTTTTGACGTGACGTGAATTTTAAAAATTTAAAAAAGTCATTTTGTCCCGGACTTCTCTCGAAAACGCTTTAAGATAGAGGCTTGAAATTGTCAATGGTTATGATTTGGTCGATTTACCTCTGTAATAAGGCTCGAAATGAAAATCTGTCACTTCCGGTCCAAACCGGAAGTGAAACAAATTTTTCGAAAAAATGAATTTTCTGATCAAATCAAAAATGAATATGTGTTTTGTAGACCTTATCAAGCTGAATCTAACACTGAAATCCGTTTTAAAATCGGACGATGCATTACAGAGATATCGGGGTTCAAAAATTGATTTTTCCGGAAAATTTGATTCCGCGTCCTTGGTTTAAAAAATAGCGTAATGTTAAAAGTAAAATTAACTCGTACCATAAATAATTGTTAAGTCGTACTGTAACACATTCGGATTTTTTTTTGTTAAGTCGTTCTTGAAATCGGAAAGGTTTTTGTTAAGTCGTACTTAAAATAATTCGTATTTGGTTAAGTCGTACCAGGAATAATTCGATTTATTTTATCTTTTTATTTTAGTTACTCTTGTTATCGGTTAAAGAGCTCTGCTTCTTACAGGAACTTTCAGTTTTACTTCCGTCATTAACGGAAGACCCACTCGTTGCTTTGCAACGAGCTTTTTAGGGTCTTCCGTTGAAATAATGTAAAACTATTATCCCTCAAAGATGTTAAAGTTTTTTTGACAACGTCACTTCCGTTTTGACGTAACGTAATTTTTAAAACTTTCAAAAAGTCATTTTGTCCGCGGCGTTTCTCAAAAACGTTTTAAGATAGAGGCTTGAAATTTTCAATGGTTATGATTCGGTCGATTTACCTCTGTAATAAGGCTGGAAATGAAAATCTGTCACTTCCGGTCGAAACCGGAAGTGAAACAAATTTTTCGAAAAAATGAATTTTCTGATCAAATCAAAAATGAATTTGTGTTTTGTACAGCTTATTAAGCTGAATCTATCACTGAAAGCCATTTTAAAATCGGACGATGCATCACAGAGATATCGGGGTTTAAAAATTGATTTTTCCGGAAATTTTGATTCCGCGTCCTTGGTTTAAAAAATAGCGTAATGTTCAAAGTAAAATTAACTCGTACAAAATATAATTGCTAAGTCGTACTTGAACACATTCGGATTTTTTTTGTTAAGTCGTTCTTGAAATCGGAAAGGTTTTTGTTAAGTTGTACTGAAAATCATTCGTATTTTGTTAAGTCGTACCAGGAATAATTCGATTTTTTCATCTTTTTGTTTGAGTTACTCTTGTTATTGGTTTAAGAGCTCTGCTTCTTACAGGAACTTCCAGCTTTACTTCCGACCTTAACGGAAGACCCACTCGTTGCTTTGCAACGAGCTTTGCTCTAGTTATTATACTTTTTCTTTTTTTTCTGACTCCTTTTTTGCCTCATAACTCAAAAAGTTTTAAACCGATTTCAATGAAACTTTCAGAGATATTAGCACGTTGGCGTCCCTCAAAGATGTTAAAGTTTTAAAGACAACGTCACTTCCATTTTGACGTTACGTCATTTATAATATTTTAAAAAAGTCATTTTGTCCGGGACTTTTCTCGAAAATGCTTGAAGATACGGGCTTGAAATTTTTACCGATTTTATATTTGTCATTTTACTTATGTAATAGGGCCGAGAAATGAAAATCTGTCACTTCCGGTGGAAACCGGAAGTGATTCAAATTTTTCGAAAAATTAAATTTTATGATCAAATAAAAAAAATGTATGTATTTTGTAGAGCTTAATAATCTGAATCTAACCCTGAATCTGTTTGAAAATCGGACGATGCATTACAGAGTTATTGGGGTTTAAAAATTGATTTTTCTGGAAATTTTGATTCCGCGTCCTTGGTTTAAAAAATAGCGTAATGTTAAAAGTAAAATTAACTCATACCAAAAATAATTGCTAAGTCGTACTTGAACAGATTCGGATTTTTTTTGTTAAGTCGTTCTTGAAATCGGAAAGGTTTTTGTTAAGTCGCACTTAAAATCATTCGTATTTTGTTAAGTCGTACCAGGAATAATTCGATTTTTTCATCTTTTTATTTTAGTTACATTTGTTATTGGTTTAAGAGCTCTGCTTCTTACAGAAACTTCCAGCTTTACTTCCGACATTGACGGAAGACCCACTCGTTGCTTTGCAACGAGCTTTGCTCTAGTTCTTTTTTTTTTTTGTTTCCTAGACGCGAACTTTGAGGCTTCATATCTTGTTCATTTCTGAACGGTTTTTGCTCAAATTTGCAGGGCTAATGTACTTTACAAAACACTATCTTAAGCAATTCATAAAATTTAGAATTCCCTTTTCGTTAAAGAGTTATTCCCCTTTTAATTTTTTTAGGGCCTTTTGTTTCCAGACAAAGGCTCCGAGACTATGATAGCAGGGAATGGGAATCCAACGAATTTGAATAGCAGAGACATTGGAGTGGTGCACATCGGTTTTTGTTTTTCGATTACTTTCCTTATTTAGAAAAAGGTAGGGGGTCAAAAAACAGGATTCAAAAAATTGCAAAAATTTAGACATATTTTCCTTTATATCTTTCAAACGAAAAATACTTTGTTAAAACATGTAGAATAAAAGTTGTGCAGAATACCAAGGGCTTTTATTTGACACCAATAAAAAAGGGCTGGACCCTTAAATTAAGGGCCAATAGCCCCTAAAAGTGTTTGCTTTATAACTCAAAAACGGTTAGGATTTTGATATGGTTGTCGCTGGAAAAGTTGTTTGTTGGGATCTCATAAAGGTCGTAACAATATTATTTTGTAAGTGATTTGTGTAGTATGAGTGTAAAAAGCTTTACATGTTGACATGTACCTGTTTTCATTTGACAAGTTAACGAAAGTCTTTGTGCGTACAACTGGCATAAAGTTGCCGCAGAAAGTATGCTGGTTTATACAGGAGGCAATAATTTATTAGAATATTTTTTGTTGTTGGAGTACATGCCTTTTTTTTAGGAGTTTAAGTCATTGTTGCTAAGTTCTTATAGTGCACAATCATTAAAAACGGCAATTGGAAAACAAAACATTCTTTTTCTTTTCTAGTAAACCATAAAATATGGAATTAAAAAACTCTATGCATTACATTTTATTTATGAACTCCATGCATTTAAAATCTACCTTGAATCAGAGCTGTGTGTATGTGTACCATTACGTAAGTTCTCCCTCGCCCGCGGCCGAGAATATCGGTCACCATGCTCGCGGCTGGACTACCTAGCGGTCAGCGTTTATCTAATACACGAGAGCTGTGTCTCTCATATACATGTATCAGTTTATTTAGCCGCGAACTCAAGAATTGGTTTCGTTTTGATTACACATAATTTTTTATGGATTAAACGATTGGGTGTCAATTAAGAAATCGTTCAGTTAATTAATAAAGGCAATGTCATTCTCAATCTAAAGCAACAGATCAATTATGGGTTTTAAGTTTAAAATAAATAACTTCTATTTGATAGAGTATGTTCATTATACTGCAAACTTTTCAAATCTTCCTGGGTTCTGAGCTGTGCCTGTCTGTGCGTTGTACATGTACCTTTACGTAATATATCCTTCGCCCACGGCCGATGAGATCAGCCACGGCTGCACTACCTAGCGGTAATTAAGCGGTTATTTAATAGACAAGATTCTCACACCGCGACGCACACTTACATGCATATGAACGTGTTTGAGTTAATATAGCCGTAAAAACGGGAACTCCATCTTGTATTTATTCAATTGAACATTTGAGTGTAAATGAATATTAATGAGCGATATTACTCCAAATCGTACACATCGTAAGACATAAATTAATGGTTAGTTAAATTTGTTAATGTAAAATATTTTAAACACTGTACAAATAATGTTTTAAATCACCCCCCCCCCCCCCCCCACACACACACACAAATAGTAAAGCTTTAAATGGTGATCGTCCCTCGCACATGGCTGAGGAGAACCGGCGCGAGTGGACAAGTAATCCGCGGTTGGTTCGTGTTCTTCTACATGTACCTTATCACGCGTTCATGTTTCATATTTTGCACGGACACAACTACATTTTATTATGTTTTCAACTAGTATATTCGTTTAGGATGAAAAGAAAGATGAAAAGATAAATTCATTAAACTTGTACAGTTGATTAAGCATTGATTTATAGATAGCGTACAAGGTAGTTTAAAAATCAAATTATAATCAAAGTTCCATGTAACATGTTTGCGGTAGGTGCTAGCACGATAAAAAAAAATGTCCTGAATTGAGGCATTCGATGATTTTTTTTTTAAAAATTTTCACATGAATTTTAAACAACTTTAGATTAGATTCTATCGGTCACATATTAATCCCTTCTGTAGTTTTTCTACATGGTCGTTCGTTTCTTTGTAGAAGCGAACTCATTGCTGCCCCCCCCCTCCCGTCCCGCTGACAGGAGTTCGCGCTGGATTTTTTTAATTGTCAAGATCTATCGAAAATCATTTTTGGTGGCTTCTTTTCATGTGTAACATTTTGTTTCACTTTCCTACCCGTTTGTTTATTCGGTCAGTCTGTGTAAATTCAATCGCCACGTGCGACCGAGAATCTTGTGTCGCTTCAGCGCACACAGCTCTGAACATATATAGCCCCAGGTCATCAATTGTTATATAATTGAGTAACAGTTGACATTGTGCTTTTACATAAAATAATAAATAATAAAATCACCCAGAAAAAAAGTTACCGTAACTCAATAGTCAATACCAAAAATAAAATCCGTATGATTGCAAACTGAAATCGGTTTTTCAGTATTCGGCGGGATTTGATTTTTCTGCTAACATTAGTATTTTTATTGGTTTCAGAGATTACGATGTAAAAACACAAACAGTAAATACACCTGATATTATTTACATTGATAATGTTGAAAAATATTTAAAATTAAATTAGTCACATTCGTAAGATAAAAATGTTCTACGAACAACCGATTATTTTTTCCTATGTCGTATCATTCGTAAATAAGTATGTTCTGTACATATATATACATGTACCTCAGAAAAAAATCAAATGATTACACAAAAAAGAAAGTTGTAATTAGTATTTCGGAATTTTTTTCTGAAAGTAATTTCACATTGTATTGAAAAGAACAAGAAATAAAAATGATTTAATTTTTTGACTCAATATTCGCATATATTACCGGCGCTTCGTACATGTGTAACGGCGTACAGTGTATAGATTATTATAATCTGTTCGAATTAAATACCATGCGTAAAGATTCCCATAATAATTACTAGTAATTGCATGACTGTGTACATTGTAGGCAAATCCCTGTGTGTTAATTACTTCTAAGACTCTTTGTTTTCCGTTAACAGTGGTTTAAATAATTTTCAGATAATTAATAAATTTATTTGTAATTTAAATTGTATGCTTCATCAAATACTGATTCCGATTACCTTGAAGTCATTAATTTTCCATTGGCTATTGACAAAAAAAAAGAGACGCTTGACAATCCAATGAAAACAAATACACAGAGTTTGATTGACAGGTTCAGCCAGGTGCAGAAGACACCCGATGTCCGAGGTTATGTGTCCTGCTTGTACACAGTCAAATGGTCTCAGTAAGAGTTATCGATGTAAATAAATAAAAAATATATATGCTTATAAAAACATGATCGTTTAAGTTACAGCGAAGTACATTGAAGCGTTTTTAGGGGTTTACTCCAGAAAAGTTTATACCTAATGTTTTGACTGACCTTTGTCCAATCAGATCGTAGCTGGGCGGAGTTAAGACATTGCCGCTCGTGACTTGAATGAGAGAAAGAAAAGAGAGAGATTATAAGTGGTGCCGATAAAGGAATAATCATTAGTTATAAACTTGCAAACAATTAATTAAAGTCTGTATATAAAAATTACATGTATATCCTATATTGTATAACTTTAAAGCGTTTTAAAAACGATTGTGAAAATTTCTTCGGCCGCGCGCCGTCGACAACCTGCACATGGATAAGAATGACGTAGCTTATATCCAACTAAATTTCCGAGCATGGAGTCCGAGAATACGGACATTAAATATTTTGAAATGCGAACGAATGATCACTTATGAACATGATGAATTTAGATGTAGTGTAAAGGAAAGGCAACGAAGGCGGATGCTTAGTGGAAAAGTAAAACGTCTAAGGTAAAGAATGTTTCACACTGAGTAACCATGAAGAAAGTTTTTATACAAAGTAAATTTACAACCTATGTTTAATTCGTCAAACTTTGATTTGATTATTAACGGTAACACTTGTAATAAAAACAGTTTCTTAAATATTCGTACAGTCTTCGATGTTTGACATTACCTTATCCTATTACTGATGTATATCTAGATATCGTTGTTCCCTGGTTAAAGAATTTCAAAACACTTCAAAGTTTCATAAATTTATAAGATATACTTTACTATGTCCCGAGTTTTTTCTTCCACCACTTTTTGCTTGATATATTCAATATATGATTCCATAATAGTAAATACCTTTAGTTAGTGCTCAAACTACGTTCATCCACTTACATGTATATGAAAAATGTCCAGATTATGTGTTGAAACGCCCCCTCTACCGCTTCAGGTTTCAATACACATCCCAATATTGAAAGTCTAAGGGGATTTTGCATTGCATCGGCCATTGATAAGCCCGGATGATTGCGCGAGGTATCCCGATTACTTCCGAATGAATGAAGAAAAGATGTAAACATTTCCCATTATAAATATCCGTAAGAAAATTGTTTTCGTTCCTGTGAAATTTTATGAGTGAAAATTGTTCAATAAAGATATCTTGATATATTCCCTTTCATCAATTTCAGTTGTGTTTCTTTCACAGGTATGTGTATTTTTATTAAAAATCATCAAAAATTGATGGAAACAATAACTTGGGACATACTATAGACCGTGATTTTTCACTTTATACGATAACTATTGTTGATAGATAGTTCACTCATCTGCGTCATCTATAATTTACTCCATTAACCAATTAACTCTCTCTCTCTCTCTCTCTCTCTCTCTCTCTCTCTCAAATTAAGTCACGACCAGTATTGTCTCAACTCCGTCTTCTACAATCTGAATGGACAAAAGTCAGTCAAAACACTACGTAACAACTTTTCTGGAGGAAATGCCTATTAAAAGCTTCATCATTTCTTGTAGAATTTTTTTCATTAAAATATCTACATGTACAAAAGAGTTTTGCCAATCACAAACAGTTTAAAGTAATGTAAAACACGGGCGCCATTTTGAAACAATTAAATTGTCAGAGAGTTCCAAATGAAATCTGATGAATGTTTCACGCGGTTTTAGCACGCTTTGCTCGAAACGATTTACACGCTTTGCCCGAAACAGTAAACGGTTTACACGAAACGCTTCACAATCACACGAAACGCTAAACGGTCTACACGAAACGTTTGTTGCACGTAAGTCGCACGTTTTTGGTGTAGTAGTACGTTTCAGGGTCTGTAAATTTTGTCATCACGCAACAATTCTAAACTTGCACATAGTTTTAAAAAATTTAGAAATATTTTTAAATAAAGAAGTTATCTTACAGAAAAGGTTACGTGTTTTGTAGGCGGGTTCGGTTTTTAAATCAAAGTACTGATGTACTGACGGGAGTTGATTTTATCGAATATTATTTATTTTAAAATCAACGATATGCTAGTTTGCTTGGCAAGTAGTTTGTAATCTGCATTTAAATTATGCACATTTTTATAATATGATTTCTCTGACTTTTCCGACAAGAATTTCGAGAAAACCTCTAATGAATCATGTTGTGTTATATTTTGAAATAGAATTGATTTCATCAAACTGTGTTTTAGTATTCCAAATATTTCAAAAATTGTATGGATCCAACCAATAATGAACTCTAGTCTCGTTCAACCAGTTCTTCGGCTGTCTCCGTTAATCTCCGACAAGTAAGAGATACCAGGTCACGTGATAGCTTGATGATGCGACCTCTAAATATAGACTGACTCTCTACTTGCCGGAGATGTAAGGAGACAGCCGATGGTTGAACGAAACTATATATTGAACTCTGGCGTAGGAATACACACGACTACAAAAAACTTCTAATTGTTCGTACCATTAAAAATCTGACTATTTCCAAGGTATTTATAAATAAGTTTCCTTTAAAAAATGCTTCAGCGTATATAACATCGAATTTATCGATTATTTTCAAGAACGAAGTCTTGTCAGCGGCGATGATTTGTGCTTAGGTGCAAACACAGTTTCAGTTTCGGTTTGCTAGAGTAACTGCATAGGAGAGATGATTAAAATCAACTCCCCAAAAACACAATTCCTGACATGAATCATGAGTACATGTAACAATGCTTGCTACCCTCTGAAAATTTAACTCCCCATTAAACATCTCATTTTTAAAAAAATGTTTGAAACGATTACATAAACTGTGTTCGACAGATAGTTTTCCTTAAACATTTTCTTTCTTTCTTTTTCAAAACACGTTTTATATACAGGCTTTCAATCACAACACATTTTTATAACAAAAGCAGAACTGAAAGTTTAGTCATTATAATTTATTGACACCATATCACATACATTTTCAACTCGCAGCAACAACGGAAGACCTACTCGTGGCTTTGCCACGAGCTCTGCTCTAGTCTATATCTATTATTGCTTTAGATTGAGAATGACATTGCTTTTATTAATTAACTGAACGATTTCTTAATTGACACCCAATCGTTTAATCCATAAAAAAACATGTGTAATCAAAACGAAAACAATTCTTGGGTTTGCGGATCAATAAAATCATATATGAGAGACGCAACTCTCGTGTATTAGATAACCCCTGACCGCTAGGTAGTCCAGCCGCGACCATGGTGACCGATTTTCTCGGCCGCGGGCGAGGGAGAGCTTACGTAATGGTACACACCAGCTCTGATTCAAGGTAGATTTTAAATGTATGGAGTTAATAACTAAAATGTAATGCATAGATTTTTTTTAATTCCATATTTTGTGGTTTACTAGAAAGAAAAACAATGATTTGTTTTCCAAATCCCGTTTTTAAGGGTTGAGCATTATAAGAACTTAACAACAATAACTTAAACTCCTAAAAAAAGCACGTATATTCTAAAAAAAACAATTCTTATGAATTAATGCCGTTTGTATAAACCAGCACACTTTCTGCGGTGACTTTATGCCAGTTGTACGCGCAAAGACTTTCGTTAACTTGTCAAATGAAAACAGGTACATGTTAACATGTAAAGCTTTTTACACTCATACTACACAAATCACATACAAAATAACATTGTAGCGACCTTTATGAGATCCAAACAAACAATTTTTCCAGCGACAGCCATATCAAAATCCTAACCGTTTTTGAGTTATTAAGCAAACTTTTTTAGGGGCCATTGGCCCTTAATTTAAGGGGCCAGCCCTTTTTTATTGGTGTCAAATGAAAGCCCTCTATATTTTGCACAACTTTTATTCTACATGTCTTAACAAAATATTTTTCGTTTAAAAGATATAAAGGAAGATATGTCAAAATTTTCGCACTTTTTTGAATCCTGTTTTTTGACCCCCTACCTTTTCCTAAATAAAAAACGTAATCTAAAAACAAAAACAGATGTGCACAACTACAATGTCTCTGTTATTCAAATTCGTTGGATTCCCATTCCCTGCTATCATAGTCTCGGAGCCTTTGTCTGGAAACAAAAGACCCTAAAAATTTTTAAAAGGGGAATAACTCGGAATAACGGAAAGGGAATTCTAAATTTTATGAATTGCTTAAGATAGTGTTTTGTGAAGTACATTAGCCCTGAAAATTTGAGCAAAAACCGTTCAGAAATAAGCAAGATATGAAGCCTCAAAGTTCGCGTCTAGGAAGAAAAACAAAAAAGAACTAGAGCAAAGCTCGTTGCAAAGCAACGAGTGGGTCTTCCGTTAATGTCAAGAGTAAAGCTTGATGTTCCTGCAAGAAGCAGAGTGTTTAAATCAATAACAAGAGCAACTTAAACTAAAAGATAAAAATAAATACGAATGATACTATGTACGAATTAACAAAAACCTTAACGATTCTAAGAACGACTTAACAAAAAAAAATTCCAAAGGTGTCAAAGAACTTAACAAAAATCGAATTATTTTTGGTACGAGTTTGAACTTTACGCTATTTTTGAAACCAAAAACGCAGAATGAAAATTTCCGAAAAATCAATTTTTAAACCCCGATATCTGTTATGCATCGTCTGATTTAAAAACGGGTTTTAGTTTTGTACTCATCATGAAAATTACCGTAGGTTACATATGTTTAATTTTTAATATTGAAAAACAATGAAAAACTAAAACAAGAGGCAATTGGGCCACATCGCTCACCTGAGGAACAATAGGTATGATAAAATCAGCTTAATGGAGTCACAATGCAAACTATCTGGACAATGTACAATAATACATGTAGATCCTGTATAAATAAAATCCATTTCCCCCCCTAAATATTCTTATGTTTATAATCATTAGTTCCTTTTCTAAAAGGATGATTTTATATTGATTTTATAGTCATATCGCATGTTGAGTATTGCAGTTCTCAAAAAGATCCTTAACAATAGTTTATATATATGGGATATAAACCTACATCAAACTCTGAACCTTCTTGTGAGGCCAAAGAACTGTCCTGGGGCCAAAGTCTTAACAATTTAAAAAATTATCTGGCTGATTAGTTTCTGAGAAGAAGATTTTTAAGTATTTACTCTATATATTCCTATGTTAAACTTTGACCCCCCCCCCCCCCCCATTGTGGCCCAAACCTGACCCCGGGGTCATGAGTTTCACACCTTTGTATCTACACTCCCTGAGGATGCTTCCACATAAGATTCAGCTTTCCTGGCTGATTAGTTTCTGAGAAAAAGATTTTTTTAAGATTTTCTCTATATATTCCTATGTAAAAATCCATTCCCCCATTGTGACCCCACCATACCACCTAGGACTATGATTTGAACAAACTTGAATCTACACTACCTGAGGATGTTTCCACTTTAATTTGAGCTTTTCTGGCCCAATAGTTTTTGAGAAGAAGATTTTCTTTATATATTCCTATGTAAAACTTGATCCCCCTCTTGTGGCCCCTCCCTACCCCCGGGGGCCATCATTTGAACAAACTTGAATCTACACTACCTGAGGATGCCTCCACACAAGTTTAAGCTTTTCAGGCCGAATAGTTTTTGAGAAGAAGATTTTTGAAAAATACCAACAAATTTTCAATAATTCTCAATTATCTCCCCTTTAAAGAGGGTGTGGCCCTTCATTTGAACAAACTTGAATCCCCTTCACCTAGTGGTGCTGAGTGCCAAATTTGGTTGAAATCTGCCCAGTGGTTCTTGAGAAGAAGATGAAAATATGAAAAGTTTACAACAATGACAACAACAAATTGTGATCAGAAAAGCTCACTTGAGTCTTTGGCTCTGGTGAGCTAAAAACAAAATAAAGGAAACATAATTGCATACTTTTATTGAAAAACTAATTTTCACAGCTAACAATTCCAAATTACTTTAAACAGCCATAATTTTGTTTGTTATAATTTCTTATCAAACACAAACCACAACAAGGCATGATGCTTTCTTAAAGTTCCATTACAGTAACTGTTCATGAATTATCCGATTTAATTTGAATTGCTGGTAGATAGTCTGTAGAACACATTAAGGACTATGCATGTGGGTAGAGGTGACAGGTTAACCGCAAGAGCTGAAAAGAATGAACAGGTAAAAACCATGTGACCACCAATAGCTGAAATTAAAAAAATCAATAAGCTGTGTTAATACATGTACTGTTGCTAATAATAGCTGTGTTTACATTAACATATGCATAGTATTTCTGAAAAAAAAATACACTGACCAAGCAGTGTAATTATTATGACATATCCCTATACGTGACATTAGATGGCACAGGACACTGGGGACGTGTGTCTTTGGAACCCTGTAACTAGAATTTCCTCAGTTCCCATTCAGCACAAATACCTTTAATTCACTCTTTATAAGGCCAATCACCAATTTCTGAAGAAAATTACTAGTAAAAACCTGTTAAATTTTCTACATACTGGTTTTTATGAGATTTTGACTCTTCCATATTTTGTTAATTTTTCATGATTTTTCAGCTTTTTAGACCTCCCCCAGCCAATTCCCTGCAAAGGGTTGACCTTCCGTACCATGTGCATTTTGCACCATCACATGTCAGAAACTTACCGGTGTATAGTTTATAATGCCCCATCCACATACTTTTCGTGTTATTTACCCTCCCGTCTGTAACTTGCATTTTCACTGTCTAAAGTCAACACAACAGTCATAGCCGCAGGTTTCGCATTTTACTTCTGAATCTCATGTACCTAACATATGGGGCCTACATATTGAATATCAATTTCAACAAGAGACATCCCTCTAACTAATGATAATCATTAAAAATCATTTCATGAATTTTAGCAACACTCATAAGCCTTCAAGTACAGCAACTCCCAATTTTACAAAAATATTTATGGGTACTTTATCCGAAACTGTCCCTTGCTACCTTTAACTTACACTAACATTCTCTGAAAAGTCATCTTGTCTTAAACTTACAAAGTGTATGCTATTCTGAGAAAAAGTATACCTCATTTTGCCAATTCCATTACAGATTAAGAAAAATATGGCCAGTTAAGTGAACCCAGCATTTCCACTTTCCTCTATTTAACACAGATTCATAGGGCTCTCCATAAATAAAGCATCTTTACCTAATCTTATAGAGGTCAACTGTTGTTCAACCTCCCTAAATAAGAAACCTTATTCAAAACTACATACATATACATGATATTATCATGACAAAAGCATCACATCACTTAGAAATACCCTTACATGTATACCCTTCCCCTATTTTTTGATTTTCCAAAGAAGCATTAGTTTGAACACTTTAACCTCATATTATGAAACTTGTGGCAATTCCCTTGAGTCAACCATCACTGATATTGAAAATTGATCTTTTTTTCATAAATGGATGAAATGTAACATTTTTTTCACAAAAAGACATGCCGCAATACATGTGATTTCTTGTTTTCATGAAACAGTAAGCTTATAATCATATTTAGTGAATTTCTTATTTATTCTGGTTTCTAGTCTCCTTTTAACTTTGCTAAAATAGTAAGACCTGCAAGTGTGATGTCTGCTCTTAATTAAAATGAAATTCAAACACAACGGGGTACCTGGGGACGGATGAGAATTCCATGATAAATGTTCAAATTTTACATGTTTTCCTACATTTTTGATGCATATATACAATAAAAGGGTAAAAATATGTTGTTTCTTGATCGTTTCGAGAGTAATTATTATAGCAGATGTTATTTCAAGGTCAAATGTACATTTACATATCCAACATGTAATGGTAATGGAGACAATTGGAAAGAGGGTGACTTTTTTAATTCTGTAAATATATCTAAAATATCACTTTCGGATACGAAGGAGCAAAAACTTGAGTTTTTTTACTCAAGTTGATAACTGCATTTGTCTACATGTAAATTTTATTTGAAAGAAAAATATGCTGTTTTAAAAAAATTGAGTTATATAAGTCAGGTTGCTTAATGTTATTTCATGAAATCAGACAGCAAAATTGCTGCAAATTTATAATTTAAGTAATTCAATTGATCAAAACTCTTTTACAGTATTAATTCTTATCTCGGTAATTAACTTAAGCCTATTAATTGTCATCAGGATAGGAAATACCTACTTTCTATGCCAATTTACTCATTTTACACATTGATTTACCGGTACTTCCCTTGTATATTATAGCTAATAAATCATGTAATGACATATATAACCAACAAAATCATCCATTTTCCCAAAATAGACAACTTTTGGTACAAAATCCACTCAAAATTACAGTTAAATGAGAAATCTGAAATACCATGTAGTCTTAAAACTTACACTAACATTCTCTGAAAAGTCATCTTGTCTTAAACTTACAAAGCTTATGCTATTCTGAGAAAAAGTATACCTCATTTTGCCAATTTCATTAAGGATTAAGAAAAATATGGCCAGTTAAGTGAACCCAGCATTTCCACTTTCCTCTATTTAACACAGATTCATAGGGCTCTCCATAAATAAAGCATCTTTACCTAATCTTTTAGAGGTCAACTGTTGGTCAATCTCCCTAAATAAGAAACCTAATTCAAAACTACATACATATACATGATATTATCATGACAAAAGCATCACATCACTTAGAAATACCCTTACATGTATACCCTCCCCGTATTTTTTGATTTTCCTAAGAAGCATTTAAGTTTGAACACTTTAACCAAATATTATTAAATTCAAATGCTTCTTTCTAATCAATTGAATTTTTAAGCAGCGTGAAATTAAAACCATCGCAATTGATACTTTATTAAAAATCATGAAATCTTAACACGGTGGAACAAAAAACGACTTACAGTATTTCATCCGAACAGCCTCAACATATAATTTTCTGCTATACCATTTTTCATTAAATGAATTCTACTAAGTTTTTTTTTGCAAATAAATTTAGCATGGATTTTTTTCTCTTTTCTTATTAATGACAGGTTTAAAAAAAAATATTATGTTTAGTATGTATAAAATTCCTTAAACAATTTTACAAAGCTTTGGATTTTAGTTGCACAATGAAAAAATGAGGGATTGCATGATAATACATGCTCATTTTGAAATTTAAAGCATTGTTGATTTCTTTTACTATAGAGATATGCACAAAATGATGTTGCTCTGTGATGCTTTGCCAAGATTAAAAGCATGAGAGAGAGAGAGAGGGAGAGAGAGAGATCTGAGGCACATGTAGTAAAAATTATTACATACATTTGTCTTACTGTAAAAATTGTTTACCATGTAGATGTGTTCTGCATGTAAAGTTTACCTACATGTAATATCCCCCGGTTCTCTGTGGCGCACGCACTTCAAACTACGATTGCGTATGCGCTGCTCGGAGACAGGAGCGCACGCGCCGTTCCGGGACTGTAGGGTACTAACTACAGTCAACAAGCCAATTTGTATATTTATTACTCCAAATATACACCTATAGTCTCGAAAGCCTATTACAGGCACGTAAGACTACAGACAGGTTATTCTTACCAACCTTAATTTCTTTCCTGGCTTCGATGTGTTGATGTCTCGGCCGTCGAACACAGACTCTCCGATCCTACTGATTTTCTCAGCTTATATACCCTTCGGGTATCACGTGATCAGCTGAGGATCGAATGGGATGAGTACATTAAACCGGAAGTTAGTCAGCACAATTCTACCACAGGGAACCGAAGGGATATTTTTGATTTTGATCATAACTTCGCTTCACAACCCACACCTCCGAGTAATGCGTCCCGCATTCTCACAAATCAATATAAAAAAAAGGAACAAGATTAAACAACACTATACATTTTTTTTTTCAATTTTCTGTTTATCTAAGACAGTAACATATATTTTCAGATGCACTACATCTAATTTTCAAAGCAAACATGTAAGGGTTAATAGTAACAACAGTGCAATATCTTTGCTATCTAGCTTGAAATTGACCAAAAGTCATCTTAAAACCACTCTTCATCTTCATGGACTTCTATCACCGATTCTCCACCAACTTGATACGATTTCTGAACTCGATCTAAGCGCCTCCTCTTAGTTCCTTCTGTCTGCGTGTCAACATTTACTCCCGTTGAAGTCAAGGTCTGGGTAGATGCGTCCACGGTAAGTATACCAGCTTGAACAGGAACGGCCCTTAAGGTGCTCGGTTTGGATGCAGAAGTAGTAATGGTGAGGTCTTTAGCTGCTCGCTCACGTGGAGTTATCATCGGAGTCGCAAAAGGACTTGGAGCAGTTGGAACAACGGCATCAGGACTCACTATGGCCTTTGCTCTAGGAACATAAACTGGAAGTGGTCTCGTGGGTTTCCTCTTCGTCACTTCTGGGGTAACAGGGATTGTGCGCAGGATGTCAGATTCACCTACCACGTCAGAGAGACTCCCAGGATCCAATGATTCCCACTCATGATCAGACTCGCTTTCTGCTTGTACGGTTCCAGAACTACCACCGTGCCGTGTTCTCTCGTGTCTCTGCATATCACTCTTCTTGTTGGTGGCGTAATCACACTGCGTACACTCAAATCTTTTCTGGCGACGCTTCCTTCCACACTCTATAACATGTTTTTCCCAGGAATTCTCTTCCATAATGCGCTCATTGCACATAGGACATCGGTGTCCCTCTTTTCTAGCAGTGGTCTTAGTGTTAACCATTTCCTACAACATAAAATAACAAAACCAAACATTGAATTCTGTCTGCTCACTATTTACACAATTTAAACAATACAGATTTTATAACTGAACTATATTTTGTATTCTACCACAAAATCATCATGCCAAGCAGGTGCGTGTTTCCTGCGCAGGGGTCTACTTTTAAGGTCTGCACTCGCGCTTTCTATATCATTATCACACAAATGCGCATTGTTATCAATAACATGCAAGTTGTCAGCCTCACACTCTATTTCATCTCTCTCTACTGACAGTTCTTGTTCTTCACCTGTCAGTATCTGAGATTTACACTTTCGCATGCGATCGCAATGAATAACACCACTCTTGCCTCGAAATCCGCATGCTACTATGTAAAGAAAATCAGACAACTTCTTCTCTATGACAAAAGGACCTTTCCAAAACGATGTCAGTTTTGGCGAACAGCCGCTTTTTCTAACCGGAAAATACACATAGACCTTTTCACCGGGTTCAAATATTGACCATGCTACTTTCGCATCATGATGTTTCTTCTGGCGTAGCATCTCTTTTTCTGTATGTTCTCTAACAATTTTGTGCGCGGTTTCCAGGCGTTCACGCAAAATCCATACCCACTGATTAGAAGGAATGTCTTTTATATCAGATGGCATCTCGTACATCAGGTCTAACGGAGTAGTCGCCTCTCTACCCAACATCAACATGTTTGGGGAGAAGTTAGTTGTCTCGTGCGCTGTGGATCTGTAAGCCATTAATAAATAAGGGAGATACACATCCCAGTCACGCTGGTTTTCTTGAACGTAGGCACTGAGCATCGAGAGCAGTGTACGGTTAAATCGTTCGACCATACCATCTGATTTCGGGTGATAAGGGGTGGTACGTGTTTTTCTAATACCCAATAACCGACACATTTCAGAAAACAGCTTGCTCTCGTATTGGCGCCCTTGATCAGAATGCAGAACTGATGGTACGCCAAATCTGGCTATAACTTGCTCCATGATTGTGCTTGCTACGGTTTCAGCATCCATACTTTGTAGAGCGAAAGCCTCTGTCCACTTTGTAAAATAATCGGACACTACAAGTATATGGCGATTTCCTTTGTCCGTCTCTGGCAATTCGCACAATATATCAGTTGCAATCCTCTCCATTGGAGTACCGGAACCAGCAATTTGCATAGGAGCTCTTTGCTTTGGATTTGGATTCTTGCGCATGGTGCATTTTTCACAACCGGAAATATACTGATGGACATCTTTCTGAAGCCCAGGCCAGTAATACTTTTGCCTTATTTTGGCCAGAGTCTTCGTAACACCTAAGTGTCCTGATGTATGGCTGTCATGACACGTATTAAGGACTCTCCGACGCTCTTCATTGGGGATAATAGCCTGGAATGTTTCCTTGCCTGAGGGTAGCAGTATCCATTTTCGCATTAACAGCCCTTCTTTTATGCACAGGCGATCAAATTGATTCCAGAGTGATTTCACTGCAAACCCTTGCTGCGTTATCTTAGAGTTACAAGGTCTTTTCCCACTTTCAACCCAAGAACGAACCAACTGAATGTCCTTGCTTTCACTCTGCGCCTCTTTCAAAGTAAGGTCATCTTTCTCGCTCGAGTCTAGATTTGCGTACACAGTTCGAACTTTTTGCACTGTTTCAGGTTCGAAACCACACTGGGGACATGGTATTCTACTGAGTGCATCTGCGTTACCATGCTTTCGACCAGGGCGGTGCTCAATCTCAAAGTCGTACGTACTGATCACTTCCAGCCACCTCGCCATTTGACCTTCCGGATCCTTAAATCGTAACAGCCATCTTAGTGATCCGTGGTCTGTCCTGATAAGAAAATGACATCCATAAAGGTAGTGTCGAAAATGCTTGATGAAGTGAACAACCGCCAATAATTCTCTCCTGGTAACGCAATATCGCTTTTCAGCTTTAGACAAGGTTCGGCTTGCATATGCAATCACGCGTTCTTTATCATCAATTTTCTGCGAAAGCACAGCACCGATTGCCATTCCACTGGCATCCGTATCTAGTATAAATTGCTTTGTTACATCAGGTAATGCTAAAATTGGCGCACTGACCAATCGATCACGCAACACCTCAAAAGCTTCCTGGGTCTCTTTCGTCCATTGAAACTTCCTTCCCTTCTCAGTGAGTCGATGCAGGGGCTTGGCTATGGAAGCAAAGTCTCGTATGAAGCGCCTGTAGTAGCTGCAAAGGCCAAGGAAAGATCGAATTTCTGAGACATTACTTGGTATCGGCCAATCAGCAACTGCTTTTACCTTTTCCGGATCAGTAGCAATACCATCCTGAGATATTATATGCCCAAGGTACGAAACCTTCTTTGCAAAAAGGTTGCACTTTTTAGCCTTTAGTTTGAGACCTGCCTGTCGCAAACGCTTGAACACCTCTCCGAGATTTTCTAGCATGTCTTCAAACGATTTCCCGACAACAATTATATCGTCCAGATATACCAAGCACTTGTCCCATTGAAGGCCTGCAAGCACTGTCTCCATGAGACGTTAGAAAGTGGCAGGTGCGCAACACAAACCGAAGGGCATAACCCTAAACTGATATAACCCTTTGCGCGTAACAAAGGCAGTCTTCTCCTTGTCTCCTTTTTCCATGCCGACCTGCCAGTACCCACTGCTGAGATCTAGTGTAGAAAACATAGCATGCCCTGAAAGATGGTCAAACGCTTCCTCTATCTTTGGAAGTGGATATGCATCTTTCACTGTAACTTCGTTTAATCGACGATAGTCAACGCAAAAGCGCATTGTCCCATCTTTCTTACGAACTAGGACAACGGGTGATGCCCACGGGCTGATAGATGTTTCGATTACCCCTTTATCAACCATTTCATTGACTTGCTTATCAACCTCTTGAGATAAATGTAGAGGGATTCGTCGAGGCGCCTGTTTGATAGGACGAGTTCCTAGTTCAGTATTTATCTTGTGTTTCACAACATGTGTCCGCCCTAGATCATAGTTCGATGTTGCGAACAAATCCTCGTTTTTGTGCAAGAATAGTTCTACCTTCGAAAACTGCGCAGGAGACAGATTAAGTTTGCACTTGTCAAACAACTCCCGCAAATCACTGCGTAATCCATTAGCACTATTTTCAGCCTCACCAGCGGAAGCATTTTGTTCTTCCACTGCAGTCATTTTTGCAATCAAAGTACCACCATGAATTTGCTGAACGCTCTCAGTGATATTCATGAGACAAACTGGCACAATATTATGTCCCTTTACCAAAGCTCGGCCAACCAATGCGCGTCCACTCTCAAGAAACTTTGGCTCGGCCTCTACCAAATAGTCTGCGGAACCAAATGTATTTTCTCCCGGTACCTTAGCCTGAATTACAACTTCACTTCTCGGTGGCAGGCACACATCCTTATCCGCCGTTACCCTATAGCACCCTAATGTACCTTCCCATGAGAAGCGACACTCCTCATTATTCAATTTCAGAGAACTTTGTTCGAAGTTTATATCTCCTTTGCATGCTCTAAGAAAATCAAGACCAAGTATCCCGTCTACACTAATATCCGCTACCATTAGTTTCACCGTTTCCCTTGACCTTCCTATCTCTATAACGAAATCGGCTTTTCCATGCTGACAAAGTCTTGAGCCACTGGCACTCGTTATAACTTGTCTACTCTCCTCTAATACGGGCTTGTCTGGTAGCTTGTCATATATTCTCTTAGACAACAAAGTCAGGGATGCACCAGTATCAATGAGAAGTTTTGTTTTGAGGCCGTTTACTTCTGAATCTATAAAAATACCCGCTTCTTCACATAAGTTGCTTGCCCCTACATTTCCTTTAGAACTCTTTCGATTTTTTCGCCTCTGCTTACCGCGAATTCGACGCGCATTCCCCTCTTTAGGCTGCTCACTGCGTCGAGTACTACTGTCGCGCTCTCTCTTCAATTTGGGACAATTTCTACGGATGT
Source organism: Magallana angulata (assembly GCF_025612915.1). Taxonomy (NCBI): domain Eukaryota; kingdom Metazoa; phylum Mollusca; class Bivalvia; order Ostreida; family Ostreidae; genus Magallana; species Magallana angulata. Next base: position 99,358 of record NW_026441721.1, read on the forward strand.
GTCCTTCTTCTGAGCATTTGTAACACTTCACTTTCCCGCTTCTTTGTGTATTGGCAAATCTGTGACCTTCAAGAACGCTTTGATTTTTACCTTTCTCCTCAATGCGCTTCTCTAACGATTCTATCTTATCCTGAAGTGTCTGCATCATTTCAAATAAATCTTTGGACTGCGATTCATTCTCACTAGTGGGTTTTGTGAAGTTCACACTGTGCACGTGGCTTCTCTTTTCAGTCTTGTAATATGCGTCCAACTCAACTGCTAAGCGTATTGCTTCATTTAAATTCTGAGGTCTACTTTGCTTTAAGCGCAATCGCATGTCGGAATCTACCAGCGCATCTATAAATGCCTCTTTTCCAAGCGTTTCTCTTACCTCCATTAGTACTGAAGGATAAGCCAGACAAGTAAGTCTCCTAATTGCTTGACCTAGTTCTGTCAGTGTTTCCGAAGCTCTCTGTAGTCTCTCTTTCAATTGCGCACGGTAAAGCTCAGTTTGATTCGGCGGCGCAAATCGCTCCTCCAGTGCTTCAACCAACAGATTATACTGTTGTCCCGTCTCTGACGAGACATTCCCATGCACCCCTTGCGCAGCACCTCGCAATGATACGGCTAAATAGAGTCCTTTCTCTCTATCAGACCAGTTATTAATGGCCGCACAAGCGTCAAAATGAGACTTGTAATCAATCCAAGAATGACTACCGTCAAAAGTCGCAGGTTTTATATTGCATTTTGTTGCATTCCTGTCGGTGGTGATTGGCATTTGCTTAGGCGGACGACTGTTAAAACTCCTTAGCGCAAAGTCGTTATTTCGTCTCTGGCCCACAGAATCTGTAACTGTACTCAATTTACCTGTAGCTAATTGTTGTTGCGCTTGCGCTGGCACTGGTATCTGCGAATGCACTTGCAGTGGTAAATGGTGTTGCGCATGCATACGATTTTCTTGCGTCGCACTCGCCGTTTGTAGATGCGCATTTGATGCGTTTGATAGCCTATCAGTCACGGCTACCGGCGCATCCGCTTGATACTGTTGCGCACTTTCATAATGTGCATTCTGTGCAGAAGCAGGCTTTCGTTGTGCCGTTTTTCTTAAAGTAACACCATCAATGTAACTACCCTCCGCCTGAGAGTTTTCCGTTTGCCTTAAATTCAAGCTCACCACTGTATCATCCGCAATTCCTTCAGGTAAGCATTCCCGAACTACAACTTCCTTGGGTATAGTAGCAATGCCAGAATCGCGCATCGATCTATTTCTCACTACTGGTGTCGACTGCTTTTCTATTTCAAGGCGCAATCGCTCACAACTCTGTTCAAGGAAAGAGATTTCCTCATCCAGCATTTCATCCATTGCGCTCATCATTTAACAAATAAAAGAGAAACAAACAAACAGTACTCTATTTTAACAACTAATTTTAAATGTGATTATTTCTTTTATTTGCCGAATCCCACCGCTCGCTGCCACCAAATTTATGTAACGTTTCTGAGTTCGATATGGGATTCGGCTGCTCTGCCTGAGCAAATCAAAGAGTGAATTAAATGATCTATTTCCTCAATCACAGATTTTAATTTGAAATATATACATGTAATATCCCCCGGTTCTCTGTGGCGCACGCACTTCAAACTACGATTGCGTATGCGCTGCTCGGAGACAGGAGCGCACGCGCCGTTCCGGGACTGTAGGGTACTAACGACAGTCAACAAGCCAATTTGTATATTTATTACTCCAAATATACACCTATAGTCTCGAAAGCCTATTACAGGCACGTAAGACTACAGACAGGTTATTCTTACCAACCTTAATTTCTTTCCTGGCTTCGATGTGTTGATGTCTCGGCCGTCGAACACAGACTCTCCGATCCTACTGATTTTCTCAGCTTATATACCCTTCGGGTATCACGTGATCAGCTGAGGATCGAATGGGATGAGTACATTAAACCGGAAGTTAGTCAGCACAATTCTACCACAGGGAACCGAAGGGATATTTTTGATTTTGATCATAACTTCGCTTCATTATCATCATGCAAACATGCACTCTAATTACAACATTCTACTCTTGTGTGCCTTTGGACCCCCACCCCTTTTAATTGCACTGTTTTACAGTGTGTGGTGTGTTGTTCAATACAAAATAAGACATACATATACATAATTATAAATAGAAATTCAAAAGAGTAGTGTGCAAAACATACACGTGAAAATACATTGGACAGATAATATCCCGAGATTTCTCTGACTCAAATGCCCGCTTTTATATTGTTACGCACGTCGCGGAGGTTAAAGTCAGAGGAATGTCGGATAAGATTGAAAAGTGCACAAAGACTTTGAAAAGAAAAAGTCAATACGACATATCCTGTATTGAAACATACCTTTATAATCTGCCATACGTTAGTTGAGCTGAAATTTCCACTATCGCCGTCTTGCAGGCCATTCTTCTGACACACCGCTATCAGCTGCTGTTCGCAGTCAAAACATGGCGAGTTGACATGGTGAATCGTACGATAATTATTTCGATTATAACTAATAAAACTAATAAAAACTAACAACGTAATTATCGACGGAATTAACGAAATTGTTTCAATAAACACTCTGATGAACTATATAAAAAAGGAGTTCGGTTTTATGACCTGTACGAAATCTTTTCAGCAGGAGTTACTTTAAGTGTGAATTTTGCACTATTTTTTAAACCAATAACGAGGAATCAACATTTCCGGAAAAATTAATATTTAAACCCCGATATCTCTACAATGCAGTATCCGATTTTAAAACGAATATAAGTTTTGTATTTAGCTTTGCAAACTATACAATATTCATACAATTTTATGCTTTTTTTATAAAGTTTTATGATCAGTACGAATTGTTACAGTAGAAGTTAGTTTCAGTGTGAATTTTGCAAACCAAGAACGCGGCATCAAAATTTCCGGGAAAATCAGTTTTTAAACCCCGATATCTCTTTAATGCATGCTCCGAATTTTAAACGGTTTTCAGCATTAGATTCAGCTTAAAAAGCTCTACAAAATACGTATACGTTTTTTGTTTAATCGAAAAATTCAATTTTTCGAAAAAATTGATTCGCTTCCGGTTTCGACCGGAAGTGACGGATTTTTATTATATAGCCTCATTACAGAGGTAAATCGACGAAATCATAACCATTGAAAATTGCAAGCCTTTATCTTAAAGCGTTTTTGAAAAAAGTCCCGGACAAAATGACTTTTTTAAAATTTTAAAAATGACGTAACGTCAAAACGGAAGTGACGTTGTCTTCAAAACTTTAACATCTTTGAGGAACGATAACTTGCTAAAATCTCTGGAAGTTTCATTGTAATCGGTTGAAAACTTTTTGAGTTATGAAGCAAAAAAGGAGTCAGAAAAAAAAGAAAAAGTATAATAATAGTAAAAAGAAACCGAAGAAAAACAAAAGGGTCTTCCGTTCCGGAAACGGAAGACCCTAAAAATAATCTTTCCCGCACAATAATAGAAAGGTCTTCCGTTGGAAACGGAAGACCTTAATAAGGTAATCACTTGAAGACGTTTGTTGATGAGAACAGACTGCAGAGGAAAACTGCTGCAGGGAAATCGGCATCGGAAGTAGATTTGGATTCGTTTCCTAGGCTTGACGATGAGGAACTCAGGAATCTTACCTGCGGAACATATCAACTGAAGTTATCGTTTAGTTATATGCAGGAGCATTTGGATGGTGAGAGTGACATTTACTTCCATGAAGAGGACAACACACTCCTCAGAGCAAAGATCCAGAGTAGACACATTTCGTCCAAGAAGTACCAACTTTGGATCCATTACAGTGAGAGTACAGTGGAGTCTTGGTACGGCACATGTAGAGCAGGAGCGAGAGTTGTTGGGATGTGCTCCCACATTGCAGCAGTTTTTTGGTACCTTAGCAGTGCAGGATATGGTAGTGATAACTCATTGGGTGTGAGAGATTGGTGCACACATGTCTTGGATGCAGCTGACATTCCAGCAAGTGTTGATGAGTCTGATGGTGATAGTGGTGAAAGTTTGCCAGAAGAATGATTTTTATGAGTGTACATGTACATGTATGTGTGTTCGAGTGCCATGTGTGATTGTAATTTGATTTATTGTTAAAAGCAAGTACAAGGATATCTTGGTGGTAGCTCAATTGTTGTTGAATAAATAAAGTAAAGTGCATTGTAACATGACTTGTAGTTAATACATTTACTTTATTGATGTATTTATACATTTCTCGTATTAAATTGTCATGCTTTTTGAAAATGGTGTATAATATTATGACATATACATGTAATGATTGAATTTAATAATTTGCTTGAAGAATATAAATGTGCAAAGTAAAAAAGTAAGTGTACAAATAAGGCATATGTATAAATCATTATGCATTCTTTGAATTATCTTCATATACTTAAAATTGTGCATTCTGAATTTTGATCTTGATTGTATATATGATAATGTATGGTGTAAAATGTTCAGAATTGATAACAGTGTAAAAAAAACTATGCAAAAGGAAACAGATGAGCTGTTGTATTTTGTGGAGCTACATTTAGCTACATGTACTTTAAAATCTAATTCATTGTTGTACTTATAATAACTATTTATGATATATGACGTTTCTAAGCGACAAGTTTAATTGGTTACCATGGAAATTGTTATTTATTCCATTAAATCAAATATTTAGTACATTATATCAAACAGGTGACTTTTGAAAGAAAAAAATCGTTGTGTTTAATAGTCATCAGTGTAAACACTCACATGTATCTATCTATCTATCTATCTATCTATCTATCTATCTATCTATCTATCTATCTATCTGATGATTAATTCTGTTGTTGCCATGGTAACTTTAACAATTATTAAACTTGTTTAAAATTTGAGTGCAGACTAATTCTTCTGAGTATTATTGACAGGAAACCATCATTTATAAATGAGTTAAAGATAAAACCAACTAATTTCAATTGAGCATGCAGTATGCCTTCATTGCAATAATACGGCTATTTAGCGAACTATTTTTAGAAACCTCCTGGACACCTAAAAATTGAGATAATTGAATAATATTAATATCTTGAGAAAGGTAACCCCATGAACATTCTTTAAGTATGAATTGAACAATTTTGGTCACAGGGCCGTTTTTGGTGGTTAGTGAATTTTTACTCCTTATGTAGTACATTGGGCGATGCCAGAACGAATATGATTTATACATATGAATAATGGAGATCAATGTATAATATATTTCAACTTGCTTATTGCAAATATGATGTGAAAAACGATACCTTAGTTCTGTTTATCAAAAACAATATGATCTTTTAGAAGACCCGTGCGAGAAAAATAACCCACATTCTAATGCTTAATTTTAAGTCTATAATAATTAAATGTCCGTTAATGGTAATATTATTTCATTGAAGTGATTTATTTAATTAGAATACGAAAAGAGGGTTACTGTTGAAACACATAGATTCTTTAACATACCAATAGAAAAATTGTTGTTCGGCCAGCTCATTTTTTTTCAATAACACTGCATGTACTTCTACAGAGCACATTTCTTTTTCCGATTTTCAATGTTTACCCAAAGTTGCTGAATATCATATGTAATGGTAGGAAAAAAGAGTGACAAGAGACCTTAATCTTGTAATCAAATATCAAATAAATGATGCACTGGTATTTGACCTGTATCTTTAGTTACCCCCCCCCCCCCCATCCCCGTACTAAATACAGTAATTTAGATTCACGAGTATCATACTATCAACAAATTAGAAATTCAGTTCCGGAATTTGTGTTATAAAAATATTTTTTAAAAGTGCGTTAAGAGTGTCGATACTAAAAAATATTGAAGTACCTTCATAACGCACTTTGAAATTATTTTTGAAAGTGGGTTAACTTGGTCCAAAATTGAACGCACTTTGAAATTTTTTTTTCAAAGTGCGTTGATTTGTCCAAAATTTAACGCACTTTGTAAAAAATTTTCAATGTGCGTAATTTTTTCAAAGCGCGTTGCCACAAAGCATTTTGACATATTGTTGATTCTTTACAGTTGTTTAGAATCGGGCCCATGGACATAACCTCGGCCTCAACGTTTGAAGTATGTTTACAATCCATGTATAAACAGTTGTTTATATCTGATCATCTTCTCTAGAACTGCAGTGCTTAATATGTGACTGTAAAATTATCCCGTTACAAAGGTGCTCAATGATAAACATTTGAATATGCAGGGGTCCTGGACTTTTTTTTTTACAGAAACTATTTTTCGACATTAACTATTTTGTATATGACCCCATAAAGCTGATTTTATTATGTCTATTGTTGCTCAGATGAGCAATGTGACCAAAGGACCTCTTGCTTATATTAAAGATTCAAATTTGAGATATTTGTTCCAAATCACAAGAACACTGATTTTTGATAAAGGTCCCGTCCCAACAAAAATTAATAACTAAAAACAGGAGGCGGAGACAAAAAAAAACCCCAACACCAGTTAATTTAACAAATAACAAAATAAAACATAAATGCACTCCTTTGTACGTAGATTAAAAATATTTATTAAAAGCAATGAATCAAAAACCAAACATTTTACAACAAAACAGTAACATTCATGAAATAATAAAAGCAGAAGTAATGCATTCGAAACAATTGGGATTTTCCAGCAACAAATTGAAAACACATCGAAATACTTTCCATCAACTTAATTGGCTAGAAAACTAACATTTAATGTATCTTGTGTAGTGGTGTAGTTAAGGATACTGTATAACTGAAATAAATGAAGTTAAGCTCAACTTTCAGAAGATAATACACTGCCATTCGGATTCTCCTGAAACACTCAAGAAGTTGCGATTTGAATCTTGATCAAGTGATTTATCAATTAAATGGAAGTAATTGATTGCAATAGGAATATACAAAGCAGGCTATGGTTTAAATCATGTAGAATATACATTTTACAATCACCCCGTTTAAATAAAATAGAAATCCATAGAATCAATGCTATATGTTTTTTGGTGTGTGAAAGCAGAAATTGTCAAATAAGTCATAATTCAATATCAAAGGTGTCCCCTTTGAATGACAAATCTATATCTTTAAGAGAACAAGTTAAAGTTGATGTATATTCTTTAAATAGGTTCGCTCGTCATGTTTTATGTAACCATTTTAGATCACCTCTAGTCTGAAAATCTTGCATCACATATTAAATCTAGTAGTATATTTATATTTTACAATGTCAAATAAACTTTATTGAATATTTGGTTTTGTTTTTACTTTAAATCATCCTGATTTTTCTTAACAAAACAACAATAATATTTCTTTGCAGAATAAAATTCGATTACAAACTATTGATAAAGCACTCTTTGTAACGTCGCATTGCAAAAATCTCCATGTTTTCCTACCATCTGTTCAACAAGGTCCCAATTACAAGAAATATCCATACAGAAACGTCAACTGAAAAAATTAAAAAAAAATTGGTTAATTGTAAAAGTAAATTAAATATGTAATAATAATTATATACTGCTAACCAACTTTATTGAAGTGTGAGAATTTTTCGCGAGATTTGCGATAGCCTTGTCATCGCGAATCATCGCCGCAAATTGGTCATCAAGTGTCTTTTGTAAACTATTTCCTTGGAAATTTACCTTTTCATCACAAAGTTAAGTCGCCGTTAATTAGTATGTTCCGGTAAATTGCGAAATAAGTTGGTTTACAGTATAAATAATAATGCACTTAATAATTTACATGATTTTTGTGGACTTTTGTTCTCCGTTTCATACATGTCTTTGTTGTCATAAACTCTAATTTTAGAAGCAGCGAGCTTGGTTTCAACTTCAACGTTTTCTATTCCTCTTCTCCTACGATTACCATTTTTACACAGTTTCTGCAAAACAAAGTGTTTGATAATTAAATATCTAAAACTTGTAAGTTATTAAATATCATCTTTGTGCTCATCAGGGCTAAAGAAAACAGCTCAGGCACAATTAACCTTATTTGTTTTTTCTGGAAATATTCCAACTGCACACCGAATCGTTATGTAGCCACTGTCGGAAAATCGGAAACCAAACATCTCTGCATAAATTAGTTTCGATGATACTTTAATAAAGTGTTTTAGGAGTTCGTCGTTTGGGGAGCAATCAGCGCTGCAAAATAAATACATTTCCTGACAGGTATACACAACTGACTTATATAGTATTAATTTAGAAATACGATAAAAATGATTTTATTAGTCATTCCGTTTAAATAGTTTCGAATGTGTCAATCTGTCGAATGTATGTTTGGAAATTTTTGATCGATAATTGACAACCAATTTCCTAAAAACAAAACAAACGAAAAATATGAATATGAATGAAGATAGCATCACTTTTTTATAAAGGTGTTTTGGTATTAAGGAGTTGCGTAGAATAGTTTTTGGTTATATGGAATCAGGATAAAAAATCGTTTGTATATATTACAGGAGTAACTTCAACAGCTTATTTTTTCACTTTAAATCTAACTTGTAGTTGAATATGTTTACTTTTGAGTTTACTTGGGTTTACTTTTTGAAATTTTGGGTCCACTCGGGGTTTACTTTGGGTTTACTCGGGGTTAACTTTGGGTTTACTTTGAAATTGATTTTGAGGTCAACTGTAGGCACCGAAGTATGAAGCAGACTAGTATTTCATTTTACCATCCTACTGACTGTAATTCCTACCCTTTGTATATTCTGAATACACAGTTAGCGTCTGCTTTCAGGGGTATACTTCTGACTGGGTTTACTCTCTGTGTCAACTCTTGGTTTACTTTGGGTTTACTCAAACCCGAAGTAAACCCAGAGTAAACCCAGAAAGTAAACTCAGGGTTTAGTTGGGGTTTACTTTCTGTTAGGTTGGGTCTGATCGGTACTGTATATATATATATATATATATATATATATATATATATATATATATATATATATATATATATATATATATATATATATTTATATATATTCTGTTCATCAAAGGAAATGCGGGAGATAACTTTAACTCAGTGCATTTAATATGAAAAATCCCGATAGTTCCGATTGTCAACCCGAAGCGAGTAAAAAAACGTTGCTGGAGAAAATGTTAAATTTTTCATTAATATGAATTAAATTTTTAGATGAAAGGTATTTACAGCCTCAAAATGGTTTATTATGAATAATTTGACTGTTATTTTCATTGCAGCTTCATTAATTTTCTCCAAAATCGTTTCGGAGCGATTTTGCAATTGTTTGCTACATTACGGGTATATGGGATGCATTTTAACTGTGGTGTAGGCCTGTCCCGAGACACAGTTAGATTATCCCATGTAAGCAGAGTGTAGTAAAATTAATAGCGTTATTGTATGCTCAAAGCTTTATTATGTAAATGGCAACAATACGGTGTGTCGATGTATCTATTTCGTAAATGTCTGATATCATATACAATGTCAACCCGTACACGCACGGGTCAAAGTCTAGTGTGTAGAAAAAGAAAATGCAGCAAGTTATATTTACATTCCAAATATTTTTGCCTGCAAAATGTGTGAAAAGCTGTTGCAGATAAAGACCCATAATACAGACAAGATACTTAAAGGTTAAATTAGAGTTTTACTTGTGACGTCAAAAACGTTGAAGGCTGGTAAAGTGCAACTTAAGAAAGGAAAATAAAAGATCACGCTTGTCGCTATTACAGTTGCTCTTCCATTAATTTGAACTTATCCATAGATCAATACAGTAATTTTGTGGTTTTAAATAACATTTGCTGGCAAGGCAAGAAGAAATAATATTACTTGTATATATATATATAGAAGTTAGATCTTTCCAAAAATAAGGATTAATTTCTAAAATGTACAATTTCTGAATATTAAAGAAAATAGTTATTTAAACAATAATTCACATTTCTAAGATCTACAAAATAGACGAAAAAGATCGCATTTTCTCATGCAAGTAGTTTTTGAATGGAAATTTGTGTTCGCAGCCAGTGCCTACAGCATTATTTATATGTGTTAAGTGAAAAAGCAAAAGAGAAAAAAAAAGAATTAAAATAGCGGAAAATGCCATTATTTTTAGTACAAAACCCATTGTATAGTCTTTGTTTCCATGGAAACAAGGTCAAACACATATATTTTTTTTAGCTCACTGTAAGGCTAATAGTCTAATGAATTTTCATAAATGTTAATTTCATTGGGGACGACTGCTGCAGACATACATGCATTTCTATAATAAAACAAATTCAAGAAAAACGACTGATAGATTTATGTCTTCCGATCAGTTTATTAAAAAGAAAAATGCGAGAATTGCACCTTCTTGGCTATCATAATTGATTTAATATATATATTTTTACCGTATTATTTAGCTATAAAGAAATGGTATAGAAAATGAAACATCATTTAATACAATATAATTTAAAAACTGAGGTCAAGTACATTTTTAGTAAGACTTTATAGGCAGTTTGGATTCATTTGATTAGTCCTCCGAGATTTCTCGATGTTTTCCTTTATATTTTATTTCATTCATAATTACATAATTCTTCAGATTTTTTTAAAAGTATTTTTCAAAATACAAACACAAAAGGCTTAACTATTATGCAATTTTTTTTTTGGTTTTGATGCTTCTTTTGGAAGTACGGTGTTCATAAAACCAACAAGACTCTTTGCACTAAAAGTGCAACTTTCAGATATTATTTTTTATCGGAAAGAACTAATGCATCAAATACAAATGCATTCTATTTAATATAAATAAAATTAAAATAATCATATAGAAAAAACTCACAATTTCATCACCTAACTTATTTTGACCTTTTTGCTGGAATAAACGCTGTCATCAACGATTCAAATGCAACAAAACTACTTAAAAGTCTCTTTTACTCAAAACATAACAGGCCTGCCTTATGGATTCAGGAAAAAACCCTAAAAGTATGGATCAATAACATGTATGTATAATTCTAGATATAGCACGAAATAAGCTAATTTAATTAAAAAAATGGTGGTACATGTGGTTTTATTTTGACTTTTATGAAATTTAAGCTTAATATGACAATGTATGTCGATAGATATATCAAACATAAGTTCAGATCTAGATTTGTTTTCCGGATGAAAATGAAGATATTGCAATGCATAAGTTATCTGGAAGCTATGTACAGTGCTCTAAAAGTAACGGGTTAAGAAAAATGTTTATTTTTCTCTTGAAAACCTTCTGCCAGAAAATACACTAATTTCTTAACTATATAATATAAAATGTTTCCTTCACTTTTGCATTCAATATAGTATTTGTTGGCATTATAGACGACTTTTTTCAGTTATTTCCCTTAGTAAAATTTCATCCCGATAGGTGTCGCGGAAAACAGCCGCCATTGTAACCGTGACGCTGGATAAACAAACGCGGTAGCAACCAATCCCCGGTAACATAAAATTCTTGCTAGCAAAGTTTTGTTATATGAAACTGTATTATATTTTTCGTTTATGTAAATCATGGATAAGAGTCAATGCAAAAAAGATACTGATCGAATGATTTCTTCCCCAAAAGACGTCAAAACCGGTGAATGGAAGGATGACATTCGTGAGTGGCCACAAGTAGAATATGGCGATATCTACAATTATTTGTTTTTGAGTAGAGCATGTGACGGCGAAAAAATGAAAAATTACAAATCATTGGACAGTTACAATTATTTTAAAAGCGGTTCTGTCGGGAAAATTCTTCATTTTGTTATTCACAATACAGTTATTCTGAAATCTGAAGTGCGCCCGTCACAAAAAATAAATTCAGAGTTTCACAATGCATGGGTATTCTGTGATATGATCGGCACAATTCTAAACGGGGGATGTTCATGTATGGCTGGGAACAGTAAAACGTGCAGTCATGTAGGCGCACTTTTGTGGAAAATTGAGCATGCTGTAAGGTTAGGTTTCACGGGAAAATCGTGTACAGATGAACAGATGCAGTGGAATAAGGAAGCGACAAGAAACCTTGAACCAGGTGTTCTTGAAGAGATGGACTTTAAAAAACCTAAATATGGCAGTGAGGTTAACAACAATGCTGAAAAAGCACAAAATACAAAATCTATCTTCCCAATGTTTGTATCACATCAATCTTTTAAATATTTTGTGGAAAACTCAGAACTTTAAGAATTATTTCTTTTAGAAAATTCACTTTTAAGTAAATCTATGCACGCAAATATGAACAAATCTCTTTTCGAACCTTCATCCGCGCCTCATACTGAGCATACAGGTGAACTATCTTGTGAAAAGTGTTGTGCGTTTTATAACAGGTACATAAAACTTAATGATGCCCAAATTCAATCGTTATCGATGGCAACAATTTCACAAAGTGAATCTGAATTGTGGCACAACAGTAGAAAAATAAGAATAACTGGCAGTAGTGCTCACAAGGTTCCCGTTCGTGACACTACAAATAGTGATAACTTCTTAAGAGAACATATGTACCCTTCCTTCACAGGAAACAAATTTACTAGACATGGACAAGAAGGTGAAATTCTTGCAAAACAACAATTGCGTTCATCTGGATGGCACATAGAAGATACAGGGACCATAGTTTCCTTTGAAGAGCCCTGGCTAAGTGTTTCCCCAGATGGAAAAGTAACCAATGCTGATGGTTCAAAATGTCTTTTGGAAATTAAATGTCCACTACGTAAGAATGATCAAACACTTGACAGCTGATTTACAATTGGTAAATATGATGTTGTGAAATCCTTGCAAAATGGTACATTATATGTTAAGCATAACAGTTCAAGGGGCTATTACCTTCAAATGCAGTTATCTTTGCATGTAACACAGATGCAGCTGTGCAAACTTGTTATATGGACAACTAATGAATACAAGGTCATTGATGTACAATATGACCAACAGTTTTGTGAAGCAGCTATTTCAAGACAATGTTGTTTTTACTTCAACAAACTTTTACCAAGAGTAGTTGATGACTTTGAATGTGGCAGATTTAAAATTAGTAAAAAATATGTTAAATTTTCCAGCTGATGCATACATGTGTATACACATGTAAATGTAGTTGAATGAAGTTTTTGATGTCAGACTTAATGCTGAAATTATACAGTCAACTATTTTTCAATCTGTGTTAATTATTTATTACTGAACATGAAGAGTATTCAAAATAAGTTCATTATCACACAACATCCTCTTATCTTCAATTAAACCCAATTACATGTTTAAAAAAATATTTTTGATGAAGAATTTAATTCACATCATATTAATCAAGACTTATAACAATAGTCTTGATTCAAGATATGGCATTGGCTTTGCCTAAAATACATTATTTAGCATTTGTCATACTATGAGCAGATATACTCAAGGAATCTTGAACTGGACTTAATTAGACTGGTATATAAAACCCAATACAAATCTATTATTCATGTTTCAACTTTGTGTCATTTACATCAGTGAAACCTTCAAATATTATCATGCATCATTTACTGAACATTACATCATTGAAACTTTCAAATATCATCTGTCACTCATCATCATCATCTTTAATAAGATCAGATCGCAGATTTACCAATGCAGCACAAACAATCAAGTAGTCACTGAGTTTCTTTGCAGAGGTAACTGGAACTACCTGACTTAGTATGCGGAACACCTTTACACGTCGTATAGCCCTTTCCACGTGAATCCGTACGGTGGCAATTCTTCGCGTTTCTGTTACATCCTCTTTTGAAAGTTGGTCTTTACCTTTGGTAAAAGCTGGAATGTTAAGTTTCACTTTGAGAGGGAACAGAAGGTCACCAATGGTAAAGCCTCGATCGGCCATAATTTCATCTCCAGGAAGAAGATAGTTTGAAATGCCAGATTCTTCTACAATTGCTTTATCACTAGAACGTCCTCCAAAACCCTTTGAGATAAACATAATTTGTCCATGTGGTGCAATACCAACCAAATACTTTCCTGTATTGTGGGACGTGTAGTGACTGTAGGTTTCACCTCTTGTTTTCAAGTGTTTAGCTCGTTGAATGAAAGTCTCGGCACAATCAATGATGACTGTAGTCTTTGGATAGTTTTTACGAAAAGACTTCGGCATAGTTGCTCGAATTGTTTCACGGGGAAGCCAAACTATTAAGTTTTCCAGTTTTAAAGCCATAAAAGAGAGTCTTTGATTGAAAATAGTGCATGCATGAGACTCTGATATCCCAAACCTGTTGGCAATATCCCCAAACAGTAGATTTAGCCTTAATTTCATAAGAACCAAAAAAACTTGATCTGAAACAGGCATGGTAAATTTAAGTGGGTCATCCATATTTTGCATAACACTCAAAACAGATCTAAAAGTTTTCAAAGGCAGTCCCGTGTACAGCAAGGATAAGGAGTCGGATGTTATGTCAGCAGAGGTTAAGCGAATATGAAGAGTGCTGCAGTTTACTCCTTTGTCTTCAGTCTCACTGGGTCTCGTCTGTGTTCCTGTATCTCTAGATCCTGAAACACAGGGCCTTGCATATTCATGCTCATGCAGTGTGGGATCTATCCACTGGGTGCCTGTTGATCTGCTTTCGGTCATGTCCGTTTGAGTGGAAAATGATGTTGTCTTTGGTTTAATGGTGAACTGATTAGTGTTGACAGATTCAACTTCATCTTCAGAAACCAGCTTTTGTTGTTTTAGTGTGGGTTCAAACCTATAACAAAAGTATACCAAAACATAATTGTCAAACATAAGCAAAAAAAATCTACATAGAACAATAATATATTTGTTCATTGTGACTGAAGTCTTCTCCTTTAACACTTAAAAGTACTACTGGAAATCCCAAGTATCATGTGATTTTTTAGCCAAGCATTGCTGAAAGCAGAGCCGTCACTGCAGACAGGCAAATCACCAATGTTACTATAAATAGCACAATAAAAACCTGAACAGCCTCAAAGTAAATGCTATATACCAAATAGTTACGGAGACCTGTGTTTTGTCCATTGTTTTTTTTCCTTTCTAATATATTTAGCAAGGAATGTATTATCTTATGTGTTTTAAGAACAAGACTATGCATTTTGGACACATACATTGCATATGAATTTCCATGAACTACTTTAAGATGCATTAATATTCGGCTGCACATTGAAGAAATGGGGGATTGATTTTACAAAGCTTATTTCAAAATTGAATGCGCTGTTGATTTTTTTCTACATACTGACATTTTTTGTTAATTATAGCAGCTTACAAATTATGCTACCCTCCGACGGTTTGCTGACATTAGAAGCATGAGAGAGAGAGAAAAAGAGAAAGAGAAAGAGAAATAAATTTTGTCAGTTTTTCTGCACCATATGCATGAAGACACATCAAATAAGCCCAGCTTTCAGTACTTCAGTTATGCCCTTTCATCTGATTAAATCAATAATACATATATAAACATACCCGTATGTCCCCTTTGTCTGTAATTTATCTTCAGTGACAGACTTTCTCTTTAAAAGTCGACGCCCAACTTTGATGGGAGCTTCATACCCTACAATGCATTTTTAAAAATAATACTAAATTCAAAATAAATACGTACATTCATATGTTTTTATATACATATACTTATATAGTTTAAATTGTCATATGATGACTTTAATTAGTATTGCTTGTTGGTAAGCTACTAAATATTGTTTGAAATATCACTGTAATATTTATACAAAAGCATAGAAGGTGAAAATAGTAATGAGTATTATGTCTTATTCATAACCATACAACAAACAGTTTGACAACTGTTTGAATATATGTCAAGCTAAGAATATACATACTTCAGATTATTCAAACCTATGTCACACATTTTATGTGTAATCTTATTTAAATAGCACCTTAAAAGTCTCATGCACATTCACTGTAACATTTCTGTTGATGTTTTCATTCATAAATATTCGGGATGGCAGACCGTACTGTCAGCCCGAATTTTCCTACATACACCCGTTCTACAGTGATGCAGGGGCATTTTACACTAACCTAAATTCAAAGTGGGTGTTAGATTTCTTGCTGTTGGTCGTCCGTCAATGAAATGGGTGGAACACACGAATACATTCTTCGGCAGATCATTCCGATGTAATGCCTGCTGCCATTTCAGTCTCTTGTTCTCCTCTTTAGGTATTTTAAGCAGGCTGAACGGGACGACACAAGGGCAATCTTTGTGAAAAATACTTTCGTGCTCTTGACAAATAGATTGCTTCCATATGTATAACTTTTTTCTGTTGTTAGTGCAGCGAAAAACCGCACACGATTCACCACCTCCGCCTTGATACATCTTTACGGTTTCACGGTTGTAATGGCAGGTGCGTCACGTGACCAATTTTGTCTGCGCTCAGCAACTATGACGTAATTGCGGGAAAAATTCGTATATAAACTATATATATACGAGTAGAAATCATATATAATGCAGAAATTTCAATCTAGAAGTGATCAAAATGGCTTCCCCAAAACAGAGAAACGAACCTCTTTAACACAGGACTTTTTATTGTGTTTATCTAAATTTAAGCCCTAGTGCATCATTAAAAGAATTAATTTTCAAAAATTTAGAAATCTTCAAATTTTTTAATTAGTACAGTTTTTTTGGCATTGTAAAATATAAATATACATGTATTGTGGCTACCCATCAAGAGTTCTACGGGCAACATTGCTCACCTGAGAAACAATATAGAATTAAATACGAGATATCTGGAGAGTGTAGTAAAAAGAACCTGGAAGTGCCCAAAAATTGTCCAGGGGCCATAAAGACTATGGCCTCTGGACAATTTTTTAGACAACAATTGAAAATCAACAATATCTGCAAGTGCCCACTTATAATTCATACCATATATTACAACATTTGAGTTTTTGAGAATATTATTTTGGCAATGTAAAAATTGGACATCTCCTACCCCCAATGTGGTCCTACCCTACTGCCAAAGATCACGATTTTGATGATTTGAATCTATATAATCCGAGGATACATTTACCTAAGTTACAGCTTTTCTAGGGAATTGACAAGATTTTTAAAGAACTTAGCAACCTAATTTTTGTACAGGATGACAATAAAATAATTTAGCTTTAATAGTTTCTAAGTTTCTTTGATCACAACAATTTAACATAAAATTTAAACAATAATTGCTTTCGTCAATAAATTGTTGAATTGCATTTTTTGAAAAGAAATATGTAGTAATAGATCATACAACAGTGAGTTGATGGTTGACCTTTCTATCACAGGCACCTACATTATTGATTTAATTTAAACGTATTTTATTGAACGGAATGTTCAAATTATTTAATTGATTGGATAACAGACACAGCCTATAAACCCTTTCAAACATTCAAAGTCAAGAAAAAATTATCTATGGTCATAATAATATAATATTACAAGTTTTAAGAATATTATTGATATTATGTGTATATAAGACAGGTGATACTTGAATATCAAATAAATATATCTGAACATTTACTTTATATGATTGAACGACATATTGTTGGTATACATGTTCACTCACACCTACATTAACAAACCTATCACCTTCAGTTATACTTGCAGAGATACTAACATAAGAATTAGATTATCCAGCCCATTTGAAGAGAAAAATAAATAAAAAGGAACTAAATAATGAGTAAATATGAAGGTTTAATACTTAAATAAGTTTAAACAGTGTCACTTAAAAGAATAAAAAACGCTTGGTGGCTCTAATTTAACTAAAAACGTGGAAAACAATTTTGCAATTTTATTTATATGAAAAATCAGAACTACCATAAAGTATATAGTTCATATGAAAAGGTACACTAATGTCAATAAGTTGTTGAAGAAGTTCGTCTCTCTGTTGAGTGTTTTTTGGACATCCAGGGGGAAAAAGTCACATTTCCTTCAGATTCGGACCCACAGTATAAACATCGACTCTCATCAATTAAAAATTCCTTATATAAGTAAGCTTTACTACTTTACTAACTTTATTCCGTAATTGACGGAAAATAAATTAATATTTCCTATTGCCTTAACCTAAGTGTTTGGTAGATTGATGTATATTTTTTGTTTTTTTAAATTCTGACTTACAGATACATGTAGATAATGTTGATTAAATTTTCTTTCCTGCATTAAGATTATTCCATGATTTACATGTTGACGGAGCAAAGCTATTGTAATAAGTAGTCCAAGTGGTACATATAGATAGTATAAAAGCTCATTTGACATGAGATCATATGCATGTTCAGTTGGAAAATATGAATGAATTAAATCTAACATATCTTGTGGTGCTAAACCATTTATAATCTTAAGCTTATAGAATATAAATAATTTATGTTTATCCCTTCGAGATTGTAAGGTTTCAAAATTAAGCTCCTTATATAAAATGATTTTAGAGGAATTAACTCTCATCCCTGTTACAGTCCTGGTTGCTTCAATTTGTACATGTTTAAGCAGTTCGGAGTTTTTCTTGATACAACTGCTACACACAACTTCAATATATTTTAATCTAGGTCTGATAAAATCCGAATTTTGACAAGTGTTTATCTTTCAATTGTATGCTTAATAATCTTTATGTATTCAACCATTTGCATGCTTTTTCATATATACAATTGATATAATTAGATCAAACATCCTCCGACTGTACATTTACATGCAAACTTACTTTTTGGGAGTTGAGTTTAATCAACTCTCCTTTGCAGTTACTCAGACAAACCGAAAGTGAAACAGTGTTTGGACCTCAGCATTATCATTGCTGCTGACAAGACTTAGTTCTTTAAAATAATTGATAAATTCGATGTAATGTAAAGTAAAGCATTGTTTTTCAAGGAAACTTACTTATGAATACCGTGAAAATAGTCAGATTTTAAATGGTACGAACAATTCAAATATTTTTTGTAGTCGTATGTATTCCTACGCCAGAGTTCAATATAGTCTCGTTCAACTCGACGCTCGGCTGTCTCCATAAATCCTTGTCGGAGATTTACGGTGTCAGCCGAGCGTTTGGTTGAAGGAGACTAGAGTTCAATAATAATTTTCGAGAAATATTTCTATCACTAATACATAGTTTGATTGAATTAATTTTAACTTTAGATATTATTTAACATTATTCATATGGGGTTTCTCGACATTCTTGTCGAAAAAGTACAAAAATTCATATTATAAAAATGTGCGTAATTCAAATTAGAAACTACATGTACTTATCATGCAAAACATACCATTCATTTTAAAATAAATAAACATCGACAAAATCAACTCCCGTCAGTTCTTCAGTTCTTTGATTTTAATTGTTAACATTTCTGTTGTAGAGGGTATAATTTTTTGTTATTTTGGGAAACATATTACGTCAGTTGGCTGTGTTTTAATTTAAAGTTTAAAAATGTAATTGAAAACTCATAATAAATAATAATAGAAATGAAATGCATTTTTATAAAGAACCATGACTCTGCACATGCAGAAAATTAGATGGTGCTTCAATAAAGTTAATCCAACAAGTATTTTATATATATATATATATATATATATATATATATATATATATATATATATATATATATATATATATATATATATATATATATATATATCAGGCTTGGGGTAATGCGAAATTTAATGGTAATGCATTGCAATGCATTACATATTTTCAAAGTAATGCTAGTAATGTTTAATGCCACAATTCTAACATTACAATTAATGGTAATGTAATGCATTATTTCCAAAAATCTAGTGTAATGCTGGCATTACATGGCATTACAATGCTTTTCTATTCATGTTGATTTGTAAATGCATGATAAATTGAATAACTGAAATAAATTAAAAAATTGATTTAAAGAAGAAAAAAAATTCTTGAGATAAAAATATTTTAGTTGTATGATTAAGCATGTTAAAAAAGATTAAAAATCTATTCTTAAATTGTCAATATAACTGGCTATATCAACTTAATTTCATAATATTTTAAGAGTGTTGTTATTTAGAATTTTAAATCATTTGAAAAATGAATCCAATTAGTTGTACATTCAATGAATCTTTTAATGTGAAGAATGTGTCACCAACACACAGCGCCCCAAGGATAATTTAAGTATAAAAACAATCTATTGTTTTAAAAGGTGCTAAACACCCCAATCACCACCCTTTTATTGGCTGTGTTCCATGAGAATGGAGAACAGACATACACCCTTAAAAGCAAAATTGAATGCACTAAAAAGATTGCACTGTTTTACCATGATCTCTTGAAGCTTAAAAATTATTTCCAGTATTAAAACCCATTTGAAAATAATTTTAACACACACACACACACACACACACACACACACACACACACACACACACACACACACACACACACACACACACACACACACACACACACACACACACACACACACACACACACTCTCTCTCTCTCTCTCTCTCTCTCTCTCTCTCTCTCTCTCTCTCTCTGTGTTGTATACATGTATTAAGTACAATAGTTTGGACTGATGGACTGATAGAAAATACAAGATTCATGTATTTTTTCTATTATTACCTAAACAACTATATATCTTAGATTTTCACACCAGACAGAATGGAGTTAAAAGATGAAACCTGTAAAACTTTGATGATCATAAAGTGTAACAGCAATCTTGTATGACATTAAATTTGAACCTGATAGTGAACATGATCCTGTAAATATGTTAATGCATGTTTTATTTACGAAACACTTACAAAAAAACTCTTTATTTAGCTTTTAAATTACTTTTTTAAAAACTTATTGAATTTTCACAAAGTAATGGTTATGGTAATGCATTACCTTACTCATGTCATGGTAATGTAATGCATTACTTTAAGAAATCTAAGTAATGGTACTGGTAATTTAATGCCCTAATTCATGAAGTAATGGTAATGTAATGCATTACTTTACAATGCAATTTGCCCCAAGCATATATATATATATATATATATATATTTATTTATATATATATATATATATATATATATATATATATATATATATATATATATATATATATATATATATATATATATATATATATACATTCATTTATTATTTTGTCAGGGAAATATTTTGACTTCTTCAAATTAAGCACAGGTACCCGACGTTATATTTTTTGTCATAATATAAATGTATACTAGTTTTCCCTTTACCCAATGAAACAGTATAGAGGTTATATATTTTCAATTATTAAAAAATATACAACATCAGGTGCCTGTTAGAGAATAGAGCTCTGTTGAATTACCTGACAAGTAACGACAACGTGTAATATATTTGTTAGATATACATGTATTTATCAGAGATTATGACAAGTTTAAACTTTAAATTCCGTCACACATAGGAGCGAAAATCAATTCTATGACAAAAAGTATTTTAGCCATACTCGCCTGGTTCATTCCGAAGCAAACGGTCATCTTAGACATTTCAAAATAAAAGAAATCAGCCACGCCCGCATGTGTCGGACAGTATGAAAGTTTTGAAACTGAAACTTTCAAATATGTGCATGATTGTACATTTAAACCGTGTAGAGTAAGTTCTAGTTCAGATAAAAACTCTGAGGTTGGGGATCAATTCTCAACAGGATCAATTTTCAACGTGTCGAGGTCATCAGAGTTTAGAAAAATCTTTCTCAAACCGTTAAGAAATGACCCCGGGTATAAATTTTACGATTTTGGTCTCAATTTTCAACGTTGAAAAATGACACCCTGGGTCAATATTAAAGGTTGAAAAATGACCTTAGGTCAATTTTCAACCCGGGTCAATATTTTTCGTTACAATGGCGTATTTGACGTCATTTTACGATGCCTATATTGCTATTCCTTTGACCATGTGAATGTCAAATTCTTCATAATGATATAAGTTCATTAGTTCTAATTCAGGAATATACGAAACAACACATGAGCGCATGCACATTTATTTGTATATTTATAACCAAAGTTGTCCTATCCAAGGTATGTGTCCGATTGGTGTTGCTAAAACGCGGAACGGAACGGAAAATGGAAAATATTATATCACGTTTATCGCTTTAAAAAGGTATAGAATGGCCAGAAACGATTAGCTTTGTATCTTTTATTAATATCTAATGAAAGATTATCAACATGTTACTATCTTATTGATGTTCTTATTAATGTCTATCAAATTAACTAAAAGCATTGCATTCATTTGGCTTTAGTTGCGTACGAAACGGAAAAATCAAGAGGCTGTCCAAGAAAACATCAGGCAAATATGTAAGAAAACGTTGCACATCGATTTTCACGAATTTTCTGTTTTCCCTTTAAAACAGTTTCTTTGTATTCTCTTTTGACCCACACTAATGATTTGTTTGTAAAAATAATGTAAGTGGTTATTCGGACGGGAAAATATATTTTCGATCATTCTCTTAAATAAATCATTGAAACCATGTGCCAAACTGTGAACTTTAAAATCCAAAACATTGTTATTGGTTAGGATTTGTGTTTTTTATATTTGAAAAAAATATTTTGACTCTTTATTGATAAAATAAAATGAGTGGGAAAAGCTTGCGTTAAACAATTGTAGACAAGTATATTTTGTCAATCTTTGATAATTTCAGTTACCTCCCTTGCTTCAACTACAGTACCCGCAACGTTATTTTTTTACAATCCTATCCTATCGTATCGTGAATCAATCCTATCGTATCGTGCGTGTATACTGTTCTAACGTGCGTTAATCCTATCCTATCGTGTGTGTTTACTGTTCTATCGTGCGTTAATGCTATCCTATCGTGCGTTAATCCTATCAGGTTTATCGTTCAATTTAAACAGTTTTTCCGTTTAACCTATCGTGTTAATCGTTTCGTGCCTTTTCATAAGCAAGTAAATTAAAATATTTATTTCAAAGCTGCAATTCGCTCAGTGCGCCGTATACGAAAATTTATTGAACAAGAATTGTAAAATCCTTTCCAGCATTCTATTATGATACGAATTTCTTAACTTGTTATATCAAAATTAACCAATATTACATGAAAACTATCGAAGTTCTTAGGAACAAGGTAACATATTTACCTGTATATCGAATATATTTTAAAATCGTACGCGAGTGTATACTTGCGTAAACATTAACTTCTATGCAATATAATGTGTGTTTTATGCAACATGTTTTACAGAAACAAAAGTACCGGTATTTATGATATAATTTATATTTAATTAAAACCAGAGTTGAACCCGTTATTTTCTGTGTGATAGTTGATTTTGGGCTGAAATGTTCTCGGCAATCGGCTAGGGTGTGTGGTAATGAAAACAATGATAGCAAATCGTACGCAGACTGTGAACCTGCGGAAATATTTATTTAACTTGTATGTAATATAATTCGTTTTTAATGCATCATTTTCTTACACAGAAAGAAATGTGTTTATGACAGATTTTATATTTACTTAAACAAGAGTTTGATTTTTATAATTAGCCCGCTATTTTCCGTGTAATTTGATCTCGGGCTGAAATATTCGCGGCGATCGGCTAGGGTGTTCGGTATTGAAAACAATGATAAGAATTCAGAAGATTTATTGATTATCTAAGCTCATAATTTTAGTGAACAAAATTAACTGGTTATTTCTATAAATTCTATAAATAATGCAGCGATGATTAACAATTCGGTAATTATTACTAAATAGAATTTCCACTTTAATCTTTATTCGTGCGTGTTCTTTCTCAAATTCTGCCATTAACAGATTATTCGTGTAAATCGTTTAAAGCGATTATACGTTTATCATGAACATCGTTTATCCTTTTCTATCGTGTATCAATCCTATCCTATCGTGCGTGTATACTGTTCTATCGTGCGTTAATGCTATCCTATCCTGCGTGTATATTGTTCTATCGTGCGTTAATGCTATCCTATCGTGCGTGAATCCTATCCTATCGTTTATCTTGTAAAAAATAACGTTGCGGGTACTGTATAAGTAATTCATATAAATTGAGTTAAATGTTTATGATAGACAAAATTTTTTTCTAACGCTGAAATGTATTTAAAAAAAATATTCAGTGCGGGTATATTTCAAAACCATTGTTAACAAAGATGGCCGCCGATAACGTTTGTGCACAGCATGTTGCCAGAGGAGATTGTTTTTCGGTGTTTTGGTGAAGTTGTCTCTCTCAAATACAATAACATGGAATTTAAATCGGGTCGACAATAATAGCAAGCATCCCGAACCTTTTATTGAAACTGAGATGAACTACTGTAACCAAACGAATTACAACAAGTCGGCCAACAAACTATTTGTACAATGATTTACACACCCACTGTTCAAAGAAAAAAGCAAGAGGTGTTCACCTGATGACGACAGAAGACATGTTATTTCTTGACAAACGGGTAGTTCCAGAGGGTCAGGTTAAAAACATGCATAGTATAGAGTGAAAGTTAAAACAACGGGAGAGAGAGAGAGAGAGAGAGAGAGAGAGAGAGAGAGAGAGAGAGAGAGAGAGAGAGAGAGAGAGAGAGCAGATTCTTACATTTGTTATTTAATATCAGATATTTACTTGCACATTAAATTGAATAATTCTTTGTTAAAAGAAAGAACAACAATAATCATACCGTCGTGCGACCAGATTTCGCCGAATACCATTTCTCGCCCGTACATTGTGACGTCATTTTATCAACACATAAAATTGTTGACGAAAAATGACGTCACAATGTACTGGCGAGAAATGGTACTCGGCGAGAAATGGTCGCATGCCAGTAGATTTTTTCATGTGGTTAATATTGGGAAAATATCCAGCAATTTTTTTTAGATAGGATAGAAGTGGGATACTTTTTTTTCATTGATAGGTCAATTATTTTTCATCTCTTTAATTTTCCTAATTGAAAAACATTGCTTTGTTAAAAACTGGAAAAAAATATAATGAAATGACAAGTTTTTATTATAGCTTTAAATCATGATTTTTTGAAGTATACACTCTCATAACTGCAGCGGTGTGTGCATACAAATTGAGTAACGCGCGTTAGTGCGTTATGAAAATTTGTATGAGAGTGTATACTTAAAAAAATCATGATTTAATGCTTATATTTACATTTTTTATAACTTCTTGCCTTGTCTGCAAATGTGATTCATACCATAAAATTCCTATCTTATCCTAAGGGTAAGTTAAAATTAATGGAAGAGCCACAGTAACAGCCACTAGCGTGAACTTTGATTTTCGCTTGTGACGTTGCAGTTTACAGGCGTTCACGTTTGTGACGTCATAATAAAACTCGTCAATTTGACCTTTGACTACTTGTTGCATTTAGAGGCATTTGAAGATCACAGAATTTAATGGAAAAACACAGTAGAATGTAAATATAACATAGTGATACACAGCAGAAAATATGTGGTGTTTTTGTTTGTTTGTTAGCACAGCAATATTATTTAACACAGCATCTATTGACTTGGCAATTGGTCAGAGTACATATCTGACATGTGACAAGAAATGTAAATAAACAATTTCACACACCAGTATGATATTAGGTTTGCTAATGCTAATCAGAATATGAAATGGAATATTCATAAATGTTCCACAATATTTATTATTATTTTCAGATCTTACCACTTCAAGGTACATGTATTTGTTTTATTATGTGTTTCTCTATTTTATTTTAGAGAAGTGCAAAATAAAATATTCTTATGGAAAATACTGTCCTTTTATATCTAAACTTGGATAAAACAAGAAAGAAATCTTACAAGATTGCTGAAAGAAAAAAAACCCACCAAGTTGCTTGGGATGATGGATCTGGATGACTTTTCCAGCATCCGATATCATGGGTAAAACTATATTCCTGCATATGAAACAGTGAAAGTGTGCCCAAAAAGAACGAAGATGAAGAAGGGGGTTCATGGATTATGTGAAGTAGTAAATTGAATGAATATATTCAAATGGCAGAGAAACTAACTAGATTTGCAAGTCACTATATGAATGGCTACATTCATTTATTAAAATTATCCAATATTTTCCTAAGGAGTGGTAGAATTTCCAGAAAATATCAAAATTTCAAGACTAAAATAAGATGCTTTGAAGTTTGCGGGATTGACCACATGAGAGGGAGAGGCAGAGAGAGAGAGAGAGAGAGAGAGAGAGAGAGAGAGAGAGAGAGAGAGAGAGAGAGAGAGAGAGAGAGAACTTCATGCATCATGCACTGTATACAGTACCGATCAGACACAACCTAACAGAAAGTTAACCCCAACTAAACCCTGGGTTTACTTTCTGGGTTTAATCTGGGTTTACTAGAGTGGACCCAGAGTAAACCCAAAGTAAACACAGAGTGGACACAGAGAGTAAACCCCGATCAGAAGTATACCCTAAAAGCAGACGCTACATGTGTATTCGGAATATAAAGGGGGCAGGAATTACAGGCAGTAGGATGATAAGATAAAATACAGCTCTGCTTCACACTTCAGTGCGTATAGTTGACTCCAAAAGCAATTCTCGAGTAAACCCAAAGTAAACCCCGAGTAAACCTAAAGTAAACCCCGAGTGGACCCAAATTTTCAAAAAGTAAACCCAAATACCAAGAAAGTAAACCCGTGGTTTACTTGGGGTTTAGTCTGGTGTTAGGTTGGGTCTGATCGGTACTGTACATGTAATCATTTAGCATTCTAATGTTCAATAAATTGCTTTCTTGCATGAGTTTATTCTCTCTTTATTTATTCCAAATTGCTACTGCACACTTTCTTAGATTACTAATTAAATTTTAATGTTATTATTACTTTGATATCTTCATCTATTATGGTTGTTTGCCATACTATAAAAGTAATATATACTAGCCTAGTTAATTTATATGTAAAGATATCTCAATATCTTGGGTAAATATAATTGAATATATTTATCAGCCCAACCGTATCCACTGTTAACATCTACTTAACATTAAGATATTAACATCACTTAATAGCAGAATACAAAATAACACTGTCCAAGTAAATTGTGTAAACATAACATTGATACAAGTAAATGAAATGTATTTTTTCACTCTTGTGCACTGCTTATTTATTCAAATACATACAACATGCTTGAAAGTTAGTCAGCTGAGTAATTTAGAAATATATTTTTTAAAAGAGGAAACTCCATTTTAAAAGAGACACACTGATTCTCATATGACTATGAATTTGATTTGGGAATAGAGTTTAAAGAAGGGGGAGGGTGTTTTAAAGGATACTATCTCATGTTTATTTCAGCTGCTCATCATACATCGATAAAAAATGGATTAATATGGGGGATCCAAAAATGGAGGGGGGTGTGTGATGTCTGACTTTTCTGCTAGATTCATTGCGACAATATATAGGTATTAGGTGTGACTTAGTCTGACTAAATAATTGTTGTACATCAGTCTGTTTATGTTAATTTTTACCCAAAAGCTAAACATCTGCTTAAAATTTCCAAAAGGTTCCCGACTGAACGTAGAGGCCACATTTCTTAGTTCTCATTCCAAAACAGTTGTAAACATTCATTTTTAATTTTGAAACTTTGAATTTAACAAGTTGCTAATGGCACTTAGAAAGAGAATATATTAAATTTAAATGTTACTACTGAGAAGAAATGATTTGATATATTTATGTGTGTTACATTATGGAATTTTTTAATTTTTTGCCCAATTTAATATTAAAATAAATTTTTTTATTTGATACAACTTCAATAAAATTATCCCACCAAGTTTTTAACCAGTTTAAGAAATTTTTTTAACTAACACTTATTGAATACACACAAAAACATTGATTTTGAAAAATACATTCAGTTTTAGCATGCATTTCTTATTTTTATTTTTTATTTTTTTTATTAACAAATTAATACAAACAATACATATAAATATCAAAAATATCGATGAACATGAGATAGTTTTGATATTTGAGTACAATAAAATATAAATATTCTTTCTCATGAACATTTTGTACGAAATTCATTGATAAGAACTAAGAAGAGAAATAAGATAGGTAAAGGGTATGAAGAGAGGTTAGGGTTCACCTGAAATGAAATAATATTGCTGTACTTGATATAGAACTAATAAACATTTGAAAGGATATGTGAAAAAAGGAAAGTATTTACATTATATCAAATAAGAGACTGAAGCCAGAGATGAAAAAGCTGAATAATTGTAACTAAAACAGAACAACAAGTGTGGTATGTGTTCTTGCCTGTGGTTTTTATTAAATGTGATAAAATCTATTTATCATAGCATTTATTAATATTCCTTAATCAATGATTAACACATTATGAATCCTTATTCCCAAGCTAAATATATACTTCATGAAATAGTGAAAACCCTTAAAATAATTTGAATATATATTAGACCATCCAAATAGTGAAATGTTCAACTAATTTTCATCAGGTGTGAATAGTTTTAGTGGACTTAAACTCAGTTTTCAACTTTTTTTTGTCAAAATGACCTTTTTGCTTTTAAAATTCTGAAAAATGTTGGTTTTGATGAGTGATCAATATTTCATTCATCATAAAGCATTTCCTTTTATAAAGATATAAGCATATATTATTAAAATAAAGTTTGACTTAATATTTGTGACATAAACTTTGTCACTCACTGTCTTTTTACATGTTGTTCATGGAAAAACTTGATTTTCAATGTTAAAAATTGGTAATTTTGTGCAACTGCTCCTACGAGACCGATGCTGTTCCCACTGAATTTATTTTTGTTTCTCAAAATTTCATTACTCAGGTTTTTAAAGATGCCTCATTTTGTTCTTTCATGAAAATGTATTGAATGATTATTGAAATTACAAAGTAACATTAAAATACCAGATTTTTTTCTCCAAAATATGCACCAACTTTGATAAGGCATATTTTCTTGTTTGAAATCTATTTATACTTAAAAAGCAGTCTAAGTTAAAGTAATCAGTGTGTTTGAACTATAGAATATTATTTTTAAAAAGTTATTATAGAATTCGGGTAGTTTTACAACTTATCAAACTTCACAACATTTTTACAACTGCTGTGACCTTTTTGCACTAAACATGTTCCAAATTCAAAAATACACATTTTTTCTGCCTAGTTAGCCATACAATTAACTTTTTCCTTCTCATATATAACAATCATGTTAAAATGAAGGGATACACAGAAATTTATTGAAAGGCATACATGTAGCATGTGCCCTGCCTAAACTTTGCTTGGACAGCCTCTCAAATGTATACGAATTGTGAAACATTAACATGATTAAACGAGCAAATTAGCTATAACATTTAACTTATTTTTTTATATGGTATTGCTGGCATATCAGCGTAACATACGCAGTTAGTGAGAGCGTTCCATGTGTTTTATCAGTATTTCTATATTGCAAATATGATGTATGTACTTACATCAACATTGAATTTTTGGTGTTCTATACGATCTTATATCATACAGAAGATACAGTATCATTAAGATGAGATAAAACCCGTACGACTGACGACATTTAAAATAAAAAAAACATTAAACATTAAAACAACCGGTACTTAGTGAAACTGGTATTTTTAGCGATGCAATTTTGTTTACGCCTGCATTACTTGGCCGTTGTTAATTCCTGCAGCTCTAAACTTATATATGATCCGAATAGAGAGCTCTAGACGTTCCCTGGCTTATGTAAACAGTGCGGTAAGAAAAGAATTCAATGGGAATCCATTTCATACAAGTATAAACTAGGTTGGAACAGTTTACCTTTTATACACCACGAGGCGGTTTATAAAAAAGCGTAAAGTGTTCCTACCCAGTTGATATGAAATCAATATAAATTAGGTAGCTAATGAGTTCATTTCTTTGAATTCCGTTTAATAGAATAAACAGTCATTGAAATTTAAAATAACATTAAATAGTCCAAATTCAAACGTAACGTCGGCTGGATTGTTAGTCTTTATTTGATGTGTCAACAGTTTTTTACGATATATCAACTATTTTTCCTCCAGTCATAAAGTGCTTTTCAACCAACATTTAATTCTAGATTATCATTTTGTGGTGTATATATGCGTAAATAAATGGTATATTTTACTTTAATATGATTTTTTTAATTCTCATTTTAAAGAAAAATTACATATAACATTAAAAAACTTTACCTTCGATATTGTCATGACATCAAGTATTCAAACCTCATTCATATCAAATTTAAGAGTGTAAGATCAAATATGATGCTGTCGTTCACGAATTTTATCAATTATCAATTGCTAAGTCAGTAAAACAATTTAAAACCTTTAATAATCTAAAGCTGTTATTTATTTTCGTATCGATATATTTATGTAACACCCTTACCAAAATGAATTGCTTGCAAACTTGCCGTAAATTTTCGGCAAACTGATTAGTTTACCAGACTTTAAAACTTGTTTGCCGATCTTTGCCAGTAGTAGCAAACTTCTGGTAAACCTCTTTTATTTTGCCAGAAGTTTACCAGACACTTAATTATGTTTGCAGCCTCTTCCCCAGTGGCACACTTTTGATAAACTCCTAAAAAGTTGCCAGAAGTTTACAACACACATTTCTTCTTTTTTCTCTGTTTTGTTTACTTCCTGAGCTTGCCAAAGCTTTACCAGAAATAAGACTTATACAATTTTATACGCATTCAGCACAACTTTATAATGATTGCTGTTATAATTTTGGATGTTTGTATTGAGAAAAAATAAATCTCTTTTCGGATTTAAGTTTAATTCTGAGATAGTCTCAATAAAAATGTTTATTATTACGAAAATAAGATCAACTTTAATCGCATGATGTTTCATTACATAAAAGGCAAAATGACCCCCCCCCCCCCCCCAGATCCCATGTATAACGTGAACATCAACCTGTCTGTTCTTTTGTTATGCTATATTCTTTTTTCCTACGATCAAATATCAGTTAACTTAGATTGAAGTGTCTAAACCGCTTGATGTTGAATCATGAAGATTGAAGAATTTTCCGTATGCTGTTCAGTGTTTGTTTCTACTTTTACTTTTGTTTCAATGTTAAACTACGCGCACGCTGATTGGTCGATCAATAGCTAGCCGCCAATTTTCACATTCGATGCTGCCATGTTGTCTGCCATCACCGAGATGGTAAAATGAATGAAAATAAGGGCATAAGGATGTGCACATGGCTAAACAGAGGACGAATATAAGTGAGTGAATCAAGTCTCAGCATCCAGTTTGATTCTGCATGCACCATCTCATGCATGATAATGAGCACGTTTTTGAAAAAGTAAGTGAAGTAATGAAAATATATTCGTTGAATGGCAGTTTAAACAGTTATTGGAATATTAAACGAAAGACTGTGATCTTTTATAATGAGTTTAACAGTTAAAGGCCGTCCCTATGACAATGCCGGGTGTCGAATCAAGCGAAACGCTCGTTATTGACTTCGTTGTGATGCATGAACTAATAATTTAAATTCAAAATTTATTTAAACAACGTCAAATTTAGATAACTATCATTACATAGTGTATAAGTACATTTTATATGACTTACATTTTTATTACTTAAATAAAAGAATTCATGTTCTACTCACATAGTCAGAGTTAGTAGTGCAAATTTGTAGCTATATAGATTAATAGATGCATGAGTAAGTATATGATAGGCTAACTTGTTTTTCTTAGAAACTACTTTAAATTTGAAAAAAATGTGCTTATATGAAATCCATTTATCTTCCCAATAGGTGTCTGCCCTGGTGACCAGGTTACACAGACCTGAAGAAAACCATGCATGAACAACTAACTCACTGATTTTATGATCAAATGATTTAAACAAAAAAGAGTGAAGACAGAATTTGTGTAAGACTACGTAGAAAAGCATATAAACAACGGTGCTGAAGTCTGACCATTCCATTGTGGACATTATTGTGATATTCAGCTATTTGTGTGATATTATTTATGTGTGAAATTAAATCAGAGAGCATGTACAGGAGACTGTCATTAAAAAAACATCAAAAATGCCTTAAAGATTGCCGTGATTAATTGCAATATGACCAGTGACCTTGCAGGGCTTAATTGTGAACTATATGGGTTGAACTTCGCTCATTGTGAACTTTGTCCAAGTCCATCTGTGCATGCATGTTGTGATCAAACTGCATTCAAGTTTATCAATCTGCAGCAACAAATCATCACCGATTGGTTGAGTACTATTTGTCAAATTTTATTATGGTTTGTTCATCAATTTTGTGTTTATTTTTGAAATTAATAAAATGCGCAAAATCTTAAGTTAATAATTTTAACTTGTGTCCTTTATCTCTAATTTTGCTGCAACTGTTTTAGTTAAACATCTTTGTTAATCACCAGTAGAAGTTATTTGAAAATTGATTAAAAAGCATAGTACATGTATTAGTAACTCATTATTAAATGATTATAAGTGTTTATGAATTGTTTTTATGTTGTAATATATTAAAGTTGCTATGTTTATCTGTAAGCTTGCGGCAAATTTGCTGCAAACAGTTTGCCGGAAGCTAATTTGCATACGAATTCTGAACTTGCTGCAAGTTTGCCGCAAACAGTTTGCCAGAAGCTAATTTGCATACGAATTCTCAACTTGCGGCAAATTTGCGGCAACTGTTTGTTGCACATTTGCAGCAAACTCTCTGCAAATTTGCGGCAACTGTTTGCCAGAGGCCTTATATTTTGGTAAGGGTGCAATCATTTTGTTCAAGCATAGTTAAATTCAAATGTATTAAATTTCTTTTTAAATACCTTACAAAATTTCATTTCAAACAATTTTACATTATAATGAAATGTAAGTTACTGTTAAGAATATACCGATATTTCAGTATTTTTTAAAAACATTTTGGCAATTCAAACTTTTTCTATCTAATACTCACCAATGAAAAGTGAATAAATAATAAGTTTGAGCAAAACTTTGAGGTTATATTGTTAATGCTTATATGTTAACATTCCATTTTATGCACAGAATGGTAAAGTCAAAGACAAATTGAATTTTAAGAAAAAGTGAGGGGTGGATATTTGAATATGGTAGCAATATACAATGTAAATGCTTATACAAGTAAAAAAAATAACCTTGAAGATGCCTTCCTTTTGATTTGTAAGCATTTATTTTTGTGTTTACTGATATCTTACTTGTCCCAATTCCATAGATCAACGTCACTTGTGCCCGCAATAGTACCGCTGTTCGCCGTACATTTCTTCGGAATCACAGAATAATTTTTCTCTATAAAAAGAATTTTTATGAAATATTGCAGTTCAAATATGTACATAGTTTTATTCAACGGCAAAATGGACATAATACAAAAGGACCATGGACCGCTTCACTCTATCAGGTAAAAATAGAATTTCAAGTGCATAAATGTTGTCAAGTAACTTTACAGTATAAAAATACCATACATGGATATCAGGCTTGGGGTAATGCCAAATGTAATGGTAATGCATTGCAATGCATTACATGTGCATTACAAAGTAATGCTAGTAATATGTAATGCCACAAAGTTAGCATTACAAGTAATGGTAATGTAATTCATTACTTTCCAAAATCTAGTGTAATGCTGGCATAACATGGCATTACTTTGCATTACTATGCTTATTTATGCATGTTCACTTTAAAAAATGTGATGAATAAATGAATAGTTGAAATTGAATTTGACTAAATTCATTTTTTAAGAAGAAAGAAATAATTCTTGAGATAAAAATGTTTTAATTGTATTTTTAAAAAAGATTTTTAAAAATTCATTTTTGAATTGTTAATATTACTAAATATAACAGCACAATTTCATAACATTTTTAAGAGTGTTGTTATTAAGAGTTTTTAATCATTTAAACAATTTACTCCAATTAGTTTGCACTTCAATAAGAAATGTGTCAACAACACACTTTGCCCCCAGGATAATCTAAGTATCAAAACAATCTATTGTTATAAGAATAGCTCAACACCCCAATTCCCTTCCCTTCGCTATGTCCCGATAGAATAGGAGACAGACATGCACCTTTAAAAGCAAAATGAATGCACTGTCCATCCATGATGAAAATCAATATCACTTCTAATATTATAACCCATTTGAAAATAATTTTACTTATTTTCTCTCACTCTCCTCTCTCTCTCTCTCTCTCTCTCTCTCTCTCTATCTCTTGTCTTAAAGTGTCCTCAGTAGAAAGAAATACAATTCAAATACAGTATCTTAAGAAATATAACTGGGAAAAACCATCTAGTTATGAATTAATAAAATTGAGTGTCCATAATTATAAAGATTTGTGTAATCTGGGAAAATATCTCTATTTAGCTTTTGATAACCGCAACATTATTCCATAAATTGTTTTTTGTTATGCATGTAATTCTGTGTCTCTATTTCGTATCCTACATTGTATCATGCCAAATGTCTATAAATATCATTTTACTTATGTAATATGTTGTTCATAATGCCACAAGATGATTATATATTGAGCAAATAAAGAATGACTCTAGTATAATCATTGAATTTGAACCTGATACTGAGCATGAACCTGTAGATATGTTAATTATAAAGAGTGTTTTATATTTGAAACATTTGCAAAAACTCTTTATTAGCTTTACTTTTTAAAAACAAAGTAATGGTAATGGTAATGCATTACTTTACTCATGTAATGGTAATGTAATGCATTACTTCAAGAAAATCAAGTAATGGTAATGGTAATTTAATGCCCAAATTCATGAAGTTATGGTAATGTAATGCATTACTTTACAATGTTATTCGCCCCAAGCCTGATGGACATATATAAATACATAATTAACTTTATACAATCATTGAATATATTTTTTAAACACATAGAAATAAAAACAAGTTTGTTTTCAAAAAACTTAAATTTTACAAAATTGATTATCAATCATGCCCTGCAAAGTATATTTCTTTGTAGTTGAATACATATAGTTGAACACTATTGTCTTTCTTACTGAACTCAAGCACCTAAAACTCTTATATAAAACACACAACCAACAACCTTGAAGATTATCATTACGTGTGTAATGCTGAATCCATTATATGTATGGAATATTTTGTAATACATTTATAATAGGCAGGAATCGATAAAAACATAATACTCCCATTTTAAATTAGCAAATTGTTGTTTATATACAGTGAAGCCTCAGTTATCTGGATGCTTTCGTTCTGAATTCCAATCGTCCAGATTGGTGAAGCATCCGTATATCTGAAATGTGTCTATTATTGTCATGAATGTTTTATTGTTTTTCCTTTCATACTTTATAGCAACCCCGGTTTATATTATTTTTTCAGAAAATTTTAACCGGACTATAATGATAACCGAATCTGGCTAAATTCTTTGTGTTCAAGTGTGATACTGGTATGTGCTCATTTACATGTACGTAAATGATGTTCACAACTATCTATTTTTAGACATGCCAATTTCCACAGTAATTGATTTATTTTTAAAATTTTATATACTATTCTTAAAAAACCCCAATTTTACTGATAAAATTAACGTTGACTAGTTCAAAAAATGCAAGATCTACCAATGCCCTTCCGATGAAGTGACATGCTTTCATTTTTTATTTTTTTTTTCTGTACTTCACTTCCGGTTTTGACCTAATCTAACAAGGCATTCAGGAGACAATTCGTTTTAAAATAACATTTGAATAGGTAGATAAAACAAAAACGTAAGTAAAACTTTCCAGTTTTTTTCATTTAATAAGCTCATTTTTTATTTGAAATACAGATATGTTTTAAAAAGTGATGTCATTTGACAGGTACACAGGTCAACTCAAAGAAACCCAAGCAACGTGCTGTGAGGCGTGACTAATCCTGTCTGGCAAGCACTGTCGGTATTTTTAAAAGTGATTTGAAAGTCAGTTTTTATACAAGCTACTCATCAGGGGCTAGCTCGTAAAAAAGGTGTGCAACTCCACTGAGAGGCGTAAACTTTCTATTGCATTGAACGAGGTATCATCACATTTTACCGTGCGGTTAAATGAAGCAAGATTGATAATAAAACAGTGTTTTGTGGTAAAAGCAGACCGTCTGGATCCGGATCGCGGATTTCCGGATAAATGAGACAAAATAACGTATAAATAATTTGAAGCGTCCGGTTATCTGGCGTTTGTTTATCTCAGGCCCCGCTGTACTTATTTTTTATCAGCCTGTATGTATAGATTAACAATCCCTTTATACATGTACATGTAACTCTGGCCCAGGGTATCATGGTATAAACAAATTATAGTATGAATTTTACAGTAACTTGCTTTTTACTTAATGTCAGAAAAACTTTAAAAGACCCTTTTTCTCGTTATAGCAAAGCGCAATTGGGTATACTATTATATACTTATAAATTAAGACATTTTGCCAATAAACTAAAATATGCCTGCACCAGAATAACTGCTTACACCTTTGGTATTTCAACATGTATGATATTATGTCCGTAAAGTATAACTGAATTTTACCTGATAGGTATATTGTAAAATTAATCAAATACTTAATTTCATTTTCGATCAACCAGCCCGAAATAGCAAAAATAAGAGTAAGGTGGTGGACACGCTCTGGCGGATCTACATGTAAGTCAATAGAAGTTTTATCAAAATATACTTGCAGTGAAATAATATTCAATAATTATGTAAAGATTGAATATATTTAGCGTTTTTTTTAGTATATATAGACATTCAGATTTTACAAATGGAGAATAAATAAAGTAAGCCAAATTGTTTCTTGATTGCGCGATTTTAGTTTACATGGAAAGAACAAAATGTCGTAACCAAGAACGAGAGCTGACTAATAACATAACAGCGGAAAGTGTAGAGGAAGTTCATCATGCATCGGGCAGATACCTTGAATGGGGCAGCTTTGATTAATAATCAGACTTAACTCAATATGAGTTAAGTCCAGTTATTGAGATGAATAGAAAAGTAGCCGATCCAAGAAAGATAACTCTCAATTACTTATTGGTTTCACATGTATGATTTAGAGTTATCGTTCCTAGTTCATCGCGCAATCGTTCATGCGCAACAGTCAGCTTCCTTTTTGGATTTCGCCTTCAAGCGGTAGTCATTCATTCAAAAACTCCAACAATCAGGATCCATCCCTCTTTAAATATAGCCAAATACCAACAAAGTTCGTAAGTTATTTTTGTAGGAAACATAACGGTGAGTGTTCTTTTCCATTTATCCTTGCTACTAGCGGTGTCTAGGGTGCATTTATGTAAAATCAGAAAATCATTATAAGAATCACGTGTCGCCATGCTTGTTCGATGGCTTTAAATCATAAATTATAAGATCAGATCTAAATACCAAACTATTTCTGAGTTGCTCACGTTAATCTTTCATAACGTTGATTTTCAGTTTAACTCCACGTTCTACATTGTATTGTTGTTACTGAGGCCCCTCTGAGGTTTCTTTAAAAAAAAAAAAAAAAAAAAAAAAATAAATTCTTATTACTGCCTATAATCTTAAGGTTCCTTACGCATTGAAATGTTGCGAGCAAAGAAGTCTAAGAGGAATTCATCCTCCCCATATGCGGCATCCAATCCTGCAGCCACAAGACTAGGACGTGGTTCAAGAACTCAGCCGCAACCACCACCTGCTTTGTCCACCCCTGAGGCTCCTGTACAACCAGTGGAAATTCCTGTGCCAGTTGTCACCATCTCAACGCCCACCAATCAGCAATTTCCAGTACTTGCAACTTCAGGTACTGTTTTACCCACAAGCAGCTTGTTGTCATCTGCTATTTCAAACCCATCACCCCTTATTAGCGTGTCAGACAATCTTGGTAATTTCGTTCCCCAATCCATTAAAGAAAAAATTTGGTCCAAAGATTATATTGATCTAGCCAAACTTTTGCACACCGACCTTGATACTGACAAGCCAGACTAAAAATTATCAATTGTCGACGGTCAGTTAATTATGTCTCCAAAAACAAATCCCGAGAAAATCACAATAGTTGATTCTTGGACTGACGCATTTCTAATTTTTTCCAGCATTTATTTGTTGAGACACCCTGCAGACATTCAGGGCATTCTAAAGTACATGCAAACTATCAGGTTAGGGGCTAGCAGAAATCCAAATGCAAGTTGGCTGGAGTATGATAGACAGTTTAGGCTAAAAATCTCTACCAACACATCTATCACTTGGGGTTCTGTAGACGCTGAGCTATGGCTTATGTTTATGTCCAATCCAGCTGTAGTCCACAACACTCAATTAAACTCAAAATGTTACGACTATAATTTCAAAGGCTCCTGTAGCAGACAATCATGTCTCTACCAACATTTAAGCATGTACTGCCATAAAAATCATCCTCGCATACATTGTTGGTCATCGCAATCATCTAGCACACGACATACCCCCACTCAAATAAACCAAACAAACAACTCTTCCTTTCGTCCCAACTTGCACCAGCTACCCCTCCGCCCTCGACAAACATTTCAAGCCAGACAAAGGTTTATGGGACCTAGGTTCAACTCCAGTTAAGATTCAAATTATGCAAAGTTATTTGGATAATTACCCTGACAAAGATACTGCTGAATACTTATCACTTGGTTTCTGTTTGGTTTTCATTTAAATTACACTGGTTTAAGGCTTCCTCTGAAACCCAAGAATATGAAATCAGCCCAGGTTCATAGTGCTGAACTACTTGCAATTATCAATGAGGAAATAAGTCTTGGTCGCATGGCAGGGCCTTTTAACAATTTACCAATGTTCAATCTTAGATGTAATCCTGTAGGCATTCTCCCTAAAAAAGATGGGGGCTGGAGACTT
Source organism: Magallana angulata (assembly GCF_025612915.1). Lineage (NCBI taxonomy): Eukaryota > Metazoa > Mollusca > Bivalvia > Ostreida > Ostreidae > Magallana > Magallana angulata. The sequence continues at coordinate 137,768 of NW_026441721.1, forward strand.
ATTACAAACCTGTCTGCCCCTACTGGTTACAGTGTCAATTATTTCATTGATCCCGCATTATGTTCAGTTTCATATGTATCCTTCGATCAAGCAATAACTATGATCAGTTCTTTGGGTAAAGGTACATTGTTATGTAAAATGGACCTGTCAAACGCCTTTCGCTTACTGCCAATTCACCCTTCGGATTTCTGTCTATTGGGCATGTGTATTGAGGGTAAATACTATTTTGACAAGTGCATGCCCTTTGGATGTGCCATAGCATGTTCTACATTTGAAAAATTCTCATCATTCCTTCATTGGGTACTATCTAAGAACTGCAATAGTCCAAACATTATTCACTACCTAGACGACTTCCTGTTTGCGGGTAGTAGGGAAACATCTCATTGTACCCAGTTGGCACAGTCTTTTCAAACATTGTGTCAACAGTTCGGTATACCTATCAATTCTAGCAAAACTGAGGGCCCTACTACTAAACTAACTTTCCTGGGTTTGGGTATAGACACTGTTACACAAATTATTTTCATCCCAACCCACAAATGCTCCGAGCTTCAGACTGCACTAACATCACTCCTTCAAGCAAAAAAGGTTACCTTGAAACAAATGCAATCACTCTGCGGCTCACTCAATTTTTTTGCTAAGGCACTTCCTGGTGGCAGGGCATTTTGTCGCCGCTTTTATAATGCTACTATTGGCATAAAGAAATCACATTTTCTAATTAAAGTGACCCATGCAATTAAGGAGGATGCTAGAATATGGATCCAGTTTCTTGAAAACTATAATGGTAAAACCCCATTCCCTGAGTTAGCCTGGTCCAGTAATGATGCACTCAATCTTTTCACTGACAGTTGTGGTTCCTGTGGTGGGGGTGCATTTTTTAACAATCACTGGACAGTAATTAAGTGGCCTAACTCATGGTCACTTGAAGTCCGCAGAGACATTACATTCTTGGAGCTTGTACCAATAGTTGTTGCAATCTGGTTATGGCAGGATTACTTTGTAAGCAAAAAATTAATCATAAATACAGATAATTTGGCTTTAGTCCATATTATCAATTCCCAAACAAGCAAATCAAACCGCGTCATGTGCTTACTAAGGCAGCTAGTGTTAATTTCCATACGTCGCAACATTCAAATAAAATCTGTTCATATTCCTGGGCATTATAATTCTATAGCAGACTCTATCTCTCGTTTTCAGTGGGCAAAGTTCAGAACACTTGCTCCGAATGCAGACATTCAGCCTACACAGATCCCGACGGAATTATTGAACCTCTTAGACCCCACGTAGATGCGATTTTATCTGCTGCCATAGCAAAAAAACACAGCTGATACCTACCAGCGCGGTCTTGAGTCATTTGGCACATTTCGTAATAAATTTTCCTTGCAGCTACTTTGGCCACCACCAGTCCACCAGTTAGTTAATTATACTTAGCATCAAACTCCATTTCGTATTCAACTGCAAGATGTTATATTAGCGGTATAAGCTATCAGCTCCAATTGCGAGGCCACATTGACCATACAAAAACATTTATCGTCAAAAAGATGCTTGAGGGAATGCATCGCTTGAATCCCTCCAAATATATTAGAGCACCAATAACCTTACCCCTGTTAGGCCAACTTGTTACTGCATTGTCTTCAGTTTGTGCTAACTCTTATGAAACTACATTGTTTGCAACAGCATTTGAACTAGCCTTCTTTGCATTGCTGAGAGTGAGTGAATTTACTGTGTCAAGTAGGAATGCAGTGGTGTTACTTGAGACTGACATTCATTTAATAGACTCTCAAATCATGGTTCACATTAAGGGCTCTAAAACTGACCAACTGGGCAAGGGTGCCACAATCCAAATACCTCTAAACACACAAACAACAACATTATTTACTCATTTGAAGCAATACCTATCAATAAGACCTAAGGTTTCAGGCCCATTCTTTTGCCACTTGAATGCAAAACCCCTAACATCATATCAGTTTACTTCAATACTACACAAAACAATAAAATTCATTGGTTTGGATACCACATCTTTTAAATCCCATTCATTTCGCATTGGTAGTGCAACGCATATGTTTCTACAGGGTATACCTGAAGAAGAAATTAAGATCAAAGGCCGTTGGAAATCAAATGCCGTTTATTCATACATTCGAATATAAGTACCTTGCAACACAAATACTGTTTTCTAATAGTATGCTAAGTTTGCAGGTACCCCTACTACAGTATGGATAATGGGTTCATCCTTGATCTGCTTCGCCTATGATTACTCATTTACCAATTACAAAAATCAAGACCTACACCTGGAGCTTCACAATATTTCCATAAGATGGTTTGGCAAGAAAGGAATGGTGTGGGAGGACGTTGAGCCAGGCTTTCGTGATCTAGTCCAACAATTTGGTTATCCAGATGTACTAATGATTCATTGTGGGGGTAACAGTATTGGTACTATGTCCTTGCGTCGCCTTCAAAAATACATGAAACTGACAGTTGCCAATATCCACTCTATGCGGCCAAATTGCAGAATTATTTGGTCTCAGATCTTGCCAAGAACATATTACCGTCATATGTTCTCGCACATAGCAGCAGAAAAAGCACGCGTTAGGATTAACAGTTCCATGTCAAACTTTGTCATAGCTAGAAATGGGGCCTATATCAATTACCCAGATTTACAAAAATGCAACTCAAATTTATACCCTGATGGCACTCATCTCTCTGATTGTGCTCAAACTTTATTTTTGAACGGTTTTCAATCTGGCTTGTACAAAATATTGCTTGAAAACCTTGAGACTTTTCCTCCTTTACATTCATGAAGCAGTTTTTGTCATGGCATGGGCAAAATTTGCCCGCTTGTGGCGGATGTCCGCAACCATCAAGCAAGTTAGCTTGATGCTTTCGTACATATGGCCGAATTTTGCATGAAGCCCCGCCGCAGATTCTGTTTATTTCCAGTGTCTCTGGCCAATAATATGGGCTTCTGTCATTTTGTCATTGTCATTGTCTTTCTACGTCATATACTATTGAAAAAGTTGGCGTAGACCATTGTGCATAATACATTCAACTTTTGTCATTTAACCATATTGAACTTTTATCAAAATTCATTGATCATTTTTGTTGTGACCGTTGTTTAACCATTGATACCTCAATTCAATGTTCATTGAAGTCTTATTCTATATATTGTATTCTTTGCCATTTATTATAATACTAAAGTAAAGCCATGACAAAAAACTGCCACCACGTGTTTGTTATTCTATTCTGTTGAAATAATCAGACTTAACTCAATATGAGTTAAGTCCAGTTATTGAGATGAATAGAAAAGTAGCCGATCCAAGAAAGATAACTCTCAATTACTTATTGGTTTCACATGTATAATTTAGAGTTATCGTTCCTAGTTCATCGCGCAATCGTTCATGCGCAACAGTCAGCTTCCTTTTTGGATTTCGCCTTCAAGCGGTAGTCATTCATTCCCTCCCTCCCTCCCCTTTATGAAACATTTATGCATTGTATTATATAGTATTGTGGTGTTGTTGTGTGCTGCTGTTTTTTTCTTATATAATTTCAGGTAATGTTGTGTCGTACTTTTTCCTGTAAAATCCATACTGCGTCATGGCTTTACACAAATCCCAGGGAGTCGCTGTTTTTCCTGCATCAGCCATCCTTTTAGACTCCGGGTCTCCAAGCGTTTGGACTTGCGTGGTAGCCGAATTTTGCATGAAGCCCCGCTGCAGATTCTGTTTATTTCCAGTGTCTCTGGCCAATAATATGGGCTTCTGTCATTTTGTCATTGTCATTGTTTTTCTACGTCATATACTATTGAAAAAGTCGGCGTAGACCATTGTGCATAATGCATTCAACTTTTGTCATTTAACCATATTGAACATTTATCAAAATTCATTGATCATTTTTGTTGTGACCGTTGTTTGTTCATTGAAGTCTTATTCTATATATTGTATTCTTTGCCATTTATTATAATACTAAAGTAAAGCCATGACAAAAAACTGCCAACACGTGTTTGTTATTCTATTCTGTTGAAATAATACACTGATAAATAATCATGCGCTCGCGTTTTCAGATTGCATACAATACAATTTTGATACACTAACAGATTAGGCCTTATGTATTTATTTGTGAAACATAAACGGATTGGGGGTAATTACTGTACATGTAAGTCTAAAAACATTGAATGGGGACCCCTCTTCTCCATTTCTTTTTTTTTTCAAAAACTTTTATCTAAAATTCTTATATAAGAAAGTATAAATGTTATTGTGAAGTGAAATTTAACTCAAAAACTAAATTAAGAAAAGAGTGTATACAACGAACGCATAATATTCCCCCTCCCCGTTTTGAAATAAAAACCCTTAGGCATATATATACGATTGAGAATTAACATTAATTATAATTACGGAAGCGTAATATTGCCACATATACACTTTTTTTTCATTTTCTACACTTTAGTTTAAATTTTACACTTTAATCTGTAAATTTACACTTTAATCTGTAAAATTACACTTTAATCTGTAAAATTTACACTTTAATCTGTAAAATTCACACTTAAAAGTGTAAGATTTACACTTAAGTCTGTAAAATTCACAATTTAAGTCTGTAAAATTTACACTTTAATCTGTAAAATTCACACATTAAAGTGTAAATTTCACACTTTAATCTGTAAATTTTACACTTTAATCTGTAGATTTTACACTTTAATCTGTAAAATTCACACTTTAAAGTGTAAAATTCACACTTTAATCTGTAAATTTTACACTTCAATCTGTAAATTTTACACTTTAATTCTTGAAATTCACACTTTAATCTGTAAAATTCACTCTTTAATCTGTAAAATTCACACTTTAATCTGTAAAATTAAAACTTTAAGCTGTAAATTTTAACTCAATCTGTAAATTGTACACTTTAATCTGTAAAATTCACACTTTAATTTGTGATTTTTACACTTTAATCTGTAAATTTTACACTTTTACATTATGTATCATTCTGTCTATACCTCGATTTAGCATAAGTACGTTCACTACTTTTAGTTGTGTTCGTACTACAAAAACTTGATTAAATAAAATTGTACTGTATACAAATGAATAAAATTGATGCTTTAAACTAGTAAAAGTCTTGTATACATTTAGCAGGCTTGAAGACTGTGTATTAGCATAAAAGTGAACAAAAAGTCAAAACCCCAAAACATTGTTACAGATAATTCTACATTTTATGTTGCGGCCACCATATAATTATGTGGTGGCCGGCTGGCCGTCAGATAAATTAGTGGTTATCGCTAGTTTTTAGTCCATTAAATTATCACTTTTCTCAGTTTTTGTGAAAATTTTAATCTGATTGAAAGAGACGAGGGAAACGGCTTGCATTATAAAAAGCCCTAAGCGTTGAACATTTTTGGCCTTGTGACCCTGATACATTTTGTCTAAGAGAATTAAATCATAACTGTTTCAGTTTTTGAAAAATTGAATACTGTTAATGAGAACTCATTTCTCGATTGCAATGTTTATTATTAAAGCAAGATCAAAGAAATGTCGGACATTTAATTAAAACAGCCATGTGGTGTTGACATAGTATTTTACAGATTAATGTGTGATTTTTACAGATATATGTGTAAAATTTACAGATTGAAGTGTGAATTTTACAGAAGAAAGTGTAAAATATACAGATTAAAGTGTGAATTTTACACTTAAAAGTGTGAATTTTACACTTTAAAGTATGAATTTTACAGATTAAAGTGTACATTGTGCACTTTAAAGTGTGAATTTAACACTTTAAAGCGTAAAATTTACACTTTAAAGTGTGAAATTTACACTTTAAAATGTAGAAAATCAAAATAAATGTGAAGTGTATAAGTGGCACTAATCGCTTCCGTAAAATTAGGCCATATACAAGTATAACCAATTTAAGTTTAGATTATCATCCTTGTCTGCCCCTCTTAATATCTACAGTGAGACAGTTGCTTTTTGATTCAAATTTCAAAACACAGGTTTAAAAATATTTCGGATACATTACATAAAAAACGAACAACATACAAATACATTTTAGGAACCATGTTTTGATATTAATGTGAATTCATTTTAAGACGATTTAATTAAATTTAAAATTTTCAAAAAATTTAAAATTCATCCAATCAATTTGAGAAAAGATGTCATCAAATGCAGAATTTTAATAGCAACTTAGATATCATGTTTGAAAATTAGTCTGATGTCATTTTAACACGATTTAATTAAATTTAAAATTTTCAAAAAATTTAAAATTCATCCCATCCATTTTAAAAAGATTTTATTAGATGTAAGTTCAACTTAGGTATTATGTTTTAAAATCAGTCTGAGGTCATTATAACACATTTGATATGAGTATAACAATTTAGCTTCCCTACTCGGAATTTCCAGACAATGATTTTTCTCGTGATGCTAGACTATCATGTCCTCTATAATTCCTGAAAATTTCGACTTTCTATCTATTTTAGCTTTAAAATAGATGTGTCGACAATGAAAACTCATCGAAAGTGTGTCCTATAATTTGACACCAACTAGCTTCCGTATTCGGAATTTTCTAACAATGATTTTTCTTGTGAGGCTAGATTTGTATATCCACTACCAATCTGTAAAATTTCAGCTATCTATCTTTACTCGTTTTTGTGGAAATGCGTGGACAAAAAGAATTCGTCAAAAACGTATCCTATATTTTGACCCCAGCTAGCTTCCGTATTCGCCTTTATTATTTTCCTCGTGAGGCTAGACGTTCATGTCATCTATCATTTCTGAAAATTTCAGCTTCTTATCTTTGGTCGTTTTTGAGATAATGCGTGGACAAGAACTTTTTAAAAAATGACAAAATGGTGGATAAGTCCAAACCGAAAGTGATTTTTACAGAATAAAAAAAGTAAATAATCTTCAGATGTTAATAAATAGATGCGGAAAATTTGACAAAAATCGGACCACCCATCTCCGAGATATCTTCTGCAGAAAAATTGTAAAAAGAAAAGAAAAGAAAAACAAGAGGCCAATTGGCCTTAACGGTCACCTGAGTAGCATATATCCCATACACAAACTTGTCATGGAGTCTCATATATGCATCTAATTAATTAGGTTTCATACTAGAGTAGAAAAATTATAAATTTGTAATGACGACCACATTTCAAAAAGAACTGTGAAACCTATAATTTTTGAGAAAAACTAAAAGATCTGGTTTACAAAATCATGAATTCAGTTTTCCTTTCAGGTGTGTGGGAGTAAAGAACATAATTTTTTAACGTTATAGGCATTAACATCTATGCATCCATTTTGGCCCTGCTCTAGAGTCAAAACCCATCCTTGAGGGGACATGAAAAATTAAAATTTCAGTAGAGGACTTCCTGGTAAACATAATTATCAGTCACTTTGCCCCCCCCCCCCCTGATGTCCTGAACCCCTGACCCAGGGGCCATGAATTTTACAATTTAGGTAAAGGAGATTGTGGATATCATAACCATGTTTTCAGTTTTTTGCCCACATGTGTGGGAGTAGAGAGGAAGATTTTTTAAGATTTAAAACATTTTTATATAATATAGCCATATTGGCACCACCCTAGAGCCTGAACACCTAACAAAGGGGTCATGAATTTCACAATTTTAGTAGAGGCCTTCATGAACATCATAACCTACATTAAGTTTTTGCTCACCTGAGTGGGAGTAAAGAAGAAGATTTTCTAAGATTTAATACATGTTTACTATTTGTCCATATTGGCACCACCCTAGGGCCTGAACCCCTGACCCAGGGGTCATGAATTTCACAATTTTGATAGACGGCCTCATGGACATCATAATCATGCATTTAGTTCTTTACAAATATATATGATTGTAAAGAAGAAGATTTTCTAAGATTTAATACATGTTTACTATTTGGCCATATTGGCCCCACCCTAGAGCCTGAACCCCTGACCCAGGGGTCATGAATTTCACAATTAGGTAGAGGGCTTCATAGCCATCATAATCATGCATTTAGTTTTTAAAAAATATATATGGTACATGTAGTAGAGAAGAGATTTTCTACGATTTAATACATTTTTACTATTTGGCCATATTGGCCCCACCCTAGAGCCAGAACCCCTGATCCAGGGGCCATAACTTTCACAATTTTGGTAGAGGGCTTCATGGACATCATAACCATGCAACCGGTTTTTTACTCAGATGCGTGGGAGTAGAGAAGAAGATTTTTGACAATTTGGCTTTTTTTTTGCATATTTGGCCCCGCCCGTGGCACCCCAGGGGTGGTAGAGCCATGAATTTCACAGTTTAGATTCTTACCATAGAAAAGCTTCACACCAAAAATGGTAACGATTGGCCTGATAGTTTTCAAGAAGAAGTTAAATTGTAAAATTGTTAACGCACGACGCACGACGACGGACGAAGACCAATTGCAATAGGTCACCCGAGTGACTCAGGTGACCTAAAAAGTAAAAAAAGAAATAGAATAATAGAAGGGTCTTCCACTGAAGACGGAAGACCCTAATAATAATAATAATAATAATATAATAACTAGAAACGATCTCGTTACGAGTAACCAGTAGGTCTTCCGTTCAATTTTTTAAACGATACCATTACAATATCAATGAAATTTCAGAATTTCAACTTAACCCCTCCCTTTCAGATAATGTATACAATTGTCAATATCCTTTCAAATGCTTGACAAAGTGTTTTGCTTTTTCACATACAGCAGATTAAAGATTGAAGATTTTAGTCCCCTAAAATCCCTAATGTCGTCATCAGTTGGTGTGGCAATGAGTTTTACAAACTGATATTGTTACGATCAACCTTTCTTCTATAATGCTTTACAAAATCTTGATCTCTTTTAAGGTATGTGTAAGAGACATTACAAGTCTCTTGGCCCCTAATTTAAGGGGAGTTAATTTTAAAGATCCCATGAATACTAACATTTTTTGTTCTTACAACTATCTAAAATTGTACTTCATTTTTGAGATACAAATGATTGAATATTTTAGGGGCAAGCTCTCTAGATCCTTAATGGGGACAGGCATTGGTTTTTTGACATTGATTTTTTCTGATGGATATTGTTACGATCAACAACTTTGCTTCTAAAATGCACTATAGAATCTTTATTGTTTTAAAGTTAATTGTAATAGAGTTTACGAGTGTCTTGGCCCCTAATTAAAGGGGCAAACCCCTTTTTCTTGATTTCTTTGAAAAGGTCTTAAGAATACTTACATTTTTAGTTCTTACACCCATCTAAAATTGTTCATTTTTGAGATACAAATGTTTGAATATTTTAGGGGCCAGCCCTGTAGATCCTTAATGGGGACAGACATTGGTGTTTTGATTAGTGGAATCGATTAGAATCATCAGTGCAAACATTTTCTCTTCTGCATTGCTTAACAAAATATGTCTCCTTCTCTAGTAATATTGGGTCAAAGTTTATGTACTTTGGCCCCTAAAAATCCCTAACTACGTAATAAATGGGCGTGACGATGATTTTTTTTTGATAGTGCATTTCAATATCTTCATCGTTTTTAAGTTATTTGTAATGGATTTTACGAGTATATTGGCCCCTAAATAAAGGAACCAGCCCCCTTTTTTTTACTTTGTTGGAGAGAACTTTTAATTCTCTACCACTTTTGTAATATATGTCTTAACAAAATATCAACTGATAAAAAGAAAAATATCAAACGTAGGAAATTTTGAATGAAAATTCGTAACAAATTTTCGTGCCTAGGCGAGCTCCAATAAATGGCACCACTGGCAAAAAGCAACATAATAGTGCACAACTTCAAACTACAGACTTCCTTTCTTGAAAATTTCATAGTCCTATCTCTGATAGTTTCTGAGATCAGCTCTGCACAAAATAGGTTAAAAAAATTAGAAAATCTGCCGTAATTCGGTACCGGAAGTGACGATTTCAAAATTTCAAAACACTTCTAGAATTATGACCTTTGGCAATCATCTGTGAAAAAAATGGTTGAAATCAGACTAATAGTTTCTGAGAAATCGCCTGCACAAAATTTGTGGAAAATAATAAAAACTAGACACGATCTCGTTGCGAGCAACGAGGAGGTCTTCCGTCCGATTTTTTGAGGAAAATATGATATCATCGACTTTGATTTTCGACAGCAAAACATGATATGGACAAAGGAGTGAAATACTAATGCTTTTTGTATTGCTTTTTATAATTTCTTTTGCATTTCTTCCAATTAAGAGAGAAAAGATTAAACTTGTTTACCTCTGGGCTGCATTTTACAAAAGGACTTACGACAAAGTCGTAAATATTTACAGCCTCGTAAAATGATCTTTAAAGAACAAAATTGACATAAAACCATTTGTTTACAAATATTTCAGTTCCCATAATTATATTTTCCAGCCATAAGAATAATTCATTGATTAGTTGGTGATTAATTAGCATTCACTAATTTGGTCGTAAGTCGTAAGTTTCTTTTGGAAAACGCAGCCCTGGTCCCTAAAAACCCTAATTGTGTAACGCAAGAGAAAATCATTATATAATTAGGATATATAAACGTATTATACCTAATCTAGCTTTTATAACCTTTCACAAAATGGCTCTCAATAAAGCACTATAGATAAAAGATTTTAGAGCCCTTTGATCCCCTAATTTAATGGGCCAGTCCCTTTTTCTTGATATTAAATGAAAGAACATTTAATTCTAAACACATTTTGTCAACAAATATTTAGAAATTCGTTACCGTTCTGGAGATATATGAGAAAGAAGGTTTTAGGGCCCGGTCCTTTATCCCCTTATAGGGTCCGTTTAACAAGATTGTGAAGGTTGCATATCGTTCGAGCATCATTTTGAACAATTTTTCTTCTTTACTGCATTACAAAATATTTTTTCTTTCTGAGATATTGGTGATCAAATTTTAGGACTGTTGGCCCCTCAAAACCTTTAATTACGAAACACATGATAAAATCATTACATTGCTTGAATACATAACTGTAAGATAAACACACTTGCTTCTATAACCTTTCACAAAATATGTCTCAGTAAAGGGCTACAGATCAAAGACTTTAGAGCCCTTTGGTCCCCTTATTTGAGGGACTAGTCCCTTTTTTCTTAATATCAAATGAAAGGTCATTAAATTATAAACACATTTTGTTCAACAAATGTTTAGAAATTCGTTTACGTTCTGGCGATATATGAAAAAGAAGGTTTTAGGGGCCGATCCCTTATCCCCTTATAGGGGCCATTTAACGAAATGTTGAAGGTTGTATTTTGTTAAGAACATCATTTTGAACATTTTTTCTTCTTTACTGCATTACAAAATATTTTTCCTTTCTGAGATATGGGTGACCAAAATTTTTGACTTTTGGCCCCTTAAAACCCTTAATCACGTAACACATGATAAAATCATTACGTTACTTAGATACATAACTGTAAGATAAACACATTTGCTTCTATAACCTATCAAAAATATATATCTGTAAAGGGCTACAGATTAAATACTTTAGAGCCCTTTGGTCCCCTAATTTGAGGGTCCAGCCTCTTTTTCTTGATATCAAATGAAAGGTAATTTAATTCTAAACACATTTTTTTCAGCAAATGTTTAAAAATTCGTTACCGTTCTGGAGATATATGAGAAAGAATGTTTTAGGGGCCGATCCCTTATCCCCTTATAGGGGCTGTTAGACGAAATTTGAAAATTGCATATCGTTAAGAACATCATTTTGAACAACTTTTCTTCTTTATTGCATTATGAAAATTTATTTCCTTTCTGAGATATGGGTGATCATAATTTTAGACTCTTGGCCCCTCAAAACCTTTAATCACATAACACATGATAAAATCATTACATTGCTTAAATACATAACTGAAAGATAAACACATTTGCTTCTATAGCCTATCACAAAATATCTCTCAGTAAAGGGCTACAGATCAAAATCTTTAGAGCCCTTTGGTCCCCTAATTTGAGGGTCCAGCCCCTTTTTCTTGATACATGTATCAAATGAAAGGTCATTTAATTCTAAACACGTTTATTCAACACGTGTTTAGAAATTCGTTACCGTTCTGGAGATATATGAGAAAGGTTTTAGGGGCCGATCCAATATCCCCTGATAGTTGCTGTTAGACGAAATTTGAAAGTTGCATATTTTTAAGAACATCATTTTGAACAACTTTTCTTCTTTACTGCATTACAAAATATTTTTCCTTTCTGAGATATGGGTGATCAAATGTTTGTACTTTTGGCCCCTAAAAACCCTTATTTACATAACACATGATAAAATCATTACATTGCTTGAATACATAACTGTAAGATAAACACATTTGCTTCTATAACCTATCACAAAATATCTCTCAGTAAAGGGCTAGAGATCAAAGACTTTAAAGCCCTTTGGTCCCCTAATATGAGGGTCCAGCCCCTTTTTCTTGATATCAAATGAAAGGTAATTTAATTCTAAACACATTTTGTTCAACAAGACAGTGTTTAGAAATTCGTTACCGTTCTGAAGATATATGAGAAAGACGGTTATAGGATTTGATCCCTTATCCCCTTTAGGGGCCGTTTAACGAAATTTGTGAAGGTTGCATTTTGTTTAGAATATCATTTTGAACAATCTTTCTTCTATACTGCATTACAAAATATTTTTCCTTTCTGAGATATTGATGATCAAAATTTTGGACTTTTGGCCCCTAAAAACCCTTATTTACATAACACATGATAAAATCATTACATTGCTTGAAAACATAACTAAGATATAAACACATTTGCTTCTATAGCCTATCGCAAAATATCTCTCAGTAAAGGGCTACAGATCAACATCTTTAGAGCCCTTTGGTCCCCTAATTTGAGGGTCCAGCCCCTTTTTCTTGATATCAAATGAAAGGTCATTTAATTCTAAACACGTTCATTCAACACGTGTTTAGAAATTCGTTACCGTTCTGGAGATATATGAGAAAGAAGGTTTTAGGGGCCGATCCAATATCCCCTTATAGTTGCTGTTAGACGAAATTTGAAAATTGCATATTGTTAAGAACTTCATTTTGAACAACTTTTCTTCTTTCTGAGATATGGGTGATCATAATTTTAGAATTTTGGCCCCTCAAAACCTTTTATCACATAACACATGATAAAATCATTACATTGCTTGAATACATAGCTGTAAGATAAACACATTTGCTTCTATAACCTATCACAAAATATCTCTCAGTAAAGGGCTAGAGATCAAAGACTTTAGAGCCCTTTGGTCCCCTAATATGAGGGTCCAGCCCCTTTTTCTTGATATCAAATGAAAGGTAATTTAATTCTAAACACATTTTGTTCAACAAGACACTTTTTAGAAATTCGTAAACCGTTCTGAAGATATATGAGAAAGACGGTTATAGGGGTTGATCCCTTATCCCCTTTAGGGACCGTTTAACGAAATTGTGAAGGTTGCATTTTGTTTAGAACATCATTTTGAACAATCTTTCTTCTTTACTGCTTTACAAAATATTTTTCCTTTCTGAGATATGGGTGATCAAATGTTTGTACTTTTGGCCCCTAAAAACCCTTATTTACATAACACATGGTAAAATCATTACATTGCTTGAATACATAACTGAAAGATAAACACATTTGCTTCTATAGCCTATCACAAAATATCTCTCAGTAAAGGGCTACAGATCAAAATTTTTAGAGCCCTTTGGTCCCCTAATTTGAGGGTCCAGCCCCTTTTTCTTGATACATGTATCAAATGAAAGGTCATTTAATTCTAAACACGTTTATTCAACACGTGTTTTGAAATTCGTTACCGTTCTGGAGATATATGAGAAAGGTTTTAGGGGCCGATCCAATATCCCCTGATAGTTGCTGTTAGACGAAATTTGAAAATTGCATATTTTTAAGAACATCATTTTGAACAACCTTTCTTCTTTACTGCATTACAAAATATTTTTCCTTTCTGAGATATGGGTGATCAAATGTTTGTACTTTTGGCCCCTAAAAACCCTTATTTACATAACACATTGTAAAATCATTACATTGCTTGAATACATAACTGTAAGATAAACACATTTGCTTCTATAACCTATCACAAAATATCTCTCAGTAAAGGGCTAGAGATCAAAGACTTTAAAGCCCTTTGGTCCCCTAATATGAGGGTCCAGCCCCTTTTTCTTGATATCAAATGAAAGGTCATTTAATTCTAAACACGTTTATGCAACACGTGTTTAGAAATTCGTTACTGTTCTGGAGATATATGAGAAAGAAGGTTTTAGGGGCCGATCCCTTATTCCCTTTAGGGGCCGTTTAACGAAATTGTGAAGGTTGCATTTTGTTAAGAACATCATTTTGAACATTTTTTCTTCTTAACTGCATTAAAAAATATTTTTCCTTTCTGAGATATGGGTGATCAAACTGTTTGCTTTTTGGCCCCTAAAAACCCTTAATCACGTAACACATGATAAAATCAATACATCACTTAGATACATAACTGTAAGATAAACACATTTGCTTCTATAACCTATCACAAAATATCTCTCAGTAAAGGGCTACAGATAAAAGACTTTAGAGCCCTTTGGTCCCCTAATTTGTGGAGCCAGTCCCTTTTTCTTGATATCAAATGAAATGTCCTGTAAATATAAACCTTTTTTTACATTACATCTCTTAACAAAATATTTTCCAGAAAAGAGATAAACAAAGAAAACAAGAAAAAATACGACATTTTTTTTAAACTAAATTTTCGGGTCCAGGCGAGCTTCGGCGCCTTTCAAGTCAGATCAAAATGAAAATAAAATTGCAAATCTACAATCTTTTGTGTACTATCCCTGAAAGTTTGAACTCAATATCTTTTATAGTTTAGGAGAAGTTAGAGTAACAAGCAATCCCTCTTAAAATCGCTAAAACAACGGATGTGACGTCATCAATAAAATCAAAAACCTATAAGGTTCCGATCACTATCTATCAAATCTGAAAGTTTCATAAAAATCGGTCGAACTGTTTCTGAGAAATCGCGTGCACAAAATTTGTAAGAAAAAAAGAAAAATAATAATAATAACTAGACACGATCTCGTTGCGAGCAACGAGGAGGTCTTCCGTTCGATTTTTAGAATGAAATAAGACATCATCGACTTTGATTTTCGACAACAAAATATGTTATGGAAAAAGGAGTAAAGTACTAATGCTCTATTGTATCGCTTTTTAGAAGTTCTCTTGCTTTTTTAAATACTTGCATTTCTCTCAATTAAGATTAAAAAGATCAAACTTGTTTAGCTCTGCTCTCAAAAAACCCTAATTGGGTACCGCAAGATAAAATCATTATATTGTTAGGATATATAAACGTATTATACCTAATCTAGCTTTTATAACCTTTCACAAAATGACTCTCATTAAAGGGCTATAGATAAAAGATTTTTGAGCTCTTCGATCCCCTAATTTAAGGGACCAGTC
This sequence comes from Magallana angulata, assembly GCF_025612915.1. NCBI lineage: Eukaryota > Metazoa > Mollusca > Bivalvia > Ostreida > Ostreidae > Magallana > Magallana angulata. The sequence continues at coordinate 153,122 of NW_026441721.1, forward strand.
CCTTTTTCTTGGATTCAAATAAAAAGACATTTATTTCTGAACACATGCTGTCAACAAGTGTTTAGAAATTCGTTACAGTTCTAGAGATATATAAGACAAAGAAGGTTTTGGGGGCCGATCCCATATATCTTTATAGTGGCCGTTTGACGAAATTTTGAAGGTTGTATATTGTTAAGAACATCATTTTGAACAACTTTTCTTCTGTACTGTATTTCAAAATATTTTTCCTTTCTGAGATATGGGTGAAAACAATTTTGGACTTTTGGCCCCTAAACACTCTTAATTACGTAGCACATAAGAAAATTATTAATTGCTTGGATACATAACTGTCAGATAAACGTATTTGCTGCTATAACATTTCACGAAATATCCCTTAGTAAAAGGATATAGATAAAAGAATTTAGAGCCCTTTGGTTCCCTAATTTAAGGGACCAGTCCATTTTTCTTGATATTAAATGAAAGGTCATTTAATTCTAAACACATTTCATTCAACACATGTTTTGAAATTCGTTATCGTTCTGGAGATATGAGAAAGAAGGTTTTCGGGGCCGATCCCTTATCCCCTTTTAGGGGCCGTTTATCAAAAGTTTGAAGGTTGCATATTGTTAAGAACATCATTTTGAACAACTTTTGTTCTGTACTGTATTTCAAAATATTTTTCCTTTCGGCAATATGGGAGATCAAAATTTTGGACTTTTGGCTCCTAAAAACCCCTAATTACAAACACATGATAAAATCATAACATTGCTTGAATATATAACTGTAAGATAAACACATCTGTTTCTATAACATTTCACAAAATATCTCTCAGTAAAGGGCTATGGATTGAAAACTTTAGAGCCCTTTGGTCCCCTTTTTTAGGGGCCAGCCCCTTTTTCTTGCTATCAAATGAAAGATCATTTAATTCTAAACAAATTTTGTTCAACAAGTGTTTAGAAATCCGTTACCGTTCTGAAAATAAATGAGAAAGAAGGTTTTAGGGGCCGATCCCTTATCTCCCTATAGGGGCCGTTTGACAAAAATTTGAAGGTTGCATTTTGTTAAGAACATCATTTTGAACAACTTTTCTTTCTCTTGCACTTTAAAATATTTTTCCTTTCTGAGACATGGGTGATCAAAATTTAAGACTTTTGGTCCCTAAAAACCCTTAATAACGTAACACATGATAAAATCATTACATAACTTAGATACATAACTGTGAGATAAACACATTTGCTTTTATAACATTTCACAAAATATCTCTCAGTAAAGGGCTACAGATTGAAGACTTTAGAGCCATTTGGTCCCCTTATTTTAGGGGCCAGCCCCTTTTTCTTGATATCAAATGAAAGGTCATTTAATTCTAAACAAATTTTGTTCAACAAGTAATTAACAATTTGTTACCAATCTGGAGATATATGAGAAAGAAGGTTTTAGGGGTCGATCCCTTATCTCCCTTTAGGGGCCGTTTGACAAAATTTTGAAGGTTGCTTTTTGTTGAGAACATCATTGTGAACAACTTTTCTTTTGTACTGCATTACAAAATATTTTTCCTTAGTGAGATATGGCTGATCTAAATTTTGGACTTTTGGCCCCTAAAAACCCTTAATTACGTGACACATGATAAGATCATTACATAACATGGATACATAACTGTAAGATAAACATATTTGCTTCTATAATATTTCACAAAATATCTCTGGGTAAAGAGTTATAGATTAAAGACTTTAGAGCCCTTTGGTCCCCTATTTTGAGGGGCCAGCCCCTTTTCCTTGATATCAAATGAAAGGTCCTGTAAATATAAACCTTTTTTCCATTACATGTTATCAAAAAATATTTTTTCAGAAAAGAGATAAACCAAGAAAACCAGAAAAAAATACGACATTTTTTTTAAACTCAATTTTCGGCTCCAGGCGAGCTTCGGCGCCTTTTAAGCCAGATCAAATTGAAAATAAAATTGCAAATCTACAATCTTTTGTCTACTATTCCTGAAAGTTTGAACTTGATATCTTTTATAGTTTAGGAGAAGTTAGAGGAACAAGCCACCTCTCTAAAAATCGCTTAAACGTCAATATCTCAAAAACAGAAGTGACGTCATCAATATAATAAAAAACCTATAAGGTTTAGATCACTATCTATCATATCTGAAAGTTTCATGAAAATCGGTCGAGCCGTTTCTGAGAAATCGCGTGCACAAAATTTGTAAGAAAAAAAAGAAAAAATAATAATAATAACTAGACACGATCTCGTTGCGAGCAACGAGGAGGTCTTCCGTCTGATTTTTAGAATGAAATATGACATCATCGATTTTGATTTTTGACAACAAAACATGATATGGAAAAAGGAGTGAAGTACTAATGCTTTATTGTATCGCTTTTTATAAGTTCTCTTACATTGCTGTTTTAAATACTTGCATTTCTACCAATTAAGATCCCTATAAGGTCCCTAAAAACCCTTATTGGGTAACACAAGAGGAAATCATTATATTGTTAGGATATATAAACGTATTATACCTAATCTAGCTTTAATAACCATTCACAAAATGACTCCCATTAAAGGGCTATAGATAAAAGATTTTAGAGCCCTTTGATCCCCTAATTTAAGGGGCCAGCCCCTTTTTCTTGATATCAAATGAAAGGTCATTTAATTCTGAACACATTTTGTAAACAAGTGTTTAAAAATGTGCTACTTTTCTGGAGATATATGAGAAAGAAAGTTTTAGGGGCCGATCCCTTATCTCCTTATATGGGCCGTTTGACGACATTTTGAAGGTTGCATAGTGTTTAGAAACATCATTTTGTACAACTTATCTTCCGTAATGCATTTCAAAATATTTTTCCTTTCTGAGATATGGGTAATTGAATTTTTGGACTTTTGGCCCCTAAAAACCCTTAATTACGAAACACATGATAAAAGCATTACATTGCTTAGATAGATAACTGTGAGATAAACACATTTGCTTTTATAACATTTCACAAAATATCTCTCAGTAAAGGGCTAGAGATTAAATACTTTAGAGCCCTTTGGTTCCCTTATTTGAGAGGCCAGCCCCTTTTTCTTGATATCAAATGAAAGGCCATTTAACTCTAAACAAATTTATTTCAACAAGTGTTTAGAAATTCGTTACCGTTCTAGAGATATATGAGAAAGAAGGTTTTAGGGGCCGATCCCTTATCCCCTTATAGGGGCCGTTTAACGAACTTTTCAAGGTTGCATTTTGTTAAAAACATCATTTTGAACAACTTTTCTTCTGTACTGCATTACAAAATATTTTTCCTTTCTGAGTTATGGGTGATTAAAAGTTTGGACTTTTGGCCCCTAAAAACCCCTAATTACATAACACATGATAAAATCATTACATTACTTGGATACATAACTGTAAGATAAACATATTTGCTTCTATAACCTTTCACAAAATATCTCTCAGTAAAGGGCTAGAGATTAAAGACTTTAGAGCCCTTTGGTCCCCTTAGTTGAGGGGCCAGCCCTTTTTTCTTGATATTAAATGAAAGGTCATTTAATTCTAAGCAATTTTGTTCAACAAGTATTTAGAAATTCGTTACCGTTCTGGAGATATATGAGAATGAAGATTTTAGGGGCCGCTCCCTAATCTCCTTATAGGGGCCGTTTAACGAAATTTTGAAGGTTGCATTTTGTTGAGAACATCTTTTTGAACAACTTTTCTTCGTACTGCATTTCAAAATATTTTTTCTTTCTGATATATGGGTGATCGAAATTTTGGACTTTTGGCCCCTAAAAAACCCTAATTACATAACACATGATAAAATCATTGCAATGCTTAGATACATTACTGTGAGATAAACATATTTGCCTCTATAACATTTCACAAAATATCCCTCAGTAAAGGGCTATAGATTAAAGACTTTAGAGCCCTTTGGTTCCCTAATTTAAGGGGCCAGCCCCTTTTTCTTGGAATCAAATAAAAGGTCACTTTATTCTAAACACATTTTGTTCAACAACTGTTTAGAAATTTGTTACCGTTCTGGAGATATATGAGAAAGAAGATTTAAGGGGCCGATCCCTTATCTCCTTATAGGGGCCGTTTAACGAAATTGTGAAGGTTGCATATCGTTGAAAACATCATTTTGAACAACTTTTCTTCTGTACTGCATTTCAAAATATTTTTCTTTTCTGAGATATGGGTGATCAAAATTTTGGACTTTCGGCCCCTAAAAACCCTTAATTACGTAACACATGGAAAAATCATTACATCATCAATATAGTAAAAAACCTATAAAGTTCCGATCACTATCTATTATACCTGAAAGTTTCATGAAAATCGGTCGGGTCGTTTCTGAGAAATCTCGTGCACAAAATTTGTAAGAAAAAAAAGAATAATAACTAGATACGATCTCGTTGCGAGCAACGAGGAGGTCTTCCGTCTGATTTTAGAATTTGAGATATATGTTAGATCTTGATTTTGCTAAACATGATTTAGAATAGAACAACGGGGTCTACATTCTAAGGACCAGATACTATTTTGTTTCAGGGATAAGAGCTTTGTTCAACAAGTGTTTAGAAATTCCTCACCGTTCTTGAGATATCTGAGAAAAAAAAGTTTTAGGGGCCAGTCCCTTACCTCCTTATTGGATCTGCTAAACCAAATTTTGAAGGTTGCATTTTATAAAGTACATCATTTTGAGTATCTTTTCTTCTACACTGCATTTCAAAACATTTTCCTTTTTGAGGTATAGCTGGTCATAGTTTATGGACCCTTGACCCCTAAAAAATCCTTATTCCATAACACATGAAAAAATCATTACATTACTTGGATACAGAACTGTAAGATAAACATATTTGCTTCTATAGCCTTTCATTAAATTTCCCTCAGTAAAGAGCTACAGATGAAACATTTTAGAGCCCTTTAGTTTCCTAATTTTAGGGGCCAGCCCCTTTTTTGATATCAAATAAAAGGTCAATTGAATTTCAACACATTTTGTTCAACAACTGTTTAGAAATTCGTTACCGTTCTTGAGATATATGGGAAAGAACGTTTAAGGGGCTGATCCCTTAACTCCATATAGGGGCCATTTAACGAAATTTTGGAAATTGCATCTTATTAAGTACATCTTTCTGAGTATCTTTTCTTCTTTACTGAATTTCAAAATATTTTTCCTTTCTGAGATATTGGTGATCAAAATTCTATAATATTGGCCCCTAAAAAACCCTTATTATGTAACACATGATAAAATCATTACATTGCTTGGGTACATAACTGTAAGATAAACATATTTGCTTCAATAACCGTTCACAAAATATCCCTCAGTAAAGGGCTACAGATTAAAGCTTTTAGAGGCCTTTGGTCCCCTAATTTAAGGAGCCAGCCCCTTTTTCTTGGTATCAAATAAAAGGTCATTTAATTCTACACAAATTTTGTTCAACAACTGTTTAAAATATCGTTACCGTTTTGGAGATATATGAGAAAGAAGGTTTTAGGGGCCGGTCCCTTAACTCCTTTTAGGGGCCGTTTAACGAAATTTTGAAGGTTGCATTTTGTTGAGAACATCATTTTGAACAACTTTTCTTCTGTACTGCATTACAAAATATTTTTTCTTTCTGAGATATAGGTGATCAAAATTTTTGACTTTTGGCCCCTAAAACCCCTTAATTACGTAACACATGATAACATCATTACATTGCTTGAATTCATAACTATAAAATAAACACATTTGCTTCTACATCATTTCACAAAATATATCTCAGTAAAGGGCTACAGATTAGAGACTTTAGAGGCCTTTGGTCCCCTAATTTAAAGGGCCAGCCCCTTTTTCTTGGTATCAAATAAAAGGTCATTTAATTCTACACAAATTTTGTTCAACAAGTGTTTAAAATATCGTTACCGTTTTGGAGATATATGAAAATGAAGGTTTTAGGGGCCGGTCCCTTAACTCCTTTTAGGGGCCGTTTAACGAAATTTTGACGGTTGCATTTTGTTGAGAACATCATTTTGAACATCTTTTCTTCTGTACTGCTTTACAAAATATTTTTTCTTACTGAGATATGGGTGATCAAATTTTTGACTTTTGGCCCCTAAAACCCCTTAATTACGTAACACATGATAAAATCATTACACTGCTTGAATACATAACTATAAAATAAACACATTTGCTTCTACATCATTTCACAAAATATCTCTCAGTAAAGGGCTACAGATTAGAGACTTTAGAGGCCTTTGGTCCCCTAATTTAAAGGGCCAGCCCCTTTTTCTTGGTATCAAATAAAAGGTCATTTAATTCTACACAAATTTTGTTCAACAACTGTTTAAAATATCGTTACCGTTTTGGAGATATATGAAAATGAAGGTTTTAGGGGCCGGTCCCTTAACTCCTTTTAGGGGCCGTTTAACGAAATTTTGACGGTTGCATTTTGTTGAGAACATCATTTTGAACATCTTTTCTTCTGTACTGCTTTACAAAATTTTTTTCTTACTGAGATATGGGTGATCAAATTTTTTGACTTTTGGCCCCTAAAACCCCTTAATTACGTAACACATGATAAAATCATTACATTGCTTGAATACATAACTATAAAATAAACACATTTGCTTCTACATCATTTCACAAAATATCTCTCAGTAAAGGGCTACAGATTAAAGCTTTTAGAGGCCTTTGGTCCCCTAATTTAAGGAGCCAGCCCCTTTTTCTTGGTATCAAATAAAAGGTCATTTAATTCTACACAAATTTTGTTCAACAACTGTTTAAAATATCGTTACCGTTTTGGAGATATATGAGAAAGAAGGTTTTAGGGGCCAGTCCCTTAACTCCTTTTAGGGGCCGTTTAACGAAATTTTGAAGGTTGCATTTTGTTGAGAACATCATTTTGAACAACTTTTCTTCTGTACTGCATTACAAAATATTTTTTCTTACTGAGATATGGGTGATCAAAATTTTTGACTTTTGGCCCCTAAAACCCCTTAATTAAGTAACACATGATAACATCATTACATTGCTTGAATTCATAACTATAAAATAAACACATTTGCTTCTACATCATTTCACAAAATATATCTCAGTAAAGGGCTACAGATTAGAGACTTTAGAGGCCTTTGGTCCCCTAATTTAAAGGGCCAGCCCCTTTTTCTTGGTATCAAATAAAAGGTCATTTAATTCTACACAAATTTTGTTCAACAAGTGTTTAAAATATCGTTACCGTTTTGGAGATATATGAAAATGAAGGTTTTAGGGGCCGGTCCCTTAACTCCTTTTAGGGGCCGTTTAACGAAATTTTGACGGTTGCATTTTGTTGAGAACATCATTTTGAACATCTTTTCTTCTGTACTGCTTTACAAAATATTTTTTCTTACTGAGATATGGGTGATCAAATTTTTTGACTTTTGGCCCCTAAAACCCCTTAATTACGTAACACATGATAAAATCATTACATTGCTTGAATACATAACTATAAAATAAACACATTTGCTTCTACATCATTTCACAAAATATCTCTCAGTAAAGGGCTACAGATTAGAGACTTTAGAGGCCTTTGGTCCCCTAATTTAAGGGGCCAGCCCCTTTTTCTTGGTATCAAATAAAAGGTCATTTAATTCTACACAAATTTTGTTCAACAAGTGTTTAAAATATCGTTACCGTTTTGGAGATTTATGACAAAGAAGGTTTTAGGGGCCGGTCCCTTAACTCCTTTTAGGGGCCGTTTAACGAAATTTTGAAGGTTGCATTTTGTTAAGAACATTATTTGAAACAACTTCTCTTCTATACTACATTTCAATATAGTTTTTCTTTCTGAGATATGGGTGATCAAAATTTTGGACTTTTGGCCCTTCAAAACCCTTAATTACGTAACATATGATAAAATCATTACATTACTTGGATACATAACTGTGAGATAAACATATTTGCTTCTATAACATTTCACAAAAAATTTCTCAGTAAAGGGCTACAGATTAAAGACTTTAAAGCCCTTTGGTCCCCTAATTTGAGGGGCCAGCCCCTTTTCCTTGATATCAAATGAAAGGTCCTGTAAATATTAACCTTTCTTACATTACATGTGTTAACAAAATATTTTTCAGAAAAGAGATAAACAAAGAAAACAAGAAAAAAATACGACATTTTTTTAAACTAAATTTTCGGGTCCAGGCGAGCTTCGGCGCCTTTCAATCCAGTTCAAAATGAAAATAAAATTGCAAATCTACAATCTTTTGTCTACCATTCCATGAAAGTTTGAACTCAATATCTGTTATAGTTTAGGAGAAGTTAGAGTAACAAGCCACCCCTCTAAAAATTGCTAAAACGTCAATATCTCAAAAACGGAAGTGACGTCATAAATACAATTAAAAACCTATAAGGCTTCGATCACTATCTATCATATCTGAAAGTTTCATGAAAATCGGTCGAGCCGTTTCTGAGAAATCGCGTGCACAAAATTTGTAAGAAAAAAAAATAATAATAATAGGGAAAAAGAAACCGATCGAAAACAATAAGGTCCTCCGTTGGAAACGGAAAACCTTAATAATAATAATAATAGGGAAAAAGGAACCGAACGAAAACAATAAGGTCTTCCGTTGGAAACGGAAGACCTTAATAATAGGGAAAAAGAAACCGAACGAAAACAATAAGGTCTTCCGTTGGAAACGGAAGACCTTCACTAGATCGTTCTCGTTGCGAGCAACGAGTGGGTCTTCCGTCCGATTTATGAGTAAATGAGATAAAATCCTTCACTTTTAAGACTAAATTGTTAATCAACGCAAAACATTAGGGGAAAAAATTTTGTCCACGACTCTAACGACTGTGCTACTCGGACTCTCGCTTCAGAACTTTGATGCTTAATATCTCGGGAACACATCAATCGATTTCAAAACAAATTACATATTCTGAATCAGTAAAAGAGTCTCTATCAACCCGTTAGAAAAATATATAAAAAACAAAAAGTTGAAAAAACCGATTTTTATCTTTCCTTCCGGTGACGACCGGAAGTGGCGGCGGACGTTTTTATGACCATGTTGCAACGGGTAAAATTAATGTTTATCCTCACTGAAAATTTCAGCCCTATATCTTTATTCGTTCATTGGATCTCTAGCCGACAAAATTGACTTTTAAAAATCGTAAACGGACGATAACTTCCGACCAGAAGTGGTTATCAAAAAATTGAAACGGCGGTACAAACTTCAGATGCCGACACATCAACCCTCAAAATTTGAAATAAATCGAATGAGCCATCTTCGAGAAATCGCCTGCACAGAATTTGTAAGACAAAAAAAGAATAAAAAGAACTAGACACGATCTCGTTGCGAGCAACGAGAAGGTCTTCTGTCCGATTTTTAGAATAAGGAATGACCTTACTCTTGATCTTCGTCAACGAAACTTATCCGGAAAAGGAGGCGGAATCTATGAGTGTAATGGATGAAAGCCTATTTGTCCCTTTGGTGTCCCTTTTTTGAGGGATCAGCTCCTTTTATTCATTTTAGCTCAAAGGTATTTTTGTGTACCGCTAATAAGTGTTTAGAAATTGGTTACCGTTTTTGTGATATCTGGGAAAATCGTTTTGATTTCCGGTCCTAAAACTCCTTTTAGGGTCCAGATAACAAATAATATATGGTTGTACATTGCTAAGCACACAATTTTGAGCATCTTTTGTTAAATACTTCTTTCTAGAATGTTCCTCTATTTCGAGATATTGAAGATCAATGTGTTGAACTTCTGGCCCCTTAAAACCCCTAATTATGTAACATAGGAGTAAATGATTACCATGTATAGGTAAATAACCTTAGAATGAACATAATTGGCTCTATAACGTATCACAAAATATTTCACAGTAAAAAGTAATCACTAAAAGCCTTAGAGCCCCCTCAGTCCCTTATTTGAAGGGCCAGCCCCTTTTTCTTGATTTCATAAGAATGTTCTTGTCAATTCAAACACATTTTGTTCAACAAGTGTTTACAAATGTTCTACCGTTTTCGAGATATCTTGAGAGGGTCGTTTAAGGGGCCGACCCTGTAACTCCTTTTCGGGACCGCACAACAAAGAAATTATGGTTGCAGATTGTTAAGCTCAATATTTTGAGCATCTTTTGTTCAATATTGCTTTTCAAAATTTGCTTCTATTTTGAAATATTCAGCACCAAAGTTTTCGACTTCTGGCCCCTTAAAATCCCTAATTACGTAACATAGTAGTAAATGATTGCCATGTATAGGTAAATAAGCTTAGAATGAACATAATTGCTTCTATAACGTATCACAAAATATTTCAAGGTAAAAGTTATCTTTAAAAAACATAAGAGCCCCCTCAGCCCCTTATTTGAAGGGCCGGTCCTTTTTAATTAGAACACATTTTGTTCAACAAGTGTTTACAAATTCTGTACCGTTCTCGAAATATCTTAATAGGGTCGGTTTGAAAGAAAACGGCATAAAATCACGACGCTTTTTAACCGTAATTTTTTAGCACGGGCGAGCTTCGGCGCTTTTGGTCACAGGAAAATATATATACCACATGTCAGATTTCAACCTTTTGTCTACAATCCCTGAAATTTTAAACTCAATATCTTAAATCGTTGAGGAGTTTACCCCTGGAGAAGCCGACCCTCTGAAAATCGTTAAATTGTGAATAACTCAAAAAAATTCCAATAAGGTTCAGATCGTTATCAATCAGACCTGAAAGTTTCATGTAAATCGGTCAAGTAGTTTGCGAGCAACGAGGAGGTATTCCGTCCGATATTTAGAAGGTGATATGACGTCATCGACTTAAATTTTCGACAACAAATTAAAACTTGAACTGGATATACGTGTTAAGTACTAATGCTTTTTAAAAGTTCTCTTACGTTGCTTTTTTAAAAAAATACTTGCATTTCTTCCAACTGAGATACGAAAGATTAAAATATTTTACGTTTGCCCCCTAAAATCCCTAGTTAAGTAACGTATGAGAAAATCATTATATTGTAAGGATATATAAATGTAATATACCTTATTTTCTTTTATAGCTTATTGCTTAACATTACCCAGTAAATAACCATATAGATCACATTACATTGCTTAGATACATAACTGTAAGGTACATATCTGCTTTTATGAACTTTCACAAAATATCTCTCAGTAAAGAGCTACATGTATAGATAAAAGACTTTTGAACCCTCTGGCCACCTAATTTGAGAGGCATGCCCCTTTTCTTGATATCAAATGAAAGGTCAAATATCAAATGAAACATGGGCGATCAAAAGTTTGGACATTTGACCCCTTAAAACCTAATAATTACCTATACTCTGTCCCGAGTTTTTGCTTCCACCACTTTTTGCTTGATATTTCAATAATAGTAAATACCTTTGTGCTCAAACTACGTTCATCCAATAATATAAAAAATGTCCAGATTATCTGTTTTGAAACGCACCCTCTACTGTCTCAGGTTTCAATACACATCCCGAAATTGAAAGTCTACGGAGATTTTGCATTGCAACAGACATTATTAAGCCCGGATGATAACGTTAAAAAATTGCGCGATGTATTCCGAGTGTATTCCGAATGGAGAGAAGATGTAAACATTCCCCATTATAAATCTCCGTAAGGAATCTGTTTTCGTTCCTGTGAATTTTTCTGAGTGGAAAGGGATAATTGTTTGATAAAGATATCTTAGATATATTCCCTTTTAACGATTTAAACTGTATTTCTTTCACAGGTATGTGTAATTTTATTAAAAATCATCAAAAAGCGATGGAAGCAACAACTTGGGACAAACTATAATTACGTAACACATGATAAAATAAATAGATTCCTTGGATACATGACAGTTTAGATCAACTCAAAATTTGAATTTTTTTACTCACGTGATTTTGAATGACAACAGTTGTGAATGGAATTGGTGATCATTTTGGAGAATAAACAGGTATTGAAAATAATTCACGCACAGTATCATGCACATGACAAATATAGTGTCTTACACATGTAAATCTTAATGTTAAAGCTGCTTGGTCCGATTTTCAATCAAATAACTTTACGCTTTTAAATGATGATTATGTTAAGTATATCTACAATAATATACGTTGCAGTAGTTTTCCCGGTCAATTGAGTCGATAAAAAAAAAAAATGTAGATTTGATACTCGTTGAATCTGGATATAGTGTATTCCGGAATGCTGTCCAACCCGGTGTAATGAAGAATAATGACCCCCGTAGAATATTGACCGGGGGTCATTTTTCTACGTAGAAAAATGACCCCCCGGTCATTATTTTACGCAGACCCCTTTGCCTGAAGAATAAATGTCATTTTCATAAAAATGAGCACACTCCACATGAAGAAAAGTGACCCCTGTAGAATAATGACCCCCTTGTAGATTAAAGTTTTTCAGTATATTTTTTTATTATTTGTGAAATAGTCTTTACATTATTGTAATTTTTACTGCTGAAGTTTACAAAAAGTAACAGAAATTATAATTCATATTCCAATAAACTTAAAGTGAAAGAAGGGGTATATCCTAGAAAATAAAAATCCTTCCGTTATAACAAGATATTGACGTATTGCATCGGGGTATGGTTGTCATCTTAACAATTACATTTCCATATATCTATGGTGTTCGGATAGGGCCACTTTGACCTTAGGGCGAAGATGCGAAGTTGCAAAGGCGATAGTGCGAAGGCGAAAGAGCAAAAGTGCGAAGATGCGACGACGAAGCGCGAAGATGTGATGCCTAAAGTGCGAAGGCGCGAAGGCGAAGTAGTGATACTTCTATCGCTCCTTCCCAACTTTGCACTCTGGCCTTTGCACTTTCGCCTTCGCCTTTTGTGTACATATGGACTTCCAGACTCCTGTCACTTTCCAGCCGTCTCTTTACCGTGGACCAAACACAGTAACAATGTAATTTCATTATGCGACACTCCTTGCTCATGCATGGATCTAGAGGGGGATAGCCCCCCCCCCGGAAAGTTCAATATTAATAATTTCACGCAGTAAAAGGGGAGAGGGAGTCCGGACCCCATCCCCATGGAAAATTATATTTTATAAAAATAAAATTTCCAAACTAAGCCTCGGAACCCTTTGAACGATGGAGAGCTCCGCAATTATAAAACATAGGTAATCACAGATTACAAAGCTCACCGAGACGAGGCATCACCTTTATGAGGCATCACCTTTATGACACCACCTTTATCATATTATATCATAAAGGATGGTTTTCATATAATTTATATGAAAACCATCCTTTATTATCTTGGATATTCATGGATTCTGTTTTGAAACAATATCGTATATCATCTGTTAAAAAATTGTATGTTAATCATATGTTGATCAATACAATAATATGAAATTAAAATTACATCCTAATATAATTAAATATATATCATATAATACCATAAAATACCGTAAAAAAATCGTGAGATATGATATTGTAACGTATGATATGACATTGTGTTGTGTTATACATTATTTTATTTGATCAAACAATACAATATCATAAAACATAATACAATATAGTATTATATGAAACAATATCAAACTGCAATAATACATCATAACATTGAAACATATGATATTATATTGTATAATTAAGCATTGAATTATTATTGTTTGAAAGATAGATGGTCTCATAACTGCAACGGTGTGTGCATACATACGCGTTATGAAAATTTGTTTGCACTCATTGTTGCATTTATGAGACCATATTTTTCAAAAAAATAATTCAATGCTTATATTTACGTTTTTTAAACATGTATTTCCTTCCCGCAAATATGATTTTTTTTAAAGGCTCTGTCTTATTCAACAAGTAATGCGAAATTAATGGCCACTGGAACAGCCACAATATGCTGACAAAAATAGTACGCAGCGTTTTAAATTCTAATAACACGTTTTTTATTTTTCTTTCTGTAATTTAATGAATTAACTCTTGGTATACTTGAAAATTAATCAATTGAATTCATTTAACTGTCAAAATATATTTACATCAATGAAATATTTATCAGCGTAAGTATAATATCAGGTCGTTATCCGGTTTGAAGTCGCGAGAAGAGTCAGTTCTTTTTCTTCGAGAAATACTGAAGAAATATTTAATGTATTCATACGCACCAGATTTGGTGAGTAAGTCTTCTGTGTTGTTTGTAAATATCACTAAAATTAACCAATGCAATTTAATTGAGGGAAAGAGAGTGAATGTAAACATTATAGTATGATATTGTATTGTATGATATTGTATCATATTTGATACAAAATATGATATTGTATTATATAATACAATATAATTTGATAAGCATTGTATCATATCAAATGAAACAATATCATGTGATAAATTAAAATGTGATAATAATACAATCATACTATACACATTGTATCATATGATACAATAATATATATTAAAATCTCATAAAATACAATTTTATGTGATATGATAATATATCATATAATCCAATATCATATTATACAATATCGTATGATACGATATTCTATAATTTTACAATATCATAGGGATCATGTAACATCATTTAACAACAACTACATCTATCTATCAAGCAGGTTTGAGTGAGGTAGGAGATTTCTTTAGCATCCTTGATAATGGAGATCAGGCTCTGGATCTGAAGCAACCTCTGCGTTTCATTTATAATATAGTTAAATCAACTATGCAAGCTATCTATCTAGCTATAAAACATGTGACCTGTTCCAAAAAACTAAACCTCATCAAGAATCATAAACCTATGGCTCTGATTCAGCATTCAAGCCTGTCAGGTGCATCAGTATCATAAGACTATATCAATGCAAGATTGGTGAAGTTAGGACCAGTAATAACTAAGATATCGTCATCAGAGGGCACCTGTTTCAAAAACTTTAACCAGCTCTTAAAATCTTAACCTCCTCAGGCATCCGGAACCTGTGGCTCAGATTCAGCATTTAAGCCTGTCAGGTGCATCACTATAATAAGACGCATCATCCATACAAGTTTAATGAAGTTAGGACCAGTAGTAACTAAGATATTATCATTAGAGGGCACCTGCAACAGAAACTTTAACCAGCTCCAAAAACCTTTACCTCCTCCTGCATCCGAAACCTATAGCTCAGATTCAGCACTCAAGCCTGTCTGGTGTATTAGTATCATAAGACACATCATCCATGCAAGTTTGGTGAAGTACGGACCAGCAGTAACTTAGATATTGCTATTTAAGGCACCTGCAACAAAAACGTTAACCTGCTCAAAAAACCTTAACCTCCTCCAGCATCTGAATGTTAGGAACCAGATTCAGTAGGTCCAGATGCATCCTCCATGTAACTTTGGTGAAGAGAGGACAAGTAATAGCTTAGATACAGGAGCTGCAACTACCGGTAAAACTTATCCAGCTCCGAACGCCTACGGGGGTGTAGCATATGCTCCCATTGACTTCGTCTCGGTGAGCTAAAAAGCGCGAAGATTCGAAGGCGAGGGTGCGAAGTTGCAAAGGCGAAGAAGCAGTAGTAGTATCACTTCTTCGCCTTCGCAACTTAACACTTTCGTCTTCGCATCTTCGCGCTTCGCCATTGCATCTTCTATATTCTTCATATTGTTCATGAATTATACTTGCATTGAGGATTTCCGCAATACAAACTGCTGGGTATACAAGTGCATCACCCAGAATTTAACCAAAATTATGAAAAGTTTACTCTACTGTTAGGCATTATAACCAAGCTGACGTTAGAGCCATTACGCCAGTAGAGGTTAACGGCCAATATGGAAAACCGTCAAAGTACTTAGAGTACTCGTACAGAAAATATATTTTACTTTATCCTCGGCATACTTTAGTAAGTTTAGTTAATATCAAGATGATTAATGCATCAATAGTTTGTATGAGCATTGGTAACGTTGGATACAATAAAGATCGTGTGATCAAAATCAAGCGGGATATAAACCCCTAACATGGGTCCTAACCTCTTATCAACGCTTTTAGTAACAATCTTTTCTTATTATAATCGATCAGTGTTTATTATCTATTAAGATTTACTATAGTCAGGTACTCTTCACAAATTTGCTCTAAAAGAATAAATTCTATCCATGATCACCATTACAACAAATGTTTAGAATATTGATGTTCATGTATTACGTAGAAGAAAACAAAACTAACGCAGAATGCTTTTTTTAAAAATCACTTTCCCCAAGAAATGTAATTAAGAAGTATTCATATTCCTATGTTACCTGTCCCCTTAGTCTTTTTCCATAAAGATATATACATGTATCATTCTTCGATTGACAATTCATTCACCCATGAATATTGCTTATATTATTACAACAATTATTCTTTCATGATTATTGTTTGTTAATTATCACACAATATCCTCTTTGTGTATGAATTTTTCTTTATATGCGCCATTTCCCGCCGTTTATCGACGAGAGAAGTAACGTAACTGTTAACAATCAATTTGTGGCAATGTAAGAGAGTTTTGCGTGTGCTTGCTGCGGATAGGAAAAACTATATACAGCGATTTATTTACAAGATCGGTGTTTATAACTTCAAAATCAGTTGAACAGAGTGAAAAATAAAGTAATTTCAAAGTCATATCTTGGATACGGGGTAACCAATTTCTATTCATGTTTACGGGGGGGGGGGGGGGTCATTTTTTTATGGGGGTCATTTTTCTTCATGTTGAACATGAAGAAAAATAACCCCTGGGTCTTTTTTCTTCAGAAAAATCCAATTATTCTTCAGCTAGGGGGGTCATTATTCTACGTAGAAAAATGACCCCCGGTCATTATTCTACGGGGGTCATTATACTTCATTACACCGGCAACATTATACCGCCCCTTGACATTTTCCTCTCGTTTTTGTTGAAAAAATGTTGTGCAATCCGGATCCTGCCTATTCTGTAAACTGGCGCGATGAAAAAAAAAACCTGACTGCTGATAATTAGTAAGAGCTATTTCCCGTAGTCCGGCCACCAGGCTGAAGCTAGCAGCCACTAACAGCAGCCACTTAACCCGTAGAAGCTAGCAGCCAATAAGGAAATTCATCAGAGGACTGAGAGTACTCGAACAGAAAAATTATATTTCACCTAATTATCGACATATTTTAATTAATATCAAAATGATTAATGCTCAATAATTTGTACGAGCATTGCCGACTTCCAAAGCAGTAAAGCTCGCCTGGATAAGAGTTATAAATGCTTCTATGTTGGATAGAAATGAAATACGTCTATACGGGTCATAAGTTATGAAGATAATGTTATCCTAAGTGTAGACTTATTGATACAAATAGAAAAACTATATGCATCGTATTGAGTGATATGCAAACGTATTGTGATATAAAAGAAATGATAAATTTAAGTAAATTAAAAGGCATAAAACGATACAAATACAATAAAAACTCAAAGCCAACTCAGTGTGGCAAGATAATTTGTTTACATCGACGTTGAACATGTGCGTGTTTAAAAATTTATCCTCGGGCCTTTTTACTCCCCCGGAAACAACATCAATCAAAAATAAAAAAGACATCGTATTATTACGAATATGAGACAGTAGAACACCCAGCATTGTGATTTTAGTCTCATACAAAAAATTATCATATGTAGCAGTCAAAAACAGCAAAAATCATCAGGTGAAATTGGGATTATTTTGTATCGGCCATGTTTTGACGTGAACCTTCGAATACAACATTGACAATATTGACAATGAAAAGGGTTCTGTTAGCTCACCCGAACTTTGTCATATTTTAGCATTTCACAATGATATAGGGGTTAAAAGTGGCCCATTATCTTCCTTATCTTTGAAGTGTGCATCAAACGAATAACAGGGTAATGTAGGGGGCATATGGGGCTAATATTTCCCGGTCTCAGATTTGGGCTGTAGGGGTACCACCAAGTGGCTCCCAGGGGTTCTGGCTCATTTCAGGGATTTATATCTCACTTGAGATTGGCCACAGGAACTTGCAAACACTTGGATTTAGTAGAGGACCTCAAGAGGTATTCATAATAAGCGTTAGAGGGCACCTATGACCCCTACAAGGGTTCGGTTAGCTCACCCGAACTTTGTCATATTATAGCATTTCACAATGATATAGGGGTTAAAAGTGGCCCATTATCTTCCTTATCTTTGAAGTGTGCGTCAAACGAATAACAGGGTAGTGTAGAGGGCATATGGGGCTAATATTTCCCGGTCTCAGATTTGGGCTGTAGGGGTACCACCAAGTGGCTCCCAGGGGTTCTGGCTCATTTCAGGGATTTATATCTCACTTGAGATTGGCCACAGGAACTTGCAAACACTTGGATTCAGTAGAGGACCTCAAGAGGTATTCATAATAAGCGTTAGAGGGCACCTATGACACCTACAAGGGTTCGGTTAGCTCACCCGAACTTTGTCATATTTTAGCATTTCACAATGATATAGGGGTTAAAAGTGGCCCATTATATCTCACTTGAGATTGGCCACAGGAACTTGCAAACACTTGGATTCAGTAGTGGACCTCAAGAGGTATTCATAATAAGCATTAGAGGGCACCTATGACCCCTACAAGGGTTCGGTTAGCTCACCCGAACTTTGTCATATTATAGCATTTCACAATGATATAGGGGTTAAAAGTGGCCCATTATCTTCCTTATCTTTGAAGTGTGCGTCAAACGAATAACAGGGTAGTGTAGAGGGCATATGGGGCTAATATTTCCCGGTCTCAGATTTAGGCTGTAGGGGTACCACCAAGTGGCTCCCAGGGGTTCTGGCTCATTTCAGGGGTTTATATCTCACTTGAGATTGACCACAAGAACTTGATAACTCTGGGATTAGGTAGAGGGCCTCAAGAGGTATTCATAATAAGCGTTAGAGGGCACCTATGACCCCTGCAAGCGTCCAGTTAGCTCACCCGAGCTTTGTCATATTTTAGCATTTCACAATGATATAGGGGTTAAAAGTTGCCCACTATCTTCCTTATCTTTGAAGTGTGCATCAAACGAATAACAGGGTAGTGTAGGGGGCATACGGGGCTATTATTTCCCGGTCTCGGAGTTGGGCTGTAGGGGTACAACCAAGTGGCTCCCAGGGGTTCTGGCTCATTTCAGGGGTTAATGTTTCACTTCAGATTGACCACAGGAACTTGATAACGCTGGGATTAGATAGAGGGCCTCAAGAGGTATTCATAAAAAGCGTTAGAGGGCACCTATGACCCCTGCAAGCGTCCAGTTAGCTCACCCAAACGTTGTCATATTTAAGCATTTCACAATGATATATGGGTGAGCGGCGGGCCATTATCTCTTTTATCTTTGAAGTGTGCATTAAACGGATACCAGGGCAGTGTAGGGGACCTATGGGACTATTATTTCCCGGTCTCAAATTTGGGCTGTAGGGGTACCACCAAGTGGCTCCCAGGGGTTCTGGCTCATTTCAGGGGTTTATATATCACTTGAGATTGGCCACAGGAACTTGCAACCACTTGGATTCAGTAGAGGACCTTAAGAGGTATTCATAATAAGCGTTAGAGGGCACCTATGACCCCTACAAGGGTTCGGTTAGCTCACCCGAACTTTTGAAATGCTAATATATGACAAAGTTCGGGTGAGCTAACCGAACCCTTGTAGGGGTCCTAGGTACCCTCTAACGCTTATTATGAATACCTCTTGAGGTCTTCTACTGAATCCAAGTGTTTGCAAGTTCCTGTGGCCAATCTCAAGTGAGATATAAATCCCTGAAATGAGCCAGAACCCCTGGGAGCCACTTGGTGGTACCCCTACAGCCCAAATCCGAGACCGGGAAATATTACCCCCATATGCCCCCTACACTACCCTGTTATTCGTTTGATGCACACTTCAAAGATAAGGAAGATAATGGGCCACTTTTAACCCCTTTATCATTGTGAAATGCTAAAATATGACAAAGTTCGGGTGAGCTAACCGAACCCTTTTCATTGTCATAGGTGCCCTCTAACGCTTATTATGAATAATTCTTGGGGTCCTCTACTGAATCCAAGTGTTTGCAAGTTCCTGTGGCCAATCTCAAGTGAGATATAAATCCCTGAAATGAGCCAGAACCCCTGGGAGCCACTTGGTGGTACCCCTACAGCCCAAATCCGAGACCGGGAAATATTAGCCCCATATGCCCCCTACACTACCCTGTTATTCGTTTGATGCACACTTCAAAGATAAGGAAGATAATGGGCCACTGTTAACCCCTATATCATTGTGAAATGCTAAAATATGACAAAGTTCGGGTGAGCTAACCGAACCCTTGTAGGGGTCATAGGTGCCCTCTAACGCTTATTATGAATACCTCTTGAGGTCCTCTACCTAATCCTAGGGTTATCAAGTTCTTGTGGTCAATCTCAAGTGAGATATAAACCCCTGAAATGAGCCAGAACCCCTGGGAGCCACTTGGTGGTACCCCTACAGCCCAAATTTGAGACTGGGAAATAATAGCCCAATAGATCTCCTACACTGCCTTGGTATCCGTTTAATGCACACTTCAAAGATAAAAGAGATAATGGCCCACCGCTCACCCCTATATCATTGTGAAATGCTAAAATATGACAAAGTTCGGGTGAGCTAAATCGACCCTTGCAGGGGTCATAGGTGCCCTCTTACGCTTATTATGAATACCTCTTGAGGCCCTCTACCTAATCCCAGTGTTATCAAGTTCTTGTGGTCAATCTCAAGTGAGATATAAACCCCTGAAATGAGCCAGAACCCCTGGGAGCCACTTTGTGGTACTCCTACAGCCCAAATCTGAGACCGGGAAATAATAGTTCCATATGCCCCCTACACTACCCTGTTATTCGTGTGATGCACACTTCAAAGATAAGGAAGATAATGGACCACTTTTAACCCCTATATCATTGTGAAATGCATTCATAAAAAGCGTTAGAGGGCACCTATGACCCCTGCAAGGGTCGGTTTAGCTCACCCAAACTTTGTCATATTTTAGCATTTCACAATGATATATGGGTGAGCGGCGGGCCATTATCTCTTTTATCTTTGAAGTGTGCATTAAACGGATACCAGGGCAGTGTAGGGGACCTATGGGACTAATATTTCCCGGTCTCAAATTTGGGCTGTAGGGGTACCACCAAGTGGCTCCCAGGGGTTCTGGCTCATTTCAGGGGTTTATATATCACTTGAGATTGGCCACAGGAACTTGCAACCACTTGGATTCAGTAGAGGACCTCAAGAGGTATTCATAATAAGCGTTAGAGGGCACCTATGACCCCTACAAGGGTTCGGTTAGCTCACCCGAACTTTTGAAATGCTAATATATGACAAAGTTCGGGTGAGCTAACCGAACCCTTGTAGGGGTCCTAGGTACCCTCTAACGCTTATGATGAATACCTGTTGAGGTCTTCTACTGAATCCAAGTGTTTGCCCCCTACACTACCCTGTTATTCGTTTGATGCACACTTCAAATATAAGGAAGATAATGGGCCACTTTTAACCCCTATATCATTGTGAAATGCTAAAATATGACAAAGTTCGGGTGAGCTAACCGAACCCATTTCATTGTCATAGGTGCCCTCTAACGCTTATTATGAATACTTCTTGGGGTCCTCTACTGAATCCAAGTGTTTGCAAGTTCCTGTGGCCAATCTCAAGTGAGATATAAATCCCTGAAATGAGCCAGAACCCCTGGGAGCCACTTGGTGGTACCCCTACATCCCAAATCCGAGACCGGAAAATATTAGCCCCATATGCCCCCTACACTGCCCTGGTATCCGTTTAATGCACACTTCAAAGATAAAAGAGATAATGGCCCGCCGCTCACCCCTATATCATTGTGAAATGCTAAAATATGACAAAGTTCGGGTGAGCTAAACCGACTTTTTTCATTGTCATTGTTGTATTCTTCGAAGGTTCACGTCAAAACATGGCTGAGACAACATAATCCCAATTTCACCTGATGATTTTCGCTGTTTTTGACTGCTACATATGATAATTTTCTTTATGAGAATAAAAACACAATGCTGGGTGTTCTATTGTCCCCATATTTGTAATAATACGATGTCTTTTTAATTTTTAATCACTTTATACGATGTATATAGTTTTTCTTTTTGTATCAATAAGACTACACTTAGGATAACATTATTTTCATAACTTATGACCCGTATAAACGTATTTCATTTTTATCCAACAAAGACGCATTTATAAGTCTTATCCAGGCGAGCTTTACTGCTTCGGAAGTCGCCAATGCTCGTACAAATTATTGAGCATTAATCATTTTGATATTAATTAAAATATGTCGATAATTAAGTAAAATAAAAACTTTTGTTCGAGTACTCTCAGTACTTTGATGAATTTCCTTATTGGCTGCTAGCTTCTACGGTCTTAGTGGCTGCCGTTAGTGGCTGCTAGCTTCAGCCTGGTAGTCCGGCCACATATCGATCAATCAGCCTTCTGCGAGATAGTTAATGCTCAATTAATTTAACGACCAATTTTTCTGTCGTTGCTATCGATTTAAACAACTGTGAATATAGGTCCAAACTAGCAACTCCGTTAAGTTTTGTTATATAAAATGTGCATTTTTTGCCAAAATTAGATATTTTTTCAGGCCTTGATTCAGGATACTGCGGGGGTTAGACTGTCGATATCGTTTGTTATCCCCTTGTATGGTTAGTATTGGCTATGCAAACAGAGTTGAATATTATTCTGTAAAAATGCTCAATTTTTTGTTATAAAAATCTCATTTATATTTCGCCTTTGGGCATTTCAGCCACCTGTTGACTTGTTAATGTTTATTTAACAATTTCCGGTAAAGCATGCACTCTTTAGGTTAATCAGATGTTTTAAATATTGTTAATAACGATGATTTGATTGAAAAGGTATTTCTATCGTATGTATTCCGTTATGGTTTTATTGCCTGGGTTTTCAAAAAAAAAATGAAAATGAAAATTGATACCGTAAATAAAATCGATGAAATATAATATATTTCAGAAGAACTGAAAATTTTGCAACAAAATGCACCATCAAGACCTATTGCATTTAATACTATAATTATTTTGCAACCATGTCCTCTAAACCGGACGTTGCCTAATCCGGTGTAATGAAGAATAATGACCCCCGTAGAATAATGATAATAATAATATATATTTTTTGTACGAGTACTCTCAGTACTTTGACGATTTTCCTTATTGGCCGTTAACCTCTACTGGCGTAATGGCTGCTGTCAGTGCCTACTAACTTCAGCTTGGTTATAATGCCTACAGTAACAGTGGAGTAAACTTTTTCATAATTTTGGTTTCATCATTAATTCTGGGTGATGAACTTGTATGTACCCAGCAGTTTGTATTGTGGAAATCCTCAATGCAAGTATAATTCATGAACAATATGAAGAATATAGAAGATGCGACGGCGAAGCGCGAAGATGCGAAGACGAAAGTGCTAAGTTGCGAAAGCGAAGAAGTGATACTACTATCGCTTTTTCGCCTTTGCAATTTCGCACTCTCGCCTTCGAATCTTCGCGCTTTCGCCTTTTTAGCTCACCCAGACAAAGTCAATGGGAGCATATGCTATACCCCCGGCGTCGGCGTCCGGAGCTGGTTAAAGTTTTAGTTGCAGCTCCTGTATCTAAGCTACATGTATTACTTGTCCTCTCTTCACCAAAATTTCATGGATGATGCATCTGGACCTACTTAATCTGGTTCCTAACTTTCAGATGCTGGAGGATGTTAAGGTTTTGGGAGCAGATTAAAGTTTTTGTTGAAGGTGCCCTTTCATAGCAATATCTAAGTTACTGCTAGTCCGTACTTCACCAAACTTGCATGGATGGTGTGTCTTATGATACTGATGCACCAAACAGGCTTGAGTGCTGAATAGGTTTTGGATCCTTGAGGAGGTTTAGGTTTTTGAAGCTGGTTAAAGTTTTTGTTGCAGGTGCCCTCTAATGATTATATCTTAGTTACTACTGGTCCTAATTTCATTAAACTTGTATGGATGGTGCGTCTTATGATACCGATGCACCTGGCAGGCCTAAATGCTGAATCTGAACCACAGGTTCGGATGATAGAGGAGGTTAAGATTTTAAGAGCTGGTTAAAGTTTTTGAAACAGGTGCCCTCTGATGATGATTTCTTAGTTATCACTTGTCCTAACTTCACCAGACTTCCATGGATGGTGCGTCTTATGATACTGGTGCACTTGACAGGTTTGAATGCTGAGTCTGAGCCATAGGTTTCGGATGCTGGATAATGTTTCTTGGAAAAGGTAACATGTTTAATAGATAATAGTACTATTTCAAACTTTCATAGCTGATTCAACTGTTATATGAATGAATCGCAGAGGTAACTTCAGATGCAGAGCTTGATCTTTATTATTAAGGATGCTCAAAATATATATCTTAGTTATTTCAGGTCCTAACCTTACCCAACCTGAATGGATGGTGTGTCTTATGATACAGATGCACTTGACAGGCATGGATGCTGAATCAGAGCCATAGGTTGGAGATGCTGGAGGAGGTAAAAGTTTGAATTGCTGGTGCCATCTGATGATGATATCTTAGTTAACTGGTCCTAACTTCACCAATATTGCATGGGTGGTGCGTCTTATGATACTGTTGCACTTGACAGGCTTGAATGCTGAATCAGAGCCATAGGTTTATGATTCTTGATGAGGTTTAGTTTTTTGGAACAGGTCACCTGTTATATAGATGATAGCTTGCATAGTTGATGTAACTATATATAAATGAAACGCAGAGGTTGCTTGAGATGCAGAGCTTGATCTCCATTATCAAGGATGCTAGAGAAATCTCCTACCTCACTCATACCTGCTTGATAGATAGATGTGGTTGTTGTTAAATGATGTAACATGATTCCTATGATAAAGTATTGTATGATTTGAAATACTATTGTTTAAAAGGGTACAATATAACAAAATATGTTATATTGTAAAACGTTATATGATACGATAAAATATTGTATCAATCTTTATGCCCCCCTTTGAAGAAGGGAGGGCATATTGCTCTGCTGCTGTCGGTCTGTCCACTAACAGTTTCCGTTCATTTTCTTCGCAGAGGATGAACATATTCAAATGAAATTTGGTATACAGGTTTATCATAATAATATCTAGGTCAAGTTCGATATTGGGTACGATCGAGCAATTTTCGACAGAGCTATGGCCCTTGGACGTAGAAAAATTCTAGTTACATGTATTTGCAGTTTTCGCTCATTTTCTTCACAGAGGATAAACATATTGGAATGAAATTGTGTATACAGGTTTATCATGATAGTATCTACAATGTAGGTCACGATATTGGGTACGATCGAGCAATTTTCGACAGAGTTATACCCCTTGGACATAGAAAAAATTCCAGTTATTTGCAGTTCATTTTCTTTGTGGATGTTTCCAAGGGAGGGGGGGGGGGGGGCATAAGTGTTTTACAAACATCTCTTGTTTTTATATTTTATGATATGATATTGTATCATGATATTGTTATGTATAGTATTGATTAATATGATACAATATTGTATAATATTAGATTGTATTATTTATTTATTATTGAATCACATGACAGTATTACATATGACATTGCAATATATAATATTGCATCCTATGTTATTATATTGTATATTCTATGATTTTGTATCATACAGTATTGTGCTATGATATTGGTTTCTGTAATATAGAATTATATAACATAAAATTGAAAATATGATATTGTAATATTATAAAATATCGTATCACACGATATTGTATAATATGATATTGGTTTATATGATATATTATCATATCACATTAAATTGTATTTTATGATATTTTAACATAAATTATTGTATCATATGATACAATGTGTATGATATGATTGTATTATATAATATTTTACTTTATCCCATGATATTGTATCTTTTGATATGATACTATGCTGTATCAAATTATATCATATTATGTATCAAATATGATACAGTATCATACAATACAATATCATACTATAATATTTACATTCATTTCTTTCCCTCTATTAAATTGCATTGGTTGATTTGAGTGATATTTACGCACAACACAGAAGACAATATATTATATTGTATAATTGAGCATTGATTCATTATTTTTTGAAAGATGAGGTCTTATAACTGCAACGATGAATGCAAACAAATTTTCATATCGCGCTAGCGCGCATTATACAATTTGTATGCACACCATTGCAGTTATGAGACCACATCTTTAAAAAGATAATGATTCAATGCTTAATTATACAATATAATATCATATGTTTCAATGTTATGATGTATTATTGCAATATGATATTGTTTCATATAATACTATATTGTATTATGTTTTATGATATTCTATTATTTGATCAAATACAATTATAATGTATAACACAATACAATGTCATATCATATCTAACAATTTTGTACGGTATTTTATGGTAGTATATGATATATATTGTAAGTATGATAGGATTCAATTTTAATTATTTATCATTGTGTTGATTTACATATGAACATATGATTATCATACAATTTTTTAACAGATGATATACGATATTGTGTCAAAACAGAATCCATGAATATCCAAGATCATAAAGGATGGTTTTCATATAATATGATAAAGGTGGTCTCATAAAGGTGATGCCTCATAAAGGTGATGTCTCGTCTCGGTGAGCTTTGTAGTCTGTGATTACCTATGTTTTATAATTGCGGAGCTCTCCATCGTTTAAAGGGTTCCGAGGCATATATGCATATTTTGGAGAAAAAAAAAAATTATAAGATTAAATTATCCATAGGGATAGGGTCCGGACTCCCTCTCCCGATTTACTGCGTAAAATTATTAATATTGAATTTGCCAGGGGGGCGGACCCCCTCTCCCCCTCTAGATCCATGCATGGGCAAGGAGTGTCGCATAATGAAATTAGAATGTTACTGTGTTTGGTCCACGGTAAACAGACGGCTGGTTAGTGACAGAAGTTTAGAAGTGCATATGTACACATTATGGCGGACATTAAATTTTGTGTGGAGTAGATAATGATTAGGCATAGCCATTATTGGTAAACATATATGTTACATGTACACATTAAAATATTTATAAACATTCATAGTAAGCGCGATGGCCTAGTGCATTCGTACCAATAATAGCCTGGATTGATCGGAAAACCTTTGCGAGTACGGCGCCTGTATTAAATTCTATGTAATCGACCTAGAATTGCTGAATGCAATAAAAAAAGGCGAAGGCGAAAGTGCGAAGATGCGAAGGCCAGGGTGCAAAGTTGGGAAGGAGCGACAGAGGTATCGCTCCTTCCACTTCGCTCTTTAGGCATCATACCTTCACGCTTCGTCGTTGCATCTTTGCACTTTTGCTCCTTCGCCTTCGCACTATCGCCTTTGCAATTTAGGTCGAAGTGGCCCTATCGGAAAACCATATATAGATATATGTAAATGTAATTGTTAAGATGACAACCATAATCCGATGCAATACGTCAATATCTTGTTATAACGGAAGGATTTTATTTTCTAAGATATACCCCCTCTTTCACATAAGTTTATTTGAATATGAATTATAATTTCTGTTACTTTCTCTAAACTGCAGCAGTAAAAATTACAATACAGTAAAACACGCTTATAACGAAGTCCCAGGGACGGCCAATTCGTTATAAGCGTAATTCGTTATATCCGTCAAGTTTAGAACATGAAATAGAGACTTGGGGAATGAAATTCACTTCGCTGTAAGCACCAATTCATTATAAGCGTGTTCGCTATAACCGTGTTTTACTGTAGTGTAAAGACTTTCACAAATAATAAAAAAATATACTGAAAACTTTAATCTACAAGGGGGTCATTATTCTACAGGGGTCACGTTTCTTCATGTGGAGTGTGCTCAATTTTATGAAAAAGACACTTATTCTTCAGGCAAAGGGGTTATTTTTCTACGTAGAATAATGACCCCCGGTCATTATTCTACGGGGGTCATTATTCTTCATTACACCGGCCATTTTTTTTAGAACAACCCTCCGCCGGATTAGACAAGTTTTGCTGTACAATGTACAAATTTATTTTCAAAATAAACGACATAAAAAGGATTCGAGTTTTTTCGCCTCGTGTTTAAACTGGCTCTTTACGTTGAAGGTAGTATGATTGTATTACGACTTTCACATCTGTCCTTTTTATATGATCTATTATAATATAAAATATACAGCATGACTATTAAAAAAACAAAAATAAAGCATTGTACATTTGTTGACTATGAGTTTTTAAGTTTACGTTGTTTATAATCGATGCTAAACATGCAGGATGAATAAACCCAAACATTCGGAGGATAAAATCAAACGCTTTTTATGAATATATTTCAACTTTTACTACCTACACCATGCTTAATTCATGCTCTCTCTCTCTCTCTCTCTCTCTCTCTCTCTCTCATAAAAAATCCAATATTTTGTTAGCCAAATGAATTATCACAGATTGCAAATACTTAAGATGTGCGATTGGAATAATCATGCTGTGAATATCGCGCTTTTTTGTTGAAATGGGAAGTGTAGTCCATTAAATTCTCAGCAGCAAAATGTCAGAAATGGACATATGTATTAATACATAAATGTATTTACAGTTCAACTCGTACGACCGTTAAACATTGTATTATAATCATTGATGGCATTTTTTTCTTCTTTTTTTACGCACTATGATTTAAATCAATGGTTTGATTCATCGTTAACCAATATGATTGAAAATTGAAATAATTTAAAAACGAATCAATGTGTGATAACGTGTACGTGTAAACACTAGAAGCATGTGTCCTAGACTACAGCGAATCGTTTGTCCACTTGCGCGGCGTCTCCCTGCCCGTGTTATATAAATATACACTCAACGTGGTGGGTTTGAAATGTTTTCAGTTTGATAACTGAATTATATTTTTTCCACAATATCACTATTTTATGACATAGAAAAGATCACAATGAATGCATTTTTTTCATTGACAGTCATTCTATCTATATATTTTTTTAACTACGAGGCCAAAACAGCATTACTTCGTAGGTAATGGTATAATCTTTTATCATTTACTCTTTGAATATCGTTAAAATCGGAATTGATTGTGTTTGCAGCTACATAAATAAACCCATGAGTGCATTTTAGCACGGCGCAAATTTTGTGTATTGGATAACGGTTGACCGCTCGCTAATCAAGCCGCGACCTATTTCCTAGGCGGCGGGCAAGGGATCGGATACAAACAATTGTTTACATACATGCAGCTCAGATTCCAGCTAGATTTTAAATGCGACTCAAATGCATTGCAAAGAAGCAGTTCTTTTACTCATAACGTGTTTCCCTTGAAAAGAATTAAAGTGTTTAAACTTTTTTCGATTGTAAGATGCTTGTGGGTAATGGTTTAATCATTTTCATTTACTAGTAAATTCGTTATAATCGGAATTTTTGAGTTTGCAGCTACATAAATAAACCCATGTGTGGATTACAGCAAAACGCAAATCTTGTGTATTAGGTAACGGCAGACCGCTCGCTAGTGAAGCCGCGACCTTTTTTCTCGGCCGCGGGCAAGGGGTCGGATACGTAATTGTTCACATACACAGCTCGGAATCCAGCTAGATTTTAAATGCGATTCAAATGCATTGCATAAAGAGGTTCTTTTATCCATAATGTGTTTAACTAGAATATAATTAAAATGTTCAAACAAATTCCGTAATGCAAACTGGTACCCTTTATATAAAGTCCGTTAAACGCACAAATACCCTGTTTATTTGCCAAATAAAACACAAAAACATGGTAACAAGTCTAGCTTTTTACACTCATATTACGCAATACCGGAACAAAATTTTATTGTTACGACATTAATAAGATCATAATGAACAACTTTTGCAGCGACAGCCATATTGAAATCTTAACCGCTTTTGAGTTATGGAGCGATAACTTTCAAGAACTCTGGGTCCCTAATTTGAGGGGCCAGCCCCTTTTTCTTGATGTCAAATGAAAGATCTTTTAAACATAAATCTTTTTTGTTCTACATGTCTTTACGAAATATTTCCAGGAAAAAAGATAAACTAAGAAAACCATGCAAAATCACAACACTTTTTATATCTCATTTTTTTTTTAGCCCTACCGAGCTTCGGCGCTTTTTGCGCTGAAAAATTATAATTACCCTATTGCATATCTACATTCTTTTGACTATCATTCCTGAAATTTTGAACTCAATATCTTTTTTAGTTTATGAGAACCTTCGTGGACAAGCCGACCCTCTAAAAATCGTTAAATTGCTAATATCCCAAAACCGGAAGTGACGTCGACATTAAAAAAAAATTCCAATAAGGTTCAGGGCAATATCTATCAGATCTAAAAGTTTCATGTGAATCGGCCGAATAGTTTCTGAGAAATCGTGTACACAAAATATGTAAGAAAAAAAAAGAATAGGGAAAAAGAAACCGAACGAAAACAATAAGGTCTTCCGTTGGAAACGGAAGACCTTAACTAGACACGATCTCGTTGCGAGCAACAAGGAGGTCTTCCGTCTGATTTTAGAAATTGAGTTTGATGTTCGATCTTGATTTTGCTATTTAACAGCTATACATGATTTAAAACAGGAAAAGAGGGTCTACATTTTAAGGGCCAGGTACTATTTTGTTTCAGGTGTAAGAGCTTTGTTCAACAAGTGTTTAGAAATTCGTCACCGTTCTTGAGATATCTGTGAAAAACGTTTAAGGGGTCGGTACCTTATCTCCTAATTGTGGCCGCTGAACCCAATTTTTTTTAGGTTGCATGCTGTTTAGTATATCATTTTGGGCATCTTTTCTTTTATACTGCATTTCAAAATATTTTCCCTTTTTGAGATAAAGGTGATCAAAGTTTTGGACTTTTGATCCCTAAAAACCCCTAGTTACGTAATACATTAGAAAAGCATTATTTTGTTAGGCTACATAAATGTTAGATAAACACATTTGCTTCTTTTATCTATTACAAAATATCCCTCGGTAAAAAGCTATAGGAAAAAGACTTTAGAGCCCTCTACAGTACCGTCAACGCGGATCCCGTATTTGACCGCGCTCCCCCCGCGGTTATTTAATCCTTTCCGCGTTACACCATCGCGGTTAATTCATCGCGGTCCTCGCTGCAGCCATGTTTAAACCGCGGCGGTGTGACCTACCGTTGTACAAGGTGATCGGAGATTTTTACCTGTATGCTATTAGACAATAAGACGGCCACCTAACACTGAGAGTCATTATATACTGGCCATGTCTGATGTATTGTTTTCATTTCACATATTAAAATGATTACGTATTTTAAATGCACGTTTTCAAAACTCCTCATCAATTATTTTAGAGATATTTTAATTAAAGAATCATCTGCACCCGTAATAATTTTCATGTAACTGTTGATATACCTATTATTTCAAAAATATTTAGTCATTTTTATAATGTAATCTACATGACGGAGAGTGTTAGAACTATAAAACATTATTTTTCGATTTTTTAATGATTTTAAACATTTCCGACTACAAAAATGTTTTAATCCATATCAGTATGTAGCTCGTTTTACGACACTCTCTCGATGCTCAAGTCAATTAATCTAGTCCGTGACAGGCACATGCTACACGGAGAACGTATACCTACGGTCAACGGCATGATATGAAAATTTTACTCAACCCTTAAAATACTTAATTATATTGACATAATTTTATGTGAATTCAATATGAAGCTACAACACAAATGTACATGTAGTATCAGCTGCGAATACCGTTTTTCGTAACCGCCCACTCCACCTCTTCAACGTTTTAATGACTGGGAAAGTACATGTAAATTGTACTTGACTTTAGTCCCAATTGTTTAACACAAAGGAGTGAAACCATTGACGGGAAATCACTCTACGCTTGAATGCACAGAATACACTGGTACATGTACATATGAGACAGGTGGATAATCCGTGTAACGAGTGACCATCAGGAATTTCATTTGTTTTTAAACAATTTTACTAACAGTAATAACAAGAGAGAGAGAGAGAGAGAGAGAGAGAGAGAGAGAGAGAGAGAGAGAGAGAGAGAGAGAGAGAGAGACTGCATGTCGATACTCAAGACAATTAACCTAGTCCGTGACAAGCACACGCTACGCGGTGTACGTATACCATACGATCAACGGCAAAATATGAAAATTTTACTTTACCCTTAAAATATAAAAAGATATTGATATCATTTTATGTGTGTTGAATATGAAACTACTACACATATGTCGTATCTGTAGCGAATTATAACGTTTTTTTGTACCCCCCTTTCCAACATTAGATGACTGTCAAAGTTAACTGTATTTGTCCCAATTGTTTTACACAAAGGACTGACAGGAAATCACTCTTTGCTTGAGCGCACAGAATACACGGGTATGAGGCAGGTGGATATTCCTTGCAACAAGTGACAGCCAGGAATTCTACCCGAATATCAAACAATTTATTTAACAGTAACAATAAATAATTGTTTCATTTTACTGCCTTCTTAAACTATAAAAGGTGTTTAACATGTCTCTTCCCCCGAAAAGAGAGAGAGAGATAATTAGTTTTCTTTTTAAATAACGTTGTATACGAACTAAACTTCACAAACACAGTGTCATGCATTAAATTAAACATCATAAACAGTGTTAAATACTTTATTGTTAGACAATCTTCTTTTTTTCCTTTACCCGAAGACTAATAGAACGAAACTGTTTTCCTTTATCAAGGAAGAAGCAGGTGGTGCAGCTCGCGGGCTGATTTGATTGACAGGTGAAGCACGTGGACTCAGACTGAAACTGCATATTGGATTCAATCACAATGTCTTTTATAAATACTAAACTTAGAAAATGTTTATATTAGTATATTTCAATTGAATGCAGTGGCGTCTCTCTCTCTCTCTCTCTCACACACACATAAAGATCGTAGATAAAATCAAGATCATCAAGATCGGCGACACTCAATCAAGAAGCCTCCTCTGTAAGATAGGTGTACGGTTAGACGAAGCCGTACGCAATTTGGAGATTTTCTTTTGTCTTGAATAGGTGTGAAAACCCCTAGAGCATGTCTTTTTCTACCATAGGTTTGTTAATCACTATGTACACAGGAAATGATCGCGACTTATAATTAATATACACAATGAAGGAAATGTGTACAAAATTAGTTGGCATTTGAATTTTTTTTTAAAGTAACTCGAGATGTATGCATTTAATAACATGTACAACTTCCCATGTTGTTTTGTGATGTAACAACCTCATTCCATTTCTTGTAAATAAATGTCTATCTTCACGCACACCAGAACGCTTAGCCATTGTTTTATGAAAATCACCGAATATACATGTACGTGTATGTACAGTGTATCTTTTCAGGGCAACACTTAGTTTAAAACTGAATAAAACCCGTGCGATGTGAAGAATCATACAATTTTAATTATGAGTACTTTTTTCCTTTGTGTTTTAATTAGGAGAACTGATTTTTCTTTGAACATTTAATTGTGAGCAATTGTTTTTATAAGGCTATAACTAGTCGGTCTACAGAGCTGGTTGAAATCAATTTTCCGAACAAAACAATGACGCTTGTTACAGCAATTATAAAGTCCGGATTTTCCGTAATATGAGCGATTAAGCCACTTTTAAAATTTGAATGAATTTTTAACGGTTTCATAGGATAAAATGATATTGAAAATAAAAATGTACATACCTGAATATTTATAAAGTAAAATATTTAATTTAAGTAAATAAGTATTATTAATTTTACATTTTTTTGGTTAGATTTTAAAATTTAATTTAATCGTATATCGATATATCAATAAATATGTAAAGCATGATTTTTCAACCAACTGCGGACATGGCTCATTTTACCTTGGATTGTACAGATAACAGCTTTAAATGATTAGAATTCAAATATTACCCCAGTATTACCAAATAAACAGCAAATAAAAAAAAAACATTTACCTTAAAAATATGTGATTTTCTATAAAATGATCATGATTATCTTTATGCATTTGTTAACTTATATATATATGTTTAATGCATGTTATATTTTTTTAATCGAGGGAGATAACTCGTGTTCCTTTTCGATACTTTTTAACACCTGTAATCGATCGTTCAAACCGCGGGGGCGTTGTCATTATGGGTGATTGAACCGCGGGGGCACGCGGTTTTTACCTGAGACAGGTGTTTAAACCGCGTTGCAATTTGGACCGCGGGGGTGCGCGGAAAATACGGGATCCGCGTTGACGGTACTGTAGGTCCCTAATTTGAGGGGCCAGCCCCTTTTTCTTGGTATAAGATAAAAGGTCATTTGATTATAAAGACATTTTGTTCAACAAGTGTTCAGAAATTCGTTACCATTCTTGAAATATCTGAGAAAGAATGTTTTAGGGGCCGGTCCCTTATCTCCTTATTGGGGCCGCTGAACCAAATTTTTTAGGTTGCATGTTGTTAAGTACATAATTTTGAGCATCTATTCTTTTATACTGCATTTCAAAATATTTTTTTTTTTTGAGATATAGGTGATCAAAGTTTTGGACTTTTGATCCCTAAAAATCCCTTATTACGTAACACATGAGAAACTCATTATATTGTTAAGCTACATAACTGTTAGATAAACATATTTGCTTCTATTATCTATTACGAAATATCCCTCGGTAAAGAACTATAGGAAAACGACTTTAGAGCCCTCTAGGTCCCTAATTTGAGGGGCCAGCCCCTTTTTCTTGGTATCAGATAAAAGGTCATTTGATTATAAAGACATTTTGTTCATCAAGTGTTCAGAAATTCGTTACCATTCTTGAAATATCTGAGAAAGAATGTTTTAGGGGCCAGTCCCTTATCTCCTTATTGGGGCCGCTGAACCAAATTTTTTAGGTTGCATGTTGTTAAGTACATAATTTTGAGCATCCATTCTTTTATACTGCATTTTAAAATATTTTTCCTTCTTTAGATATAGTGATCAAAGTTTTGGACTTTTGACCCCTATAAATCCCTAATTACGTAACACATGAGAAAATCATTATATTGTTAAGCTACATAACTGTTAGATAAACATATTTGCTTCTATTATCTATTACGAAATATCCCTCGGTAAAGAACTATAGGAAAAAGACTTTAGAGCCCTCTAGGTCCCTAATTTAAGGGGCCAGCTCCTTTTTCTTGATATCAGGAGAAAGGTCTTGTAAATATAAACTTTTTTTTACAGACATGTTTTAACAAAATATTTTCCAGAAAAGAGATAAAGAGAAAAAAGCACAAAAATTCACGACGCTTTTTTAATGTCAATTTTCGAGCCATAGCGAGCTTTGGCGCTAGTAGTGCTAAACATACAAAATAACAATCATGCAAAACTTCAATCTTTCCTTTACCAACCGTAGAAATTTGAGCTTAAGATCTCTTATAGTTTAGGAGAACAACAGAAGACAAAATACCCATATAAAAATTAGAAAAATCTCAATATCTCAAAAACGGATTTGACGTCATCAATACAAAAGATTTCCAATCAAGTTCAGACCACTATCTATCACATCCAAAAATTTGATTGAGATCAGCCGAGCCGTTTCTGAGATATCGCGTGCACAAAAAAAGGGAAAAAAATAATAATAACTAGACCCGATCTCGTTGCGAGCAACGAGGAGGTCTTCCGTCCGATTTTTAGAATACGGAATGACCTTGCTCTTGATCTTCGTCAACGAAACGTATCTGGAAATGGAAGCGGGGTCTAAGAGTAATGAGTGAAAGACTCTACCCCTTTTGTGTCCCTTTTCTGAGGGATCAGCTCCTTTTCATTCATTTTAGTTAAAATGTATTTTTGTGTACTGCTAATAAGTGTTTAGAAATTGGTTGTTGTTTTAGATATATGTGAAAAATCGTTTTGATATCTGGGCCTAAACTCCTTTTAGGGTCCAGATAACAAACAATATATGGTTGTACATTGTTAAGCATATTATTTTGAGTATCTTTTGTTAAATACTGCTTTTCGGAATTGTCCTCCATTTTGAGACATAGAGGACTTCTGGCCCCTTAAAATCCCAAATTACGTAGGTGTAAATGATTGTCATGTATAGGTAAATAACGTTAGAATAAACATAATTGCCTCTATAACGGATCAAAAAATATTTCACAGTGAATATTTATCATTAAAAGTCTTTAGAGCCCCCTCAGCCCCTTATTTGAAGAACCAGCCCCTTTTTCATGATATCATAAGAATGTATTTGTCAATTCAAACACATTTTGTTCAACAAGTGTTTAGAAATTCTGTACCGTTCTGGAGATATCTGGAGAGGGTCGTTTTAGGGGCCGACCCTGTAACTCCTTTAAAGGACTGCATCACACAGAAAATATGGTTGCATATTGTAAAGCTCAATTTTTTTAGCTTCTTTTGTTCAAAATTGTTTTTCAAAATTGTCCTCCATTTAGAGATATAGAGGATCAAAGTTTTGGACTTCTGGCCCCTCAAAATCCATAATTACGTAATATAGGATTAAATGATTGCCATGTTTAGGTGAATAACGTTAGAATAAACATAACTGTGTTTATAAGGTATCACAAAATATTTTACAGTAAAAAGTTATCATCAAAAGACATTAGAGCCCCCTCAGCCCCTAATTTGAAGGGCCAGCCCCTTTTTCTTGATCTCAAATGAAAGCTCTTGTCAATTCAAACACATTTAATTCAACAAGTGTTTAGAAATTCGGTACCGTTCAGGAGATATCTGGAGAGGGTCGTTTTAGGGGCCGACCCTGTAACTCCTTTCAGGGACCGCATAACAAAAAAAATATTGTTGCAGATTGATAAGCTCAATATTTTGAGCATCTTTTGTTCAATATTGCTTATCAAAATGTTTCTCCATTTAGATATATTGACGTCAAGGTTTTGGACTTCTGGCCCCTCAAAATCCCTAATTACGTAATATAAATGATTGCCATGTATAGGTGAATAACGTTAGAATAAACATAATTGCTAATATAACGTATCAAAAAATATTTCACATTAAAAAGTTATCATCAAAAGACTTTAGAGCCTTATCGGCCCCTAATTTGAAGGGCCAGCGCCTTTTTCTTGATCTCAAATGAAAGCTCTTGTAAAAATAAATTTTAAATGCTCTAAATCTTTTAACAAAATATTTTCGAGAAAAGAGATAATTAAATAAAACCAAGAAAAATCACTACATTTTTTATATCTCAATTTTCGGGTCCATGCGAGCTTCGGCGCCTTTTGTGCCAAACATAAATGGCTCACTTTAGACAAAACTACAATCATTCGTCTACAATTCCTGAAAATTTGAATTTGATATCTTTTATGGTTTAGGAGGACTTCGACGGACAAGCTGACCCTCTTAAAATAACTAAAACGTCAATATCTCTAAAACGTAAATGACGTCATCAAAATAAAAAATTTCCAATAAGGTTCAGATCAATATCTATCAGATCTGAGTTTCATGAAAATCGGTCGAGTCATTTCAGAGAACTCGCGTGCACAAAATTTGTAAGAAAAAAAACCAAAAATAATAATAATAGGGAAGAAGAAACCGAAGAAAAACAATAAGGTCTTCCGTTGGAAACGGAAGACCTTAATAAGAATAGGGAAAAAGAAACAAAGCAATAACAAGAAAGTCTTCCGTTGGAAACGGAAGACCTTAATAATAATAGGGGAAAAAAACGAACAAAAACAATAAGGTCTTAATAAGAAACAGTACGAGAACAATAAGGGCTTCCGTTGGAAACGGACGACCTTAATAATAATAATAACTGGACAGGATCTCATTGCGAGCAACGAGGAGGTCTTCCGTCCGATTTTTAGAAGAGAAAATGACCTTGCCTTTTATCTTCATCAACGAAACATATCAGGAAATGCAGATGTGATCTAAAAAGCGATTGATGAAGGATTGTACACCCCGTTGGATCCCTAATTTAAAGGACCAGCCCCATTTTATTTCATATCAAATAAGAGGTCTTTTGACCTAATAACAGGTCTAATGACCTGTAATAAAAAGAAACCGAAGAAAAAAAAGAGGGTCTGCCTATGTTAATGGAAGACCCTAATAACAATAAGAATAGAAGGGTCTTCCGCTAAAGACGGAAGACCCTAATAATAAAAGACTGTTTTTGTCTAAATCTTAATTGAAGAGAGTTTTTCAACTTGTACTACAGTCCAACAACCCTTTTATGTTGAATATTTTAGTTAGAAAATTAAATAAAAAGGAGAGATAGAAATGGAGAGACAGAACAAATCTTGGCTCCGGCGAGATTAGAACACACAGCCTTTGCAGGTGTCTCAAAACATGGCGGACACAAATAATTCCCGAACTTGTCTTTGAATTTTGGGCGTTTCCGCCCGGGATAGGAGCTGAATTTTTGAATGGGATGATAAACAACGTGTAAGATGTCTAACTATTCAGGTTTGGTAACAGTGCGAGGTCATTTGAAATATTGATGCGTGTTTGTGTCTGGAGGGGGGGGGGGGTGAAAAGACCCGAGCTTGATTTTCGTCTGAAATAAATCGAAAATAGAATTTTGAAGTGTGAATCTCGGATTCGGTTAACAACAATTAGGGGAAGTCCTAAAACAATGACTGATGCATTTTACCCATGTATTTCAGTGTTTTTTTTCGTGTCGTTTACTATTATGTTTGACTGTTTTATTTCAGCAGTATTGATAAAACCTTTATAAATGTAGAAATAACGAAATCAGTAACACGTAAATTTATTCGGTAAAAGTTTGATGACAGTAATTTCCACAGTTCAAACATTCATAAGTAGTTCAGACGCTATCGTAGATACAGACTAAACGAAAAACAAGAAATATACATGCAACAGAAATATTACGCGGCTGCTTACATCCCTTGTACTGTGTAAATTTTAAGTCCCCGTACAGGCTATACTCGCCGTTTGATCTCAGGAATTTCTTCTTAATTGTTCAATCCGCTGCATATTTGGCAGACAATAAGAATGGGGTCCGAGGTACATTTACACAAAATTTCATTAGGATTGAGTATGGGGCTCGGGAGTTAGAATTGTTTTCTACAGTACATGTCAAGCACGCCAATAGAAACTCGAATGCCCAAAAATTCATATCTCTCTTAAAAATGAACGAATAGGTCTGGTCATTAGTACAGTAATGTAGACTTGAACTAGGTTGAAAATAAAGGTTCACGATGAAAGATCCACTAAAATCAGGTCAGAAAAACTAAATGTTTTGTGAATAGGAAGGGGGGGGGGGATCGGTGGGGGTACGGTGTAAATTTAATTTCCACGTATAGGCAATAAGCGCCGTTTAGTCTCAGGAATTTCGTCTTAATTGTTTAATCCGCTGCATATTTCACAAACAATAAGAATGGGGTCCGAGGTTCATTTTCACGAATTTTCATTAGGACCGAGTGAAGGGCTTGGGAGTTAGAATTTTTGTTATAGTACATGTCAAACACGACAATTGAAACTCGAATGCCAAAAACTTCATGACTCTGTTATTAATGAACGAATTGGTCTGGTAATTAGTGCAGTAATCAAGAATGGTAATTAGTTGAAATTAAAGGCCCAAGATGACAGATCAAGTAAACTCGGGACAGAAAAACTAAATGATTTTATGAATTGGGAGGGGGGGGGGGGGGTCGGTCGGTGACTTCTATATTAAACGTAGAATATCAAATTCTAAATATCACATATTACACAATTTCTAAATAAAATACATGTATATGTTAGAACAATGTACTCGTATAAGCGTTGTTTGAAAGATGTTACTATTGGGTTTTTTACATCTATTTATTTTAAACCTTGTCGCAGTCACCCGTTCGTTTGTATAGTTACGTGTATAAACTTCGGGGTTTTTTCTTAATCCCGACAGGCAACAGATTTGTATCAGTATATAGACATGCACAAAAAAGGGAAAAGTACACCATCTTTCATAAAAATGACTTTTTAGCGTTGACTTCCAATCAGTAAGAAGACAATCATTAAACACTGAATTTCAAATTATTTGAATCCATAGACATTCTCCCGTAACTTAATATAAAATATGTATAATTTTTGGACGCCAATGTACATTTAGCTTCTATCCAATTTACTCCATGTTACCTGTACTAGTTCTTATTCAAATGCTAAGACATTGGTACGAGAGAGAGAGAGAGAGAGAGAGAGAGAGAGAGAGAGAGAGAGAGAGAGAGAGAGAGAGAGAGAGAGAGAGAGAGAGAGATTTCATAGTGTTTTATAGTGTTCAGGAAATCAATATGTAAGCAACATATGTCAATAAACGCATGTATACATGCATGCGTGTATCTATATACTTATGTGAATAAATACTAATCAGTCCTCTTTTTAAAGCCATGTCGAATATCGTTGGTGCATTGCTAAATGTTGTGTGCATACAATCATGGAGATGGCGGCATTTTGACCCGGGTTGAAAATTGACCCGGGGGTCATTTTTCCACGTTGAATAATGAGACGAAAGGTGTTGAATAAAGACCCTAATCCGTTGAAAATTGACCCGCATCGTGGAATTTTGATCATGAAACCGGTTCAAAATTCAACAGCAAAGAAGCACAAAATAAGGAATCAATATTATAACTTGAGTTTATTTAATTAAAAATTACCAGTTTATACATATTTATTCTTTATATTTATATGTTTCAACGGGGGGGGGGGGGGGGTTAAAAATGAAACTTTTTAAATGAATATTTTTAATTTACATATTATCCCTTCAAATATGTAATAACTATTTTATTCATAATAATCTTTTCGCGTATAATTGCTGTTTTGTGTGATATCTTTATATTCCTTTAAAAAATATATGTTTTTTAAGAATATTTGTATATGTCGACGTCACAGGATTAATCATTTTAGTTAAAGCTGACATGAATTCATAAATACGCATTACTTCCCTTTTATCTCCGACTACCGCCATATTAGTTGTTGATTTCTATTGTTCTGCTCATCGCTACACACCCCCTATATAAGGCCGAGAGCCCTCGTCATGCTTTACCGCATTCAGGAATTTCATACACCCGAACACGTTACCTTGGACGAAAAGACTTGTAAAAACGCGTTTTGAACAAAAATAATATGACAACCACTTCACTGGCAAGATATATCCAATAAACGACGAAACAAGACAGATTGAAATCCAGGCGCAGATACTTCAGAAATTCCTCGATAATTGTAGAACGTTTTCCTGTGTATGTTATAACATCGCACATGCGCAACCACACACTGTGGTAGATCGAGCAATGTCAATTATCGCATGGATTTTATAAACGGGGAGTTTTTGTAGAAACAGATAGAAACGTTGTTACTTTCTTGGATTTACTATCATTTAGCTACTGTGTTGGATGTAGTGTCGCCAGGGTTTTCAAGAAGATGCAGACGTTATGCACTCTGTATGAACGACACACGTGTTCGATTTGCATGCGAAGTAAGGCAGCACTGTCTGTGCAAAATAATACAGATACCTTGGACATCCTTTCAAAGAATAAATATATTTTGTATTTCATTGATTGTTGTTTTCTTTATTATTACATTTTACTACATGTACAATGTGTAGTGCATGCATTTAGAAGTCCGTGCAATGTGAATGCCTCGATCGAAAAGCAACCGACCGTAACTTTCTCAACCGGTATATATACCCCAGTGGCTGTAGAGGAGCGATCGAAACTAATATGGCGACCAAATGCTTTTATGAATTCATGTTAGCTTTAATTAGTATTCATATTTGCGTTCACTTATTTCAACATTTCATGTTTTCATTTCCCATTGTTCATTTGTTTACATTCACATCGCTTCATTCACTCATACAATCATTCATAGTATGATTGTAGTACAAGAGGTCACGTGGTTACGTTTGGCGGGTGGATCAGTGAATGAATGGGTGTGTTAGACTGGTTTTTCGGGTTTAAGTGAGTGAGTGCGCATGTCCGTTTGATTTATCGAATTTTTAGCACGAACTTTGATTTAATCTCACGACGCCACCCAAGACAGACGGTTGAATTATTAAGCTTCATAAGCTTCAGATTATAATCTTAGTTTATATTGCTGTTATACTTGGTGAGTTATTTTAATCAAATATGTGTAATTTAAATATTATTTAACTAAAGATAAATTTATTGAGTGAATGTAGAGAATGAGAGTGATTTAGTAATATTATAATTGTATATGATTATAGATCACCTAGCTGTACTTGAGGAAACCATTTATTCGATATACAAATACAACAATAAATATTCAGCGTCATTTCCTGAATGTGATTGAAAAATCACATTTCCTTCAGATGCAGACCTACACTATAAACATCGACTCCCATCAGTTTAAAAAATCCTTAAAGTAAGCTTTACTAGCTTTATTCCGTAATTGACGTAAAATAATATTTCCTATTGCCTTTACTGAAATTTTTTTATTTTAAGTTTAGACTTAAAGAAAGGTAAAGTTGATGAAATTTTCTTTCCTGCATGAAGATTATTCCATAATTTACATGTAGACGGAGCAAAGCTATTGTAATAAGTGTATAGTGGTAGATAGTAAAAAAGCTCATTCGACCTAAGATTATACATGTATGTGTTACATTAAAAGTTTAAAATTTATCAATTTAAACTAACTATAACAGTTTTAAAACTGTTATAGTTAAGTTTAAATTGATAAATTTTAAACTTTTAATGTAACATATTTTCATTTAGAAAATATGATTGAATTCAATCTAACATATCTTGTGGTGCTAAACCATTTATAATCTTGGAGAATATAATTAGTTTATGTTTATCCCTTCGAGATTGTAAGGTTTTTAAATTAAGCTCACAGTATAAAATGATTTTAGAAAAATTAACTCTGATCCCTGTCACTGTCCTGGTTTCTTCAATTTGTACATGTTTAAGCAATTCGGATTTTCCTTGATACAGCTGCTCCAAACAACATCACCATATTCCAGTCTAGGTCTGATAAAAGCCGAATTTTAAAAAGTGTTTATCTATCAATTGTATGCTTGAGTAATCTTAATATATTCAACTTTTTGCATGCCTTTTCATGTACACCATTAATATAATTAGATCAACTATCCTCCAACTGTATATTTAGATGCAAACCTACTTTTTTTTTTTAAATTGATAACATTTTTGCTGTATGCTATATGTTTTTAATTTTGAGGAAATATATTACGTCAGTTGCCTGTGTTTCTAATTAATGGAATTGAAAACTCAAAATGATAGTTCTAAATAAATTGCATTTTTAAAAAAGAACTATGACTCTGCATATGCAGAAAATTGGATGGTGCTTCAATAAAGTTAATCCGACAAGTTTATGAAAAATTATTGTTAAGTATATATGTATAATACAGTATACATAAAAAAAGATAAAAATATGACAACCATTCATTTATTTTTTTGTCAGCGATGCTGAATTCTTCAAATTAAGCATAGGTATCTGACATTATATCTTTTTGTCTTGATATAAATATATATACCCTTTAC
Organism: Magallana angulata; assembly: GCF_025612915.1. Taxonomy (NCBI): domain Eukaryota; kingdom Metazoa; phylum Mollusca; class Bivalvia; order Ostreida; family Ostreidae; genus Magallana; species Magallana angulata. The sequence continues at coordinate 196,316 of NW_026441721.1, forward strand.
CCAATAAAACAGTACAGAGGTTATATTTTCAAATATTAGAAAATACAATGCCAGGTGCTTGTCGAATAAAGCTCTGTTGAATTGCCTTAAAAGTGACAATAACGGGCAATACATTTGTTATATATATTTATCAGAGATTATGACAAGTTGAAACTTAAAATTCTTTCACATGAGGGAATGAAAACAATGTCATCTATGTCAAAAAGTATTCTAGCCCTACTCGCCTGTTCCATTCCGAAGCAAACGGTAATTTTCTAAGCTTTATTTACATAGTATAGTAATAATAAATGGATATCATATTGTCAGTCTCAAAATTAAATGATTAATTGGACATATCAACCTAAAAGAAATTAGCCCGTCCGCATATGTATCGGACAGTATGAACATTTTAAAACTAAAACTTTCAAATATGTGCATGATTGTACATTTAAACTGTGTATAGTAAGTTCCAGTTCAAATCAAAACTCTGAGGTTGGGGTCAATTCTCAACAGGATCAATTTTCAACGTGTCGATGTCCTCAGAGTTTAGAAAAATCTTTCTCATACCGTTGAAAAATGACCCCGGGTATAAATTTCACAATTTTGGTCTCAATTTTCAACGTTGAAAAATGACCCCCTGGGTCAATATTCAACGTTGAAAAATGACCCCCGGGTCAATTTTCAACCCGGGTCAATATTCTTCGTTACACCGGCAAACCGACCCAGTGAACTCTAATGTGGTCGTACTGCAGGGGCGCTTCGGCGGCATGTCTTTGATGCCGGCGATGCGACGAGCGTCTGAATTAAGCAAACTGCTGACAGAAACGAGAACTATATTTGTACTAAAAAAGCTGTTATTATTTTTATTTATGATAAACATAAGACGGAAAACAATAAAAACCACCATTTTAAAGATAAAATCGTTAAAGAAAACAAAATTAGGGAAGAAAATATAATCGGCACTCGGGGACGGAACCCGGGTCGACTGGGCACAAGTCCAATACTCTAACAAATGAGCTACGCGGACTCTCGCTTCAGAACTTTTGAGCTCAAAATCTCGGGAATGCTTTGATCGATTTTAAAACGAATTTCATATTCTGAAGTGTTTTAGGCGTTGCTATCGAATAAAAATATAAATAAAAATCAAGTTTAAAAACTTGAAAAATTAAGGTTTTTAATTTCCTTCCAGTGACGACCGGAAGTGACGGCGGACGTTTGGATGTGCAAAGGGCCTTGCAGCCGTTAACTCTCTACCATCTCTGAAAATTTAAAGGTTCTATCTTAAATACATTTTGAAAAAAATCGTGAACAAGCAAAAACGTAAAATCTTTATTATCTCGGTACCGGAAGTGACGACCAAAAAAAGCTCTCGTGATTTTCTTACAAATTTTGTCATGAATAAGATCTGAAAGTTTCATGAAAATCGGCTGAAGCATTTTTGAGAAAACGTGAGAGAAAAAAAAAATAATTATAATAATAGGGAAAAAGAAACAAAGCAAAAACAATAAGGTCTTCCGTTGAAAACGGAAGACCTTAATAATAATAAAGAAAAAGAAACAACGCAAAAACAATAAGGTCTTCCGTTTCCAACGTTAAAAAAGCGTCGTGATTTTTCGTGGTTTTCTTTCAATATCTCTTTCCTCGATAGTATTTTGTTATAACATGTAGATTAAAAAATCTTTATTAAGTCAAGAGCTTTCATTTGAAATCATGAAAAAGGGGCTGGCCCTTCAAATAAGGGGCTGAGGGGGCTCTAAAGTCTTTTGATGATAACTTTTTACTGTGAAATATTTTGTGATACGTTATAGAAGCAATTATGTTTTTTCTAACATTATTCACCTATACATGGCAATCATTTACTCCTATGTTACATAATGAGGGGATTTAAGGGGCCAGAAGTCCAAAACTTTGATGCTCAATATCTCAAAATTAAGGAAAATTTTGATAAGCAATATTGAACAAAAGATGCTCAAAATATTGAGCTTAACAATGTACAACCATTTATTCTTTTTTATGCGGTCCGTAAAGGGAGTTACAGGGTCGGTCCCTAAAACGACCCTTCAAAGATATCTCGAGAACAGCACAAAATTTGTAATTACTTGTTGAACAAAATGTGTTTGAATTGACAAGAGCTTTCATTTGAAATCAAGAAAAAGGGGCTGACCCTTCAAATAAGGAGCTGAGGGGGCTCTAAAGTCTTTTAATGATAACTTTTTACTGTGAAATATTTTGTGATACGTTATAGAAGCTATTATGTTTATTCTAACGTTATTCACCTATACATTGCAATCATTTACTCCCATGTTACATAATTAGGGGATTTAAGGGGCCAGAAGTCCAAAACGTTGATGCTCAATATCTCAAAATGGAGGAAAATTTTGATAAGCATGATTGAACAAAAGATGCTTAAAATATTGAGCTTAACAATGTACAACCATTTATTCTTTGTTATGCGGTCCTTAAAGGGAGTTACAGGGTCGGTCCCTAAAACGACCCTTTAAAGATATCTCGAGAACGGCACAAAATTTGTAATTACTTGTTGAACAAAATGTGTTTGAATTGACAAGAGCTTTCATTTGAAATCAAGAAAAAGGGGCTGGTCCTTTAAATAAGGGGCTGAGGGGGCTCTAAAGTCGTTTAATGATAACTTTTTACTGTGAAATATTTTGTGATACGTTATAGAAGCAATTATGTTCATTCTAACGTTATCCACATATACATGGTAATCATTCCCTTCTATGTTACGTAATACGGGATTCTAAGGGGCCAGAAGTCCAAAACTTTGATGCTCAATATCTCAAAATGGAGGAAAATTTTGAAAAGCAATATTGAACAAAAGATGCTCAAAATATTGAGCTTAACGATAATCAACCATTATTTCTTTGTTATGAAAGGTTATAGAAACAAATATGTTTATCCCACAGTTATAATATATCCAAGCAATGTAATGAATTTTTCATGTGTTACGTAATTAAGGGTTTTTAGGGACCAAAATTCCAAAATTTTGGACACCCATATCTCAAAAAGGAAAAATATTTTGAAATGCAGTACAGAAGAATAGTTGTTCAGAATGATGTTCTTAACAATATGTAACCTTTAAAATTTCGCTAAAGGGCCCCTTTAAGGAGAAATGGGATCGGCCCCTAAAACCTCCTTTCTCATATATCTCCAAAACGGTAACGAATTTTTGAACATTTGTTGACAAAATGTGTTTAGATTTAAATGTCCTTTCATTTAATATCAAGAAAAAGGGGCTGGTCCCTTAAATTAGCGGATCAAAGGGCTCTAAAATCGTTTATCTGTAGCCCTTTCAAGAGAGCCATTTTGTGAAAGGTTATTAAAGATAGATTAGGTATAATACGTTATTATATACTAACAATATAACGATTTTCTCTTGTGTTACCCAATTAGGGTTTTTAGGGACCAGAGGTAAAGAAGTTTAATCTGTTTTATCTTTATTGGAAGAAATGCTAGCATTTAATAAAGCAATGTAAGAGAACTTATAAAAAGCGGTACAAAAAAGCATTAGTACTTCACTCTTTTTTACCATATCATGTTTTGTTGTCGAAATTCAAAGTCGATGATGTCATATTTCCTTCTAAAAAATCGGACGGAAGACCTCCTCGTTGCTCGCAACGAGATCGTGTCTAGTTATTATTTTTTTTCTTTTTTTTTCCAACCAATTTTGTGTACGCGATTTCTCTAAAACTACTCCACCGATTTACATGAGACTTTCAGGTCTGATAGAAAATGATCTGAACCTTATTGGAATTTTTTTTTAAATGATGACGTCACTTCCGGTTTTGAGTTTTTTACAATTTAACGATTTTCAGAGGGTCGGCTTGTCCAGGGGTAAACTCCTAAATGAATAAAGATATTGAGTTCAAAATTTCAGGGGTTGTAGACAAAAGGTTGTAGATCTGACATGTGGTATATATATTTTCCTGTGACCAAAAGCGCCGAAGCTCGCCCGAGCTCGAAAATTACAGTTAAAAAAGCGTCGTGATTTTTCGGGGTTTTCTTTCAATATCTTTTTCCTCGATTTTATTTTGTTATAACATGTAGAACAAAAAATCTTTATAATAAAGTCAAGAGCTTTTATGTGACATCAAGAAAAAGGGGCTGGCCCTTGAAATAAGGGGCTGAGGGGGCTCTAAACTCTTTTAATAATAACTTTTCACTGTGAAATATTTTGTGATATGTTATAGAAGCAATTATGTTCATTCTAACGTTATCGACCTACACATGGCAATCATTTACTCCTATGTTACGTAATTAGGGGTTTTAAGGGGTCAGAAGTTGAAAACTTTGATGCTCGATATCTCAAAATAGAGCAAAATTTTGAAAAGCAATATTGAACAAAAGATGATCAAAATATTAAGCTTAACAGTCTGCAACCATAATTTCTTTGTTATGCTGTCCCTAAAAGGAGTTACAGGGTCGGCCCCTAAAACGACCCTCTCAAGATATCTCGAGAACGGCAAAAAATTTGTAATTACTTGTTGAACAAAAAGTGTTTGAAATACTTAGAGCTTTCATTTGAAATCATTAAAAAGGGGCTGGCCCTTCAAATAAGGGACTGAGGGGGCTCTAAATTCTTTTAATGATAATTTTTTACCGTTAAATCTTTTGTGATACGTTATAGAAGCAATTATGTTCATTCTAACGTCATTCACCTACACATGGCAATCATTTACTTTTATGTTAAATAATAAGGGGATTTAAGGGGCCAGAAGTCGAAAACTTTGATGCTCAATATCTCAAAATAGAGCAAAATTTTGAAATGCAATATTGAACAAAAGATGCTCAAAATATTGAGCCTTACAATCTGCAACCATAATTTCTTTGTTATGCGGTCCCCAAAAGGAGTTACAGGGTTGGCCCCTAAAATGACCCTCTCAAGACATCTAGAGAACGGTACAAAATTTGTAAACACTTGTTGAACAAAATGCGTTTGAATTGACAAGAACATTCTTATGAAATTAAGAAAAAAGGGCTGGCCCTTCAAATAAGGGGCTGAGGGGGCTGTAAAGTCTTTTAATGATAACTTTTTACTGTGAACTATTTTGTGATACGTTATAGAGACAATTAAGTTCATTCTAAGGTTATTTACCTATATATGGTAATCATTTCCTCCTATGTTATGTAATTAGGGATTTGAAGTGGCCAGAAGTCCAACACTTTGATCTTCAATATCTTGAAATAGAGGACAATTCTGGAAAGCAGTATTTAACAAAAGATGCTCAAAATAATGTGCCTAACAATGTACAACCATATGTTGTTTGTTATCTGGACCATAAAAGGAGTTATAGGACCGGATATCAAAGCGATTTTTCCCAGATATCTCAAAAAGGGTAACCAATTTCTAAACACTTGTTAGCGGTACACAAAAATACCTTTTAACTAAAATGAATGAAAAGGAGCTGATCCCTCAAATAAGGGACACCAAAGGGAGAGATAGTCTTTCACCCATTACACTCATAGATTCCGCCTCCTTTTCCGGATAAGTTTCGTTGACGAAGATCAAGAGTAAGGTCATTCCTTATTCTAAAAATCGGACGGAAGACCTCCTCGTTGCTCGCAACGAGATTGTGTCTAGTTTATTTTACAATTTGAATGTTAAAGTTAAATTCCAGTTTTAGACATAAAATGAATGTGTTTAACATTAACAATTGTTTACTTATGCTTAAAATAAATAAGATAGACAAATCAGCTTGAAAAAGATGTTTACTGGTATATTCAACCTACGTAAAGTAAACAGGGCAAGTTCCTTATTTACATGACAAAGAATTGTGAGCCTTGTATCTGCCTCGTAACTCAATGTCTAACTTTCAAATTTCACATGATCGTTAGAAATACATTCCCAAAGCACTGTAGATAATGAAAACAGTAAAATTGAATTTAACCAAAATCGTGACCATGCCCCCTTAAGCCCTTGTCACAACTGTCTTTGCGTATTTGATGATTGTATGCGTGCCACACGTTAAAGTCATATTTTTTAAAAACAAGATTATCATTACAGCATTATTGATACATGTAAATACATGTATAGATGATAATCGACTTTCAAAAAGAATAATCCTTCTTTCAGCTTCCTCTTATATTTATTCTCATACATTGTAATCTGTGCTTGTTATTAGGAGGCTGTCCAAGCAAACATCAGGCAAATGTATAAGAAAACGTCGCACATCGATTTTCACGATTTTTTTGTTTTCCCTCTGAAAAAGTTTCGTTGTATTCTCTTTTAACCCACAATAATAATAATTTGCTTGAAAAAATAATTTAAGTGGTTATTCGGACGGGAAGATATATATTTCATTCTCTTATATAAATTATTGAAACCATGTACCAAACTGTGAGCTTTAAAATCCAATACATTGTGGAGAGGGTTTGTATTTTTTATAAATGAGAAAAATATGTTGACTTTTTATTGATAAAATAAAATGAGTGGGAAAAGTTTGCGATGAAGAATTGTAGACAAGTATATATTGGTAATGTTTGATAATTTCAGTTACCTCCCTTGCCAAATGAATATTTGGAGGCTTAAAAACTGAAGAAAAAAATGAAAGCAATAAATTTTCAACTATAAATAATTCATATAAAATCAGCTTTATTGTTTATGATAGACATAATTTTTTTTTAACGCTGAAATGTATTTAAAAAAAATATTCAGTGCGGGTATATTTTCAAAACCAGTGTAAACAAAGATGGCCGCCGCTAACGTCTGTGCACAGCATGCTGCCAGAGTTGATTGTTTTTTGGTGTTTTGGTGATTTTGTCTCGATCTCAAATACCATTGGAAGTTAAATCAGGTCGCCAAAAAATAGTAAGCATCCCGAACCTTTTATTGAAACTGAGATGAATTACTGTTACCAGACGAATTTCAACAAGTAAGCCAACAAATTATGCAGCTATGGGTACATTGATGTACACATCCACTCCTCAAAGAAAAAAGCAAGAGGTGTTCACCTGATGACGACAGAGGAATGTTATTTCTTGACAAATGGGTAGTTCCAGAGGGGTCAGGTAAATAATAAATATTAAATCGACGCTTGCTGTTAGTGATAATTACTCACCAGGTATTTACATTTCAAACTATAATACACAAAGGTAATTCCAAAGATAATAAATCCAAACACCAAAATAAAGAAAACACATATATACACAGTCATGAACACATCCATTCCAAGTAGAAAGAAAAGAAATGTCCAAGAAAACCGAAAAATCGGTAAAATTGTCAAAGGACTACGGAGCTAAGTAAGACGCGTCTTGCCAGCTCAGTGTCACGTGACCGGGGAATTAAATTCTCTAAATTAGTTGTAAAGATTTTGATAACCGAATAAAAGTCCATATCTTAAGAATAGCATCCGTTTTCTAGATTTAAGACTATTTGCATATATTAACATTAACATAGCATTCGACAAAAAAAGTGGAAATGGGGAACCCGCTTAAGAATTTGTACCACCCTTTCCTCTAAACTTTAGATATAAAAAAATATTATGCTCTGCATTCTCTGATTTAGAATAAGAGGGCAAAAGTGGGCTTTTTAATTTAATACCTTTAATAACAACTAAACAAATCTTTATAATTTTCTATATAAAAAAGATTTTTTTTATAATACAAAAGCAAAATTAAGAATTATTGGTTTTTACAGCCATTGCTAACTGGGGGTACACGGGAGGTCTTATAACTTCGAATTCATAGTAAAGATACATGTATTTTTTTAATCTCTGTATTATTTTCATACTCTCCAAAATTGCTTTTTCAGAAATGCAAGCTACTAGTTTTAGCTTTTGAAATCAAAATTTGATTTTTAAGTGATTGTTATCACTAAATAAGCGGAACGGGTTAAAAATAAATGACGTCGTACTCACGACGTGAAATACGAAAAATACGGCAATTTTCGGTAAAGTTTTCAAAAATAAAGATAAAATAGCAAAAAATTTAGCGAGAATACATATCATGTTTTTTGCATTAATTTATTTAAAATCACTTTTTCTTTACGCACAGACACAGTTGCTAAATTTGTCTAAATTGTTTAAAAGTTACTTGCAATTTTTCAAAATAACTCAATCTAAAAAAATGCTCATTTTCCTATGTAATCATTAGAAAGGCGTCAAAACAGCACCATCAACAATACCAAGTTCAAGGCGGTATTGCATAAAAATGGCGTAGGCAAATTTGATGACTATTTTATATAATGAACTGTAAATACTACAGAACGATTTGACAAATTTTCAGGGTATGTTTTCTCGTGAGATTTTTTATGGGGTAAACCCGCGACCCACCTTAAAGAAAGAAAACACCTTCAAAATCGGAGACCGGGAATTTAAAGTAAACTCCAGCATGACGTGCGGAACTGTATATATAAAAACCTAATATACTGCAAATGTGCGGGGTGTGTGGACAATACTACATCGGCGAAACCAGAACTACGCTCCGTACTAGGCTCCGAGTTCACAAACAGCAAATTCAACATCCAGAATACCGTAAAATAAAAGTTAGAGAACATTTAGATATTTGCTGGAAAGGCCATTTTACAGTGATTCCGATTGACAAGTTCTATAGCGACAACGTAGTGGAAAGGGGAGAAAAAGAAAAACATTTTATACAACTCTCAAGCCATATTTGAACAGTGATTTAGCCAAAAATTAAAATTTATATGTATTTACTTTGCTTTACTATGCAATAACATGACTGTTATAAAACCGTGCCCTTATACTATATTGTGACGTCATAGTATTGTTTACATAACGTCATTGATTTTAACGTCACTTATTTTTAAATGTATTTGTGAAACGTCTGAAGAAGAAATGAAAGCACTCACGTTTTGCGAAAAGTTTTGTGTTATATATATATATATATATATATATATATATATATATATATATATATATATATATATATATATATATATATATATATATATATATATATATATATAAAGCACTAAAAATGGCTAACGACACGAACAATAGAAATTGTCAAATTTTCGGGACAACCAGTCCCTTCTTCAGGACCAAAAAATAAATTACATGAGTACAAAACAAAGAAAACAAAATCTAAAGCTACTTCTAAACTACTTAAGAAACTATAAAAAAGAACAGCTACATTATAAACATTTGTTCACTTTCTTAAAGGTGTTGCTACTGTCGCCGATCGCTCTAAAGTAATCAATCGACTGCCAACTTCACGCCTGATTAAGTTAATTAGCTAATTAAAATTGGTGTCCGAGTTATCTAATGAAAATTTGAACCCCCGTTGTTAACTCGTACGGCACTTATGATATAGACTCAAATTTTAATTAAAAAGAGATAAGATTCAATGAAAATAAATAAATAAATTTTAAAAAAAATAAATAAAAATGATTTACAAATAAAAGGTAGTAAAGAAACTAATAAATGAATGGAAGAGGCGCAGTTGACAGATTTCATGAAATTACTATGTGGGTGTCAGGTGATGTATGGCTATGAGACGTTCATTTTAGTGAAGTCCATTTGTTTGTTCATGCCATCAGGTCTGAATGATTTGAGTCTGTGCATCAAGAACTTCTCCTTGCTCTTCCTCTCCGCGTCTGTCCAATGAGGATTATGGTCAATAACCAATACTGTCATGTCTTCCCATTTGTGGCCATTTGTATTAAAATGTTCTCCGACGGGCTCCTTGACTTTTTTGGTCTTTATGGTAGAGCGGTGGTTATTGATCCTTCTGCGGAGGTCACCTGTTTCACCGACGTATTGCTTAGAGCAGACTTTGCAACTGATGAGATAGATGCAGTTGTCTGTGCGACAAGAAGTGTTGCCAAATATCTTGTAGGTGCGACCTGTGATGGGGCTTTTAAAACTGTCCGCGTTGGTGCTGTGTTTGCACAACAGGCATCTGGTATAGGAACATGTTTTGAAACCATCATTTGGCAACGGGTTGTCTAATCTTGCCCTCACTACCATGTCCTTTAAGTTCCTCGGGCGTTTAAATGCAGCCATTGGTGGATCCTTGGAAAGATCAGCCATTCTTTCGTTAGTGTAAAGAATGGACAGATTATTTTTAAGGATGGTGTTGAGGTTCTTAAGGGCGGGGTGATATGTAGTGACAAGTGGAACCCTGCTTTTGTCTGTTTTCTCTTTGTATTGTAAAAGGGTTTTCCTGTCTTTTGTAGTAATCTCATCAATTGCAGATTGAACTGTGTGGGCTTTATAGCCTCGATTGCACAGATGGGATTTTAATATTCTGCTCTGTTCTTCAAAGATCTCATTAGAAGAACAGATTCGTCTGATTCGGGTTGTTAATCCTTTAGGAATTCCTCTAAAAGTATGGGGAGGGTGGCAACTCGATGGCTTGAGGTAGAGGTGAGAATCAGTGGGTTTGGTATGGAGACTGAATTTTATTTCACCATCTTCCAAGGTGGATGTAGTATCCAAAAATACATTTTTGGAACTAGATATGTCCACTGTGAATTTAATCGAATTGTGGAAGGAGTTGGCAAAGGTGATGAAGTCATTTAGGCAGTCTCGGTTTTCGACCCATTTCATCTCAATATCATCAATGAACCGCAACCAGCTCAAAGGTTTGATTTTATTTATTTATTTTGATTTTGATTTTCCCTCACTTTTTCTATTTGTTTTTTGTCTACCCCCTATTTTATTTGTTTGTGATTTCTAGTTCATACTTTCTAAATTTGACATAACACAGTCTCATTTCTGGTACGATCTACCACTTTTCATATTCTATGAGAAATATTAAGTCGTACCTGATATCATTTATTTTGGATAACCTTTTTGACAATTTCTATTGTTCGTGTCGTTAGCCATTTTTAGTGCTTTTTATATTCAGTTTACTGGCTTAGTATCTATATATTAGATCCGACACTTTAAAGATGCCTAGTGTTGTTGATTCTATTCAGTGCTTTATATATATATATATATATATATATATATATATATATATATATATATATATATATATATATATATATATATATATATATATATATATATATATATATATATATATATAGAAAAATGTTTTCAGTAGACGATAACACAATAATCCATTTCTTTCAAATTTAATCCAGAGCGCTTTCGCCTGATCGGCTCTTCAGTGGATTTCAAATTATAACAGAAATAACAAACGTTGACGTCGTTATTATGACGTCATAAAGTAGACAACGTCACGAACAGTGTAAACAATATTTGGAGATGGCGGCAAATATTTTTTACAAATACATGTAAACGTAATAAAATATGTACAAATGATATTGTTTTAAAATAAGAGGTTATTGAAATGAAAGCTAAATAAAGTCAATGCAGAATAAATAATGCAATTATCGATTAAGTTTAGGTTTAAATTTTTTTATGAAATATTGTTCTTTTGCAAGTCGCAGCTGATCAGCTGCGACTTGCAAAAGAACAATATTTCATAAAAAAATTTAAACCTAAACTTAATCGATAATTGCATTATTTATTCTGCATTGACTTTATTTAGCTTTCATTTCAATAACCTCTTATTTTAAAACAATATCATTTGTACATATTTTATTACGTTTACATGTATTTGTAAAAAATATTTGCCGCCATCTCCAAATATTGTTTACACTGTTCGTGACGTTGTCTACTTTATGACGTCATAATAACGACGTCAACGTTTGTTATTTCTGTTATAATTTGAAATCCACTGAAGAGCCGATCAGGCGAAAGCGCTCTGGATTAAATTTGAAAGAAATGGATTATTGTGTTATCGTCTACTGAAAACATTTTTCTATATCGTTACCTATACCAAGGACTTATTCGTTTATATATATATATATATATATATATATATATATATATATATATATATATATATATATATATATATATATATATATATATATATATATATATATAGCATAGCCCTCTAACTCCGTCACTACCCTAACTCCGTCACTTTCGGGAAACTCCTCGCCGTTTGAAACCAAGTGCGATTATGACGCCATTTTTTGCATGTTAAAGATATTCAATCAAATGTCAACAATGTACAACGGTTGAATTTAAGAATGTGTTCAAACGTTACAAAATTACACCATGTTTATTTTATGCAACAATAATTGCATGAAATCAGCTAACTCTTTTTCACGGAGGCTCTAAAATAACGATATTTCTGATATGCGGGCCCATTCGATAATTTACGGTGGTCAGTCATTTAAGGAGAGGTCAAGATGAAGCACTTTACATGTAATTTTATTTTATTAAGATTATTAATACATTTATTTCAGTCCGCAATAGCGTTTATGCACTACACTTGATGATAACGTGAAATCGCTAATATGCTGTAATTTTTGCCTTATACAGGGTTATAGATATATACGATCTGTCGGTATTTAGAATATGCTACATTTATTAAAAATGTAATAAATAAAAAACATAATCATTAAAATATTCATTATTGATATGATATATTTAAAATATGTAAGGACAGTAATCAGACGGCATTCATTTATTATGAAAAGGCCATTGTGATTGTTATTTCAAGGACCCATTTTTTATTCTGACGATCATTTCATTTCGATGAAATTAAATACCATTTAAATTGTATACACCAATTTTACTAATTATAACTTGGCCTAGATACAAGTTGAGTTAAACTAAATTGTCAATGTGTCTCCATTCCCTGGCGTATCATAGATCATGTGGGTGACGGAGTTAGGTTCATAATTTTTGGTAACGTGTGGAAAACGTCGTATTCAGAGGGCTTATTTGAATAATAATAAAAATATTTTTGTTTATAATTTTATAAATTATAATGTTTTCGATTATATTCAGTGATTGCAAATGATAAAAACCGAAAAAAATAATTTACAGAGACACGCGGAATGTTTTCTGCTTATGGTGACGGAGTTTGGGTACTTGGGAATATATATATATATCACACATGGATCAAACACTACATCTGAATAAGAAAAAATACTTTATTTTCTCTAGTACTAGAATGTCAGGGTGTCTCCAAAGGGGCATAACCTACATACAGTTTGATGCGCACTAACACAAAGAGCAAGAATAAATTATATGGTTTAGGGATGAGAATCTCAAAAGTTATCAAAATATACAGTGTATCATCATTTCCTATTTCATAAGGAGGGGGGGGGGGGGGTTAAAGACAACACCTGGGGGTCATGTACTTAACACCATTTGATGCATCATAATGACATAAGAAGATACTTTGTATTTTCCTGTTTCATGGGGTCAGATCAATCCCATAGAGATATGACCTACATTGTATTTGATGCATTATAATACATTAGGAAAGAAGGACCCCTTCCTTCCTATTATAACTCATATAAAATGATACACCTTTACACTTACTTATACATGTAATACACGAATTTAATTCGAACTTGTTACAGGGTCAATATGGGGTCAACTTAATAGTGTAAATCTGACAAATGAAAAATTAACTTTTGCAATTTAAAGCTGACATGAATTCATAAAAACATTTGGTCGCAATATTAGTTTCGATCGCTCCTCTATGCCACTGGGGTATATATCCCGGTTGAGAAAGTTACGGTCGGTTGCTTTTCTGATAGAGGCATTCAGGTTGCACGGAATCCTAAATGCATAAACTACACATTGCAGTAAAATGTTTGTAATAAGGAATAAAGAAAAATAACAATCAATAAAATACAAAATATAATTATTCTTTGAAAGAATTTCCAAGGTACTAATATCCGTATTTTTTGCACAGATAGTACTGCCTTACTTCACATGCACATCGAACACGTGTGTCGTTGATACAGAGTGCACACCGTCTGCATCTTTTTGAAAACCCCGACGGCACTACATCCAACTTAGTAGCTAAATGAAAGTAAATCAAAGAAAGTAACAACGTAACAGCGACTCTTTTCCATCGGTTCTATAAAAACGCTCCGTTTCCATGCGATCAGTGACATTGCTCGATCACTCACACTATGTGGTTGTGCATGTGCAATGTTATAACATAAACAGGAAAAGGGTCTACAATTATCAAGGATTTTTGAAGTTTGTGTCCCTGGATTTCGGTCTGTCTTCTTTCGTCGTTCATTGCCCGTACCAAACATTCTAACAAATGCTCATGAGGAGCTCATGAGAAGCACATGAGAATCTAGTAAGAAATGTATGCAAATTAAATAGGAATTCATTTTGCTCATGTGCAGATTGTTAGTCACTGTTAGGGAGGAAAATACTAACCAAAATGTACATATGCAAAAATTTGCTCACCTGATTGCTCATGAGCAATATTCTATTCGAATTGCTCACGTAAGCAACAGCCTATACAGATTTTTTGACGGTAGATTTTTTCTTTAAGTTCAATTTTCTCACGTGAGCAAAAGGTTAGGAAATTGAACTTAGTCAGTTTTGTAATGTCCGTTAGAAACAGTTTATCTTAATCCTTCAGCCAGCTAGCCAATAGCGCTTGCTGTGTGTTTATGTGAGACCAACAAATGTTTACATTATAAATGTTAGAATGCATGAGAAAACATAAATCTGTGTGAAAATCTAGTTAGAATAAATGTAGCATCCGAACCCACCACAAGTGTTATCTTTCTACTAAGCAATTTTACAAGTTTTATGCAGTATCAAAGTTAAATCAAATTGGAAAAAAAAATACGTCCTTTTTCCTCACGTAAGCAATTGCAAATCTCTGTTAACACGTACATTTTGACACCCCCCCCCCTCCCCCATTTTTTTCCTGTAATGTCTGGGTTTTTTTTTTTGTTTTTTGTTTTTGAGAGGGGGTGTTATTGGGGGTTTTTTGGTAACGTTATATTCTTTTTTTCTAAATTAAATCATCAATCAAATTGCTATTTAGATGTGAGTTTCAGACAAAACCGCTTGATATTGTGATTGTTCGTAAGCTGTTTGTTTCTACTTTTACTTTTCTTTTAATGTAAAGTTACCTGCTAGTCTGGTTCTCGTTCCCGCCCAAAACGACGTAATAACGCAGTGGCGGGGGAACCAGACTAAGCTACGTACGCGCTCATTGGTCGATCAATTGCCAGCCGCCAATTTTCATATTCGATCCCGCCATGTTGTTTACCAACACAGATGACGGTGAAATGAATTAAAAAATCTGATTCTGTACCGGTTGATAAGGTTCAAAACTACATAGTCAGTGGGGTGTTTAAGTGCGAAAAATCCACGGCTGAACAGAGGACGAATATGAATGAATGAATCGAGTGTCTACACCCCCTGTATGAGCACTTCAAGTAAGTTGAGCATTAAATTGTTAAAATATATACTTTGAATCACTTGAATGGCAATTAAACGTCTTTGTAATTAGAATGAATATGAAACGAAATACTGTGATCTACCTTTAAAACTAGTTTAACAATTTACAACTGACTCTCGGGCAAATACCTGGGTATCGAATGTAAAACACTTGTTATTTATTTTTTTTCTGTGACATTTTACTTGTCACTAATTTTTGAACAAATAATTAGGGTCTTCCGTTTCCAACGGAAGACCCTTTTGTTTTTCTTTGGTTTCTTTTTATTATTATTTTATTTTTTATTTTTTTTCTGACTCCTTCTCGGCTTTATATCTCAAAAAGTTTTCATCCGATTTCAATGAAATTTTCAGAGCTTTTGTAAAGTCACCGTGCCTCAAAGATCTTTAAGTTTCAGCATTTACGTCACTTCCGTTCAAATTTGGCGGCCATTTTTAAATTTAAAAAAAGGGATTTTGTCCGGAAGAAATTTCCGTAAACTTTAAAGATATCGCTTTGAAATTTTTACTGATGATAGATGTATCAATTTTATAATGTACTGGGGGGTTTAAAATTTTGTTCATTAATTTTGCTCAAAACCGGAAGCAGTTCCAATTTTTGGAAATTTTCATTTTTTTTAACAAAATAAGACAATACTACAGTCTTATAGAACTGGCCATGGTGAATTCAAATCTGAAATCCGTTTGAAAATCGGACGATGCATTACAGAGATAACGGGGTTTAAAAATTGATTTTTCCGGAAATTTTGTTTCCACGTCCTCGGCTTAAAAAATAGCGTAATGTTCAAAGTAAAATTAATTCGTACCAAAAATAATTGTTAAGTCGTGCTTGAACACATTCGGATTTTTTTTGTCAAGTCGTTCTTGAAATAAGAAAGGTTTTTGTTAATTCGTATTTAAAATCATTCGGATTTTGTTAAGTCGTACCAGGAATAATTCGATTTTTTCATCTTTTTATTCAAGTTTCTCTTGTTGTTGGTTAAAGAGCTCTGCTTCTTCCAGGAACTTCCGGCTTTTCTTCCGACATTAACGGAAGACCCACTCGTTGCTATGCAACGAGCTTTGCTCTAGTTCTAACTACATTTTTTTTATGATTAACGTTTTTATGTCACAAAGTTAAGGTATCTCACTCCTCATGTTTTGATTTCATTGCGCAGATGATCACTATATTTAAAATGAATATTATTTTATTTATTTAATCATCACAGATAGATTATTATTTCATAATTACACAACATTCATAAAGAAAATCCATTTGAATTCAAGAAACAAACAAGTTTTTTGGGGAACTATTTTTTCGTGCGGAAGGTTTTTTAGACGAAAATGACAGAAACAAGCAATTTTATGAATTTTCAATATACTTTTCTTTTTATTATACTTTAATCATTATTCACATTTTTAACATTTGATAGGTTTGTAACATATTTTATAGGTTCTGTGTGACATGTACAAAATCAAATATTGAGATTGTGATAGCCGTTTAGCATAAAATCATGCATATATATAGAACATGTATGAATTTATTTAAGCCAAATTTTGCGAGAATTTTACCTTTGAAGCCCTATACCTAAAATTTGACATCACTGACCCCCATGTTATATTATGTCAAAATGATACTGAATACATATTTAGGCAAACTGAATTAATCTTATAAAATTCTTGATATTCAAAAAGTTTTTATTTCAAATCCAATTGTAACTACTAAAGAAATTGTCTATTTTAAGTGCAAAAAGGTCACCAAAAAATTTATGCAGCTTTGTACAATTTTTTTTCGTAATCCCTCTATTCAGTGTGACCATTGTGCATAATTAAAAACAATATTTGAAGAAATAAGTTTGCTTAATCAAAAATACTGACAACAAATCCTAATCAGGATGAAATTGCATTTTAGGTGCAAAAAGGTCAAATTAAATGGGCCATAACTCAGAGGGATGGATACTGATCCCCCATTATCTTTGTATTTTTTAAGTTTGTTTTGTCTACAGATTTCAATGATATACTTCTCAAGAAAATCTTGATACAACAACATTGAGGAGTGGGATACCTTAAGAATTCATGTTCTGCTTGTGTAGAATCTGTTACTATTAATAGTTTGAGTAATATATAATAATTGTTTTTCTTAAAAACTGCTTTAAATCGGAAAACTTTAACAATTTCACTGATATCAAATTTATTAATCTTCTCAATATATAAGGCCTGCCCTGAGTTGCACAGACCTGAAGAAAACCATGAAAAGCTCACTGATTTTATGAACAATGCAACACATGAGAGTAAAGACGTAATTTAAGTAATGGATAAGTATACATGCTCAAGTCTGGCTGTGTCAATATGAAAATTATTGTGGTGTCAGCTGTTTATGTGGTTGTTTATGTCTGAAATCTGAGAGCATGCCAGTCATGAGACTGTAAAAAAAAGACATTAGGAATGTTGTAGACGAATGCCTCGATCGATCGTAATGCAGCCAGTGGTCGTGCAGCACTTATGAACTACTTGGTATGGTTTGAAGTTTGCCTACTGTGAACTGTGATTTTTCTTCCAAGTCTGTCGTGTGCTTTGTGCGATCAAACTGCAATACAAGTTTGTCTGCAGCAACAAATCGTCACCAGTCGGTAGAGTACTATCTGTCAAGTTTCATTTGGTCATCATTTTGTGTTTATTTTTTAAATCTTTATATGATGTACAGTATGATTGTGAATGTTTGTTAAGAACGTAGTATTTTTCAACATGCAAGCATTTATGATTATGTACATGTAGGCACACAGAAGCAAATCTATAGCCGGCAACCCCTGCGGAGAGGGGGCATGATTTAATTTTGTTTGTACTAATTATATAGACCATTTTACTTTCTATGACATGAAATGTTAAGATTATTTATTAACTTAAAATTTACCTGCAAACAGATCAACCCTAAATTGCACATAAAGTGCTCCTCATGTGTATTATCATATGGGAAGGGATCTCATGCATCCTTAAGTTATGCACATTATAATTTTTAAATGTATTACCAGAACTTGCATCTGGCCTTCATCTTTAATTAAACTGGTACTTAACAGTGTTATTTAGGGGCAAGCACTTGGTGCGGGTATTAATGTCTAATGAAAGCATATAGTTACAAATGTTTCAAATATGAAACACAGCTTAACATA
The DNA here is from genome assembly GCF_025612915.1 of Magallana angulata. NCBI lineage: Eukaryota > Metazoa > Mollusca > Bivalvia > Ostreida > Ostreidae > Magallana > Magallana angulata. Next base: position 214,677 of record NW_026441721.1, read on the forward strand.
TATACAGGTCCATATTCACTATCAGACGAGATTATTTTCAAATGGGTTACAATATTGAAATTGGGTTTTAAGCTTCCAGATATCATGGTTTGACAGCACATTCATTTTTGCTTTTAAAGGAGCATGTCTGTTTCTGTTCTATTGAAACACAGCCAAGAGAAGGGGGTTGGGTGTTTAGCATTTTTTAAAACAATAGATTGTTTTGATGCTTAAGAGTATCCTGAGGGCATTGTATTTTGTTGACACATTCTTATCAGTAAAGAATTTATTAAAAGCGCAATTAATTGGAGTAATTTTTTCAAATGATTTGAAATTCTTAATAACAGCACTTTTAAAAATGCTTTTAAAATTTTCTTGTGATGGTTAATAATTTTGACAATTTAAAAATGTGTTGTTTTATATTTTTTGAAAGTGCAACTAAATCCTAATATCTCAAGAATTATTTCTTTGTTCTTTAAAATAATTTTTGATCAAATACAATTTCAGTTATTCAATTCATCACGATTTTACAAATGAACATGCATAGAAAAGCATATTAATGCAAAGTAATGCAATAAAATGCAAGCATTACACTAAATTTTGGAAAGAAATGCATTACATTACCAGTATTTGTAATGCTAAATTTGTGGCATTACACAATACTAACATTACTTTGAAAATAGGTAATGCATTGCAAAGCATTACCCTGAGACTTAGCATTAGCCCAAGCCTAGATGGAATCTAAATTTTTAGGGGAACAGGACATTGATCACGTGTGTATTATTGCAATGGTGCTTTGATGTGCTTATTCTATTTTAGTGTATAAATTAATTTGAATGTATGATACTATAATGCCATTTATTCATCATGACGTCATACAGGATTTGATAGATTTTCCCCCCGTTTTAACGACTCTAATAAAGTAATTTTGAAATTTTTCCCTTCTCATAATTAATAAATAAAACTTGCAAAAAATTCCATCCAAAAAAATAATTATTGCAGAAAATTTAAATTATTTAAAAAGAATCATTATGCCAGAAAAGATGGATAATTCCTATTAAAATACCTCCCTTGCAAAAAAATAAAGAAGTCATGAAAATAATATATGTTGTAGTGGACATCTTATTGTGAAAAATGTTTTGCGTAAAAAAACGAAAAAATGCAGTGACAAATAATTTTAAAATTCAACATCCTGTTTCCTCTTAAAACCATTTAAATGGTGTTAACATTAACTCAATCTAATTCTAAAAGATGAAATCTAAGTTGCGCTTGTAATTTTGCGTATGAACTCATCTTTCTCGAATCGATTGCATGGAATTTATTTTTGTTGAAAATTCTAAACTCATTAAAATTGTGTTTAATTTACCTCAAACTAATTTCAAAACATGTCATCTAGGTTACACTTGCAATTCTGCGTCCGATGACATATTTTGAAATTGATTGGATGAACTTATTTTTTTTTCTTTGAAATTTCAAACGCATTTAAATCGTGAGAAAATGTCTAAATCTAAAAACAGAAGCAAAGTTGTTGATCGTAACAATAACAATGTTTGAAAAATCATTGCCCCACCTATTTATGACATATTGAGAGATATTCAAGGGACTGAAAGCTTTGCTATCTAAATTCTTATTATTTAAAAAAGAAAAGAAAGGAACATAAGAACAAAATGCCCCCCCCCCCCCCCCGAAAAAAAAACGTACGTTGTTTAGCAATTTTTTTTTCTTTTTTACAGATTTTAGATATCCTCTATTTAATCTGACAAGAAGGGGGTATTTAACATGTTATCGACTTATAACAGTTAATTGTTTCCTTTACTATCTTTTATTTGTTAAAAATTATTTTTGATAATTTCTTATGTTTACCCATTAAAAACTTGATTAAATCATTTGGATCTGCCGTACGAGTTATCAACGAGGGTTTAAATTTCCATTATTAATTCGGACGTAATTAATTAACTTTATCAGGCGTGAAGTTGGCAGTCGATTGATTACTTTAGAACGATCGGCCGTATAAATTCGAGTTCCTAATTTGTACATAGTAGTATAGATAAGAAGATCTAGTATCATTCAATCTGCTCAAACTAGGTTACTCTTTGTTCTTGTTCCCAGTGAGGTTTTATAATATATCATATATGTGTATGTTTCGTTGGAACTGATGCAATAGTAAAAAAATAACCATAAAAGATACTGACCTCCCATGTACTCCAGAAACATAAAGAATTCATCTCCGACGTATATGCTGGCGATGTCGGGAGAGTTTATATCGTTTACAGCCTTGAATCGCATCTCCACATCGTCCACTTCCATGTTGTTCACAGGCAAGGCGTTGTACTCTCTGTAACAAATAAAAGATCAACAACAATAATGTATGCATTTTCCCTTGCTTAAATGAACCACAAGTCTGTAAATGTTGGGAATTATCATATATAATATACTATAATTTCTGAAATACTTTATATCATTATTTAGTTGCATGTTGACTCACTACGTGGACATTACTAAAATCAACTCTTAGAGTTCTTTGTGCAATAATTATTAAACGAGGACCAATAAAAAAATAGTACTTTTGCTATATCTGTTTTAACTTTATGTCGTATAATTATTAAATCTGGTAGACATAATTCAGCAAAAGTCAAATTATTTGAAATAGAAAAAAACATAAATATATTTCTTCTAAGAATTATTTAAAATTTGACACTTTAAAACTGAGGTCACGTCGTACGGTTAAAATTTGTGTCATGTCAATAAAAAAGCACATTATGCCATAGTTATATTTATATAAATTATATAATTTGTTATATTAAGTAGTTTATTCTCACTATATAACTCTATATAGACGAATAGTCAATAAATGTAATATTAGCTCGTCCGAAAAATATTGACCGGTAAATATTTTTTTTTATATTGACCGGCTAGGAATAATACCTTGAGAACATGCCCTCTATTTCAAATAATCGCCTCTAATTTGTTGATTCGTAAACGATGATGTAAATAACTCTTCGCGACTCTAATGCAAGGTGATGTCATAATAGACAGTCAGTCAAAGCAAGTAAACAACGGACGCGCAATGCGATGGTTTGCTATCATAACGGATAAGGATTTGCGAATTACTGTGAAGTGAATTAGGTAGAACATCTGTATGTTAATTCTAACGGTCGGCGGAATATCAACAGTGACCGTTTGATGCTGAGGATATTTTGAAAATGAACTTTGCACAAATTTGAAATCGTGAATTCTTTGTTTAGCTGAGAAAATTACGGCGATCTGTTTTCAATTATGTTCTGAAATTTTGGTTTGTTTCTTCATAAAACAAAACAAATGTTGACTGTGTTTATGGGCAACATTGATTATAACTGTTATATGTCTGACAATGCTGATCAAAGTTTACGCTATTTACAATATTTGAAAGAATACTTTACTTTAGATGATATGTGGGCAAAACTTAATCCCGAAAAGACAGGAATATTTGGTGTGATGCTAAAAACGTCCCTATAAGCCGAATTGATTACATACTTATTAATAACTCTTTCTATTATATTCCAAAGGATCTCAAGGTTGGGAAAAGGTTGGAGAAATCCCGGGTACGCATTCAAATGGGACTAGAATGAGTGATCACAGATTTCTAAAACTCTATTATGATATAGATAAAACAAAAAGAGACCCGGATATTGGAAGTTTAATGTTTCTTATCTCGAAAATGATAACTACAAAAAGAGAAAAAGCGATATCGTTCATAACATAGATCCATCGTTAAGCGCGCTTACTTTGTAGGAATTAATTTAAAAAAATGTAAAACAATTTTCTATTAAATGTGCAAAAACTAAGCAAACATCATTAAATCAGAAAATACAGAGAATAGAACAGGAAATAGGTGAATTAAAACGCTGAAAGTTTTAATTACAAAAAACTAAAAACATAAGAAGCAGAATTAGATTTCTTGTACGATAAAAAAGCTAAAGGGGCTCAAATAAGATTTAAAATCAAATGGATAGAAAAAAATCAGAAAAGGGGTTGAAAATGAACAAAACGAATGCAATATTGGTGGAAATGCTTATGTTTTATCAAAATCTTTATAAAAGTTAAAATATTCCAAGTGAAAATATTAATACACGTCTGTAGGAAATAAGCGAAAATCCTACGCTAAATAACGATGATAAAAACTTATTAGATAATTTCCCTCATACGAAGAATGTAGAGAGGCAGTAAATAACATGAAAGAAGAAAAATCACCTGGTTTAGATGGCGGCTTACCTAGTGGGTGTTATCAATGTTTTTGGGACGTAATCTGTCCTTTTGTCTACAAAACTCTTAAAGAAATAATCAAAGAGGTGAAATGGCATACTCTCAAAGACTTTCTGTGATATCTTTTATTTACAAAAAAGGTGAAAAAGATAGCTTAAAAAAATTACCGACCAATTAGTTTAACAAATACAGACTAAAAAATCATTGCTTTCATTTGTGCAAAAAGATTACAAACTATATTAATTAAACTAATTAGCGAACAACAACATGCATACATTAAAGGATTGTATATCGGAGAAAATGCTCGATTAATTTTAGAGATGTATTTGAATACTGTGAAACAGAAAATCTTGATGGCATATTACTCTTCAAAGACTTCGAAAAAGCATTCGATTCAATGGAATGGAATTTCTTGTTTAAGGTGCTAGAAAATTTAACATTAGCAATAACTTCATAAAATTGGCCAACATACTTTATACCAATCCAATATTTAAGATGAAAAATAACGGTTGGCTGTCAAAAACATGCACAAAGACTCGCGGAATTAGACAGGGTTGTCCGCTTTCTGCCTTGCTATATATTTTTGTTGCTGAAATTCTAGCAATTAGGATAAACAGTAATCAGAACATAAAAGGAATAACAATAAACAACAATTAAATAAAAAATATTCAACATGCAGATGATCTAAGTATAGCCCTAAGAGATGAAATTTTAATGAAACATGCTTTAGAAGTGCTTAATTAATAACGACGCTGGATCTAAAATATACATAAACAAAACAGAATGTATTCTCTTAGGATCTCTACAAAATCTATATGATGAGCTCTATGGTATTAAAACTACAAACATAGCAGTAAGATGTTTTGGAATCTTCATTGGTCACGATAAAGTAGAATGTTATAATAAGAACTAAATTTACTATGATGTTGAACAGCTTTTTGTATCTTGGAAAAGAAGAAAATTAACTTTATTTGATAAATCATGCATAGTAAACACACTTGCTTTGTCTAAACTCACATACTACTCATATACTTACCTGCCTACTGTACATGCATGCACAATTAGCTTAAAAATGGATCGATATGACAGTAAAGTATGGCTCTTGCTAGTGTATATATATATATATATATATATATATATATATATATATATATATATATATATATATATATTTTATATATATATATATATATATATATATATATATATATATATATATATATATATATATATATATATATATATATATATATATATATATATATAATCTCTATATTATAAAAAGATTAAAAACAAATCATATGTCAATGAGGCAGGTATCGCAGTCTATAGCCAGTACACTCAATACAGATGTTTGATCCACCACTAAATTTATCGCGGGAAATATGGCGCGAGTGCACTGTGACGTCATCCATGACTTTGTTCGTCTATGTTTACGTTTCTCGACTCAATACGAAGGTATGGAAGCATGAAACAAATCTTTTGAGTCTCGCCAAAGCATATGCGGTACTCAAAACGTGTCTTCAAACTATAAGTCACCGTAAATTACGAGTTAAAAGTCAGCCATTTTTGGCATAACACCACTGTGTTATCAACAATTGTAATGCTCATTCAATAAATGTCAGCCTAAAAACTTAGAAAAATATATCATCAATTAAAATTGTACAACACCCAGTATGGAACAACTGCAATTTTTTGATTAAGGGAAATTCCCTATCTTTTGAAAAAAAATTGGATTACATATGGAATTCTATAACGACTTGTTAAATAATGAAGGTAATTTCAAGTCTCTTACAGACTACAAAAACTGCATGTATAAAGAATAAATCAAACTGGATATGTGAATTTAAGATGATTTCCTCTGTTTTCAAGCCACTATTTAGGAAATAGGATTTTTCAAATTGTAAGTTCACTAATATGCAAAACAATAATTATTTTAGTTTTCATTCAGGTAATGATAGAATATTAGGGCAAATATGTAGTTTTTGGCTATGAGAATTTAGTAGATAAGAAGTTTAAACCTTGTTATCAGACTTTTTTACAAAAGGAGTATGATATTGATTCTGTTGACTGGAATTATATTTACAAATGTAAATTATTAAATATTTCAGATAAACGTCTAGCAGAATTCAATTACAAATTATTGAATAATATTCTTTGTAACAATGTTTATTTGAGTAAATGGAATAAAAAAATCCACTGGCAATGAAACATATGCCAGAAGAATGAAAATACAAAGCATTGATTTTTGAGCGTGATAAGACTGCCGTCATGAGAAAAGGGCCCTTATCTTTTGACGTCACAATGCTCAGAAAACGACGTCAAAGAAGCGGCATTGTAAACGCAGTTTTTCTGTTTGCTCTATCTTTTTTCTGCGTCTGTGTTGTGCTTTTTGAATTTGAAGGTAAACATTTAAAGCATCCCATATTTCAAATGCATTAATGAAATCGAATGCTTTAAATGTTTACCTTCAAATTGATATTAAGTGGAAAAATGTACTTTGGGGGTTTTTTATGAACAATATCGAAAAATCGTATCATTGAATATCCTCATTTCATTTGTAGCATACAGAATTTATAAATATAAGATGTATTGTCGAGTACATTTCTTAGAAGAAACAAATTACAATGTTTTGAACCATGTAAAGGTATCTTCTTAATCTATGCTTCTGTTTTAAAAAATCTCAATTCATACGCAGACTATAGAATTTTCCAAAATTTGGTAAAATCAATTTAGAGAATCTACTTCCATATGTATATTCTATATTTTCTTGATATTATCTTTGTTTGTTTTTTATTTGATTTAAAATTTATATAATGAATACATCTATTTAAAAAAAACACAACCCCCCCCCCCAAAAAAAAAAAAAAAAAACAAAAAATTGATTATATTAGTCCGCTCCACGTCGGGCAATATTTCGTCCCTCGGGGGCTAATATAATCAATGTTACCTTCATCTCCAGTCAATATTTGTATAATATAACTACATGTACTATGTAAAAAAATATTTTAAAGCGTCAAATTAATTATTGTCATGATATTCTATAAACCAAATTATGCCAGGATCTATAGTTTTGTTGAACAGAAATCAGTTAATAAAGGTCGGTCGCGGGTTTATATTTTTGCGCCCTCTGCGAAGAGTATTGTGCATTACGGTCGTAAAAAGCTAATTCAAAGTAAAATGTTCAAAAATACAAGTTACCATGTAACGTTTTTATTTAAAAAAATCATTTTAGCTAAATGAATCGTTAGAATAAGTTTTAAGAATTGAACTCAATGTCTACCCAAGTTATACGAGTATAACCTAGGTTGGGGCAATTTACGCATCCGCGAAACGGATTATAAAAAGCGTTAATTGCTCCAATTCAGGTTATGCGAGTATAACGTGGGTAGATATTGAGTCCATTTCTTATAATTTAATTTTCGGTAATTTGCTGTACAAAAATGATTTTAATCTGTTCAAAATTTATACGTAACGTCAAGCGGATTAGTACGTTTTTGACGTTGGTGCATTGTGAAGTGTCTTGTAACGTGCAAACCAGGAAATACAAATTTAACTAAATTTGTCTATCCAATCAAATGCCGCTTTACAACCAGAATTAAATTATTCAGAAGTATTTTCATCAACTCGCCTCTTCTTCAAATTCGGCGTTATTCACTTCGGAGTCAACGCCTTACGATGACGTCTGTTAAGACTTTGACGTAACAATCGCAAATATTAACGTCGTGCTTTCTTTATTGCAGTGTCAATAAATAAAATTAGTATGAAAAACGTAGACAAGATCTAAGTTTTTGCTAAAATTATAGGTTTCATAGTCCTTTTTTAAAGATTTCAAGTACGTAGGGAGTTAGTTGTCATTAGAAATTCATAATTTTTCTTCTCCAGACTGAAACTTAATTAAATGCATATATGAGACTCTTCGACAAGTTTGTGTATGAGTTATATGCTTCTCAGGTGACTGTTAGGACCTATTGGACTTTTATTCAAATTTACAATAAAAACTCGAAAAGGACTATATATGGTTTGAGCCTTGAATGACCCCCTTAAATGAACATCGTCATTTTACTGTAATTCGTTGTTTTATTTGTACAAATATACATTTGAAGTGTTTTCATAATTTTCATTTTGTTTATAGTGCCAACAATCAAAAAATATGACATCATAAAGTTTACCTTTTCCCGCCATTTTCTCATTTTAGCATAAAACGGCTTGTTTTGAATCAGTTTTTCTTTAAGGAAACATTGAGCGACTGCTTGAACAAACAAAATATTTTCACCAAAGATGTATTTCTCAAATACTTATAAGTGACAAAAAGTTCGTTCTTGTTCAAAGAGTTACTCTATATTTCCCCTTCGAAAAACGATAAGAAAAATGTTAATTTTTGACTGATTTTGATTGAATTATAAAAATAACGTCACTTCGGACGTCATATTCTGCCAGTGAGTCTATATTAATCAAATTAATATGTATAAAACATATTTTATGTCAACTCTTAGCGAATACCGAAACATGGTGGCAAGGCGATGGAGGTATGGTCCTTAGTCAGTTGATTCCCAAGCTTCGAGTACTGTGAAGAATTGATAATGACCCTGATTTATTAATTATACACTGCAGAGCAAATACTCAGAGCTCATTGAGTTAAAGTCATTGCTGGAAAAGCTCCAAGCCACACTGGAACAAATAGCCAAGCTTTTCCCTCGTTAAAATTGGTATGGTCAAACATGCTCCCTAGATTAAATTGGTATGGTCAAACCTGCTCCCTAGATTCAATTTGAGGTATTCAGAAGACATTAGGGTCATGGAGGATTCGAGAAAAAGAGTCAATAGGGAAGCAATATTGTTAGTTACGGCCATGGGTGGGAGTTTTATTAAACACACTCAGATTGACACTAAGGACCCAACATTATTTCATGATGGTGTTCATTTGTCAAAAAAGGCAAACAACGAGCGAGCTCCGGCCGCCGATGACCATTTGTGTTGAGGTACTACAGCCGTCACTAATGGTCTTTGGTCTTCCCATTGTGGCGGTTGCAGTTCCATAAATGTCCGTAATAGACTTGCATCAGACAACAAGCATGTATGGCCCTTGCAAGTGGCGTACTTCGACCGCACCTCAACACAAATGGAAGAGTCGACACATATTCTACGCTAATGACGTCATATTGGACAGTTGATCCTAATTCAAATCCATAATGATGGACATGCACATGTTAAAACTGTTGTCTATTTACTTGTCATTCAAGGTTGCTTATATCATGAATATGGCTTAAATAATGTTAAAATATTCATTATAACGTTAATGCACTTGCGTTTACCCAGTGCATGATAACGTCATATTTACTTAATGACAATTGAATTATTAAATATTTATTCGTTTGATGAGATATCGGGGCTTCTGATTGGTCGAAAAATTTCTTTGATACCTGCATCAATAAAATTTTGCCGGATCTACTTTTTCAACTGTTCTGATCTACATGTAACACTATTTATAGAACGGGAATTTCCAAAATAAACACTGTCATTAAAATGTAATGTTGTGTCTGTTTTATTGTCAGCAAACAAAATACAACTTTTTAAACATAAAAACTTGAAAGTTTACCCTAAAAAATAAACAAAACACATTATTTGATTCACGAAATGGAAAATTTAGCGTCTTCTCACGATTTCGTCTGCTTGAGACCAATCAACATTACTCCAAGGCTGGCTGTTCCTTTTCCAGAATAATTATAACGAACATATAGGCCTATATACTTTCACGGTAACACTGCTGTTCAAAGGTAACAAAGATTTGTAAAGAACTATATATGATAAGAGTTAAATTTGGCCCCCATAATTCGCCATTTTTTAAGTGTTTCGGGTACAATAAAATGTTAACTTGTTTTTTAGAAGAGTTGATATAAAATATATTTTTCATCTATTTATTTGATTTTTTTGCACTTACTGGCAGCATATGACGTCAGAAGTGACGCTTTTTCTATAATTCAATCAAAATCAGCCAAAAATTGACATTTTTTGTATCTATTTACGAATGGGAAATGAAGAGCGCATGCTTGAACAAGAATTTTTTTTGTCACTTATTAGTCTTGGCTAGCTACATCTCTGATTAAAATATTTTGTTTGTTCAAGCATGCGCTCAATGTTTTGGGAAGGAAAAACTGCTTGAAAACATGCAGTTTTATGCTAAAAATGCAAAAATGGCGGGAAAAGGTTGTATTTACAATGTCATATTTCTAAATTGTGGGCACTTTAACCAAAACGAATATTATGTAAACACATCACATACATATCTTGACTAAGAAAACAAAGAATTATAGTAAAATGATGATGTTCATTTTAGGGGGCCATTTTAGGCCAATATCGTATATAGTCCTTTACAAACGTACATGATCCGTCATCAGAATAAGCATCGTACGTAAACCAAAGCTCTTAGTAATGCATAAACTCCTGCGGCGCATTCCAAGCGGCAGAAATACCATTTAAGTTCATCACTGGCTATCTAGGTACCACAACGTTGACAAAAGTTGCTTATGCATACTATTCTTTGTCGACATATCAACTATTTTCGTCCACGATCGCCTCTCCTTGCATGGTTATATATTTATATTCCCAGTTGCATATTCCAGCGATTTCACATGAAAACCAGTTTTAACGAATCTTTCTGCAAATTGAATTACATCACAAGCTATCGCATGTATTTTCCTTTCGTTTTCAATTCAGCCGGTTAAGATTTTAACTCACTATTTGTGTTTAATCCATTAAATGGAATTACTCAGGGAGAAAGAAATGAGAGAAGGTCTTGAGAAGCAGCTCTCAGAAGAACAGAAAAACAAAGGTAGGTATCTTCAAAATAACTCGAAACAATACAAATTATTGTACCATTTAGGGTAACAATTGACAAAATTTAGATAGCTCAGACTATGTATATGTTGTTTTGTATTCATACGCACCGCTTCATTTACATTATTTACATTTTTAATCAATGACACGTCACATTTTATGACTTGAAAATGTTTTATTAAATGATAAGAAATGAAGATAATAATTTCCAAATAAAATATTCTAGGATCACTTGGTTTTCATATTATTTATCAGGTATCTGGGATAAATAGAGTATTCGGAAATGCATATTTCTCTCAGTAATTTTATATTTAATTTTTCAAAAGCACTTCGAATTATGTAAGTATAGATAAAACTTTTCATGTATACATTTATACACGTATTATTTGAATCCTAATTAAAATCTAGAAAAAGTATCTTCGTTTTGTTTTACAAATTTAGTTTAACTAAAATCATGCATTGATTAAAGTATTCACTGAAATAATAAAAAAAACCGTGTTTAAATCTTGGTTGTATCATATTTGTTTTATTTTTGCATTTGTTTATTTACACTTTAAAGTTGTTGGCTGTTTTATTACTAAAATTGTGTTATGCTCCTGTCTCTCATGCGTATGAAGCTTTGCAATTAGCTATTATGTTTACTGTTTTATATTATTGTGTTTATAATTGACATTAATTGGATAAAATTGTTTATCAAACTTAAGACGACAAACCAAACTTAGACATTAAAATATGGACGCAAAAGCTTCACAAATTGTACAATTTCAACATAATTAATTTTCAATATAAAAATAAATAGCGAGAAAAATTCTACGCATTTATAAAAATGCGACAAATTTATAACGCAAAATAATATTGTGATTTAATCAACGTCAACAAAGCTTCAACCGAGCGGTTAAATGATCCATCGACTTGTATTTTTTTCTTTGCACAAATCAACATAATTTTGACAATATATTACATTTTATAGGAAGATGACACTAATTTTAATTGCCATTTAGAGGTTTAACACAAGATAAAGGGGCGGTTAAACGTTTCCGTAAATTACCTATTCTTTCTGATTAAACATAGAAAACATCAATCTGATTTTTTTTTCATTGCGTTAAATTCCAAGTTGAGTAAATGGACGTTATTTTGCCGATTTTTTGGAGACTGGACCGCCAAATTCTTGTCTATGTCACTTCACCCTCGACATGCTTTAACATATCTGTAGCCACATTGGTGTACCTATTGCACTCGACAAAACCACTGAGCCAAACACAACCATAATTGTCCTAGGCATAGAGGTCGACACTGTTAGCATATTCATGCGACTTCCCCAAGATAAGCTACATACTTTAAGGCAAACTATCCAGTCAGCCCCTGAATAGCAAAACAGTCAATCTCAAGTCTCTACAGTCATTAGTTGGGTACCTAATTTTGCTTGCAAATCAGTGGGACCGAGCAGAGCTTTGAAACATAATATTTATGACCTTGACTGGAATTCTACAGCATTGGAGGTTTGAATGAATGTGAAAATGACTTAAAAAAAACAACGTGATATTTTGTGGTATTATTGAACCTTTCTGTTAATGCCAGGAAGTTAACGTTTTCTGTTTAGGTGTTTCAAATTGAACAACGCTCTTAAATAGGCACAGTCGCACAGATATATAAACCCTTCGATTTCGCTACATCCGATTGCACACCTGAAACTAAACTCGTGGTCAGTGCGTTGTATTCCTATCGCGGTCTTAGAATCTGTGCATTATTTGTGTTTTATGTGATATTCTGTTCGTAAATAATGCATTGATCCGTTTATTTGATGTTTACATTCTCCTGAATTGAAAAAAAAGCGTACCATTGGATAGTTATATCGCGACCGAATAACACGGCGAGGCAAGATGTATGTCCACAAGGTGAAACCTCTACAGCGAAATAAATGTTCTTTGAACTGGGCATTCAGTTGGATTTTTATTCGTTTTTTACTATTCACTATTCGAATAGCGAATACATTCTGTGGTTGGTATGCTGTTAAAATTACCATAAACGTGCTTAATAAGTCTCAAATCAAAATCCACAAAACTTCTCTTTTTAATCGAAAGAAAAGGTGACAGTTAAAATTATTACTTACTGATATGACCTGAACTTTGACATAATTAGCTAGCCTGGTGAAAAGGTAAGAAAATCTTCATATTCTCTTGCCATGGGATTTTTTCAATGGCTGGCTAGCATCCTGTATCCCATACTTGGGCTTTCATATTTTAACTGGTGGGGTCCCCGGGAAAGTCCAGTCGACCCTCCAAAGGAATTTGGTTTACACGGACATTAACAGACTTAGCAAGCCTGGTGAAATAGGAAATAGGTATTCAATGTAAAATCGCATTTTGTACCTTATAAATGAATGGTGCAATACTCTTAATCATGATATCATTTTGCAGGTGTTATAAAATATAAATACTCCACCAAAGGAATTTTCAAATTTTTGAGTATAGTCTATGGGCAATATATGTTTTATTAAGTTATTGAAATAAGGTACTTAATATTCGAAAAACACTCTTTGTTAATATATGCATACAATTTCTCTTTATTTACACATGAAATAAAATGAATGATTTACCGTATTTTGACGAAATTAAAATGTTCTGTTTTTCATCAAGGGGGGATAACTCATTAAAACATTTTAAGGTGCAAATGACCGGCTTCTTATATGTTGTCAGTCAGGTGAATTTAGTTTATTTCACTTTCATTGTTATATAACAATACATGTTTAACTAGTTTAGAATGATTCAAAATTATTCAATATCCCTTTATTTTACATTGAATACCTTAACAGGCTTAGCTATCCTGGTGAAAATAGGAAAATTCCATATACTGTGAAATCATCAGATTTCGTGGTGGCTCATTTTTCGTGGAAATCGTGGGTACCTCTCATCCACGAAATAACATCCTTCACGAATTGATGAATTAGGGTAATAAAGTCATATTCCCTTTTGTAGATATATATGAATACACGAAATTACGTCCCCACGAACCTGTAAAATTTAGGTCATCCACGAAAATTGGCCCCCACGAAATTTAATGATTCCACAGTAATACATGTACAGTTATACTGGGAATACCTTTCAAGGGGCTGGATTACACCCTGTATCCCATATATAGGCCTTTATATTTGGAGGTTCAGTCGACCCTCAAAAGGAATTAGGTTTTCACGACAGTAACAAGCCTAGCTAGTCTGGTGAAAATGGGAATTTCCGTAAAATACAGTAATAATTAGAATAGCTTTCAAGGGGCTGACTAACACCCTGTTCCCCATATTTAAGCCTTCATATTTGGGAGGGGTTGGTCCCCAGGATATTCCAGTCGACCTGCAAAAGGAATGAGGTTAACAAGGCCATTAATAGGCTTAGCTAGCCTGGTGAAAATAAGAAATTTCGTATAATACAGTTCTAACGGGAATAACTTTCAAGGGGCTGGCTAATACTCTGTATCCCAAATTTGGACCTTCATATTTGGAGGGGTAGGAGCCCCGAGAAAGGCAGGTCTTTTGATGGTGTTGCAATTTGTTAATTGAAATTCATTTTATAATTATGAGCTATTATTTCTTCTGTCTGTGCTAAAATACGATGTGATCTTTTCAAATTAAACCTTAGACTGAATAGGTTTTTTAATTTGTGAAGGTAATGTAAAGTAAATAATGATCATATTTTACAGTGGATTGTTTAAAGGACATATCGCATGTTTTTAAAGTATGGGACATTTTACATTTTTTGGCTTCCTTGTGTATCTAATAATTACTCCTAACAGTTTGTTAACGGTATGAAAGCCATAATATCAATTTATATTATAGCCCCGATCGTTTAAAAACTCGCTAATTAGATAGCGTGTCACGTGGTACAGTGACGTCACATGCGACCTTTTTCGAACAGCTGATTGTAAACAAATTGTAGGATTAGCATTATCTTTTTTTAAATTTTGACATGTATTCACCATGTACGTTGTTTTTTTTATATATGCTGACTAAATTAAAAGAATCTTATTATTCAGTCGTACATTTTAGAGCCACCAGTACGGATAAAACACGATGATATTGCCGAAGAAGTGACGATGAAGTCGGCAATGACGATCATATTGATCGACGTGTAAACATTTTAAACACAACTCAGTAAGGATTGTAGCTCAAATAAATCGGTTAATGGTGTTTATTTATTAAAATCTAAACGAGTCTTGTTTTTTGGCGTTCTTAACGACTCAGAATGTTCATTATTGTAAAACTTTGGTGCACAAGAAGTTTGTTACTTTGGCAGTAACTGGTCACAACTTTCTTAGGTTTTTTACTCTATATAACACTGGTTATAAAAGCAGACAAGAACGTTTCCTTAATTATTGTTTATTTCTGTAAGATCCCATATCCGTATTTATTTTTAACCATTTAATTACGTATAAATGTATATCAACGAACTTTGTGTATTTCTCGCGTAAACATTCAATATAGAAAACTCGATCCTTGACTTCCCCCAAACAAAAAAATAAAACCCACGGAAATCTCACCTACCGCACTTAAATGATGATTTCTGCAGAGGTGAGTGTATGAATGAAGAAATCATTTATAATACAAAACCGACGTATTAATGAACGCATAGTTTAACAATAACAATAAGAAAACAGCCAATGAACAGCCGGAATCCAAAATGGCGTCCCCTCTCGATGAACTTGCGTTTTGTACACAGGCCTCTGTGCATAAACTTCTATTTTTTAATTGTGAAAAATAAATACGATTTATATATGAACTATGATTACACAAATATACCATATAATTAATGATATATATGTATTATTTAAAAATGTTTATTTATAAATCCTCTCGTCGACAGATAGAGTGACCCATATTTGTCGCAAGATTGCCGCATACTTTCGTAAGGGAAAGTTAAAAAAACCCAGTCCAAATCCCTATTTCTGACGGCTAGAACACCCGCAGGAGGCACAAAAGACCATCATGTCCCGTTATCGGCAATTAAATAGGTGATAATTAGATTAATTGTCGTTTAAATCTAATCCAATTACAAAGATGGCTAAGTACAGCACCTTCTCGCTCGAGGTCGCATATGATGTCACACATCCTGGCGAGTAGATCGAGAGAGAAAATATGCATATCGCAACATTTGAATTTCATCGCTTTCAACCTACGAATTAGGCGGAATATTTGTTGAAAACGTTTATAAACTTCATTTTTAATGAGTATAGAATGATTTTGTTTAAAAAAATTCAGAAAATTGAAAAACATGCGATATGTCCTTTAATTAATTAAACTTGTTTACGTGTAGGTGAGACACGGTCAGGACTCCTTTATGTCAGACATTTCAGAATAACTTACATAAAACATTTATCAAAATAGCCAGGGGCGTTCTCAATTTTTTTTTTAAATTCGTCTTGTGTATTCGCTTTTTCATGCAGGTTCCATATACTCTCCAATTCTGGGCAACTCCCAAAAACTACGATATAAATTGTAGGTTGATGTGTACCAATGCAAATATTCAACAATTGATTTGAAATCGATCACGTTCCCTTCGAAAGAGATTTCATGTTCGGATTCCCCCTTTCCTATTATGAAATAAAAAAGTAATAATTTTAATTAGGCAAAATTTCGCATTTTCATTCCTTATCTGATAAAAATGCTTCTTGTACTAAAGTGTCATATATCAAGGAAATAGACATGAACTTCAATCTGACAAAGTGAATAATATAAATGTTGTTGCAATTTATACCCTTCAAATAACCACCTCAACCTCATATTTACCCCTTTTTGTAAAATTTGACCGGGTCTTTCTTGAAAAAATGTCCCATGCCTCCTATGTACGCAAATAAACAAAACAAGAAAGCGTATCAAGTCTATTGACATTAAAGTCAAGGTAGCCATCAACGTATAAAGAAATATGTGCAAGACATACAAGACATAAATTTGACTAGTCACTAATTATCCAAATAGTTTATAAGGAGTAATGACCCCCCCCCCCCCCTTTCCCAAAACCTATGTTTTACACTGTTTAGTAAAGGAGGCGATGAATGACATTAAGTCAATTGACATTATATATATTTTTATACATAACTTACACCTAGAGTGGGAAACTATATGCTTAGGTCTAGTGGGATGGGGAACCCCAACCCTCCTTTCCGCCAAACAAATTATTTTTCAGCCCCCCTTCTTTCTGACAAAATTTCTTTATCTTTAATGCATCCCCGCTCTGGGATGGGTAAGGGGTTCAAAAAGAAACTTGTGTTACCTGCGGGGGGGGGGGGGGGGGGGGGGGGACTACCCCTCTGGATCCGCGCATTGAGATGGCAATTCTAGGCAACGTAGTTTTTTTTCCTTTGGTACATGTAAAAAGACAATTTCGCGCTAAGTCAGAAAAATTACTCCTACTTTTTATCAACATGAAGAATTAAATATGTATTCAGGCAGCAAAATACGTCAAATATTGTGTAAATATCAATGACCAGTACATGTGTGTCGTGTTAACTAAATTCCTCGACTGGAGAGTCCCGGGACCATTCCTGACCAAATATAAAAGCTGAAATATGGCAAACAGGGTGTTAACCAGCCCCTTAAAAGATATTACCATTATAACTGTATTATACTAAATCTCCTATATTCGCCAGGCTGGCTAGGGCTGTTAATGGTTATGTAAACCTAATTCCTTTTGAGGGTCGACGATACATTTCCGGAGATCCATCTTCACTAAATTTGAAGGTCCAAATATAGGATACAGGGTGTAAGTCAGCCCCTAGAAAGATATACCCATAAAACTGTATTAAACGACATGTCCTTTATTCGCCAGGCTTGCTTAGCCTGTTAATGGTCGTGTAAAACCAATTCCTTTTAAGGGTGTTGTTTACTCAGGGTTTGAGTTCTCGAATTCGGATTGTTATAAAGTTCAATGTCATGAGTAAAATTTGTTCTAAACACAAAACGTATCTGTGATATGAATTAGTATTGACATAACATTCGATATTTCTACTATATTATGAAATTATGCCAAAACAAAAATAGACTTTTAGCCAAACAGAGGAAAATCGGACTAAATTTTGCAGAATTTGTTTTCTGCTAAAACATTTTTGGAAGTACTCTAATATTAAAAGTTAAGATTTTATATTTTAGTCTATATAATTTTGCATATTTTCTGGTAATTTTTCCTCATTTATTCTTTATACTAACCGTATGGCATGAATTTAAACAATATTGAAATATGCTTAAAAACGGGAAAAGACACCAAATCTCAAAATTTTGATCATTGACCTCATATAAATTATATGCCAACAGAATAAGATCAATATAAGTAGTTTAATACTATAAATGTTTTTGTATTATCATCATTCAATTTTTTGTAAAATTGGATCAAAAATTGGTAGGAATTTGAAAAGTGATAGAGGAAATTCGGACTGGAATATTTATAAAAATTGTGAAGGAAAACTTAATGCTTTGTATGTATTTAGTGTCACTGCCATTCATAAATTGTATTTCATTTTCAAAAGTGTTGAGCAATTTGTATTATTTTCACAATTAAGAAAATCTCAATCATAGTGTAAAATTTTAAGTGATTTTCCTTTAATTTTCCAAAAATATACAATGGCCATTAGCTCAAAAAGTAGGTCATTGACCTACTTTTTTGAAAATGAAAGATAACACTACAATAAAAGGTCTATAACACACAATAGTTGGTTTTTCATTATCATCAGTGGAATTTTTTTTCATTCTGAGTAAACGTCATTCTTAAGGGTCGACTAAATAT
The DNA here is from genome assembly GCF_025612915.1 of Magallana angulata. Lineage (NCBI taxonomy): Eukaryota > Metazoa > Mollusca > Bivalvia > Ostreida > Ostreidae > Magallana > Magallana angulata. The sequence continues at coordinate 233,498 of NW_026441721.1, forward strand.
GAAGGTCCCATTTTGGGATACAGGGTGGTGTTAGCTAGCCCCCAGTAATATATTGCCATTATTGGAAATCTCCTATATTCTCCAGGCTAGTTAAGCTTCTCAATGATCGTGTTTACCCAGTTTTTAAGGGTCGACTGGACATTCCCGGGGCCATATCTTCGCTAAATATGAAAGCCCTATTACGGGTTGCAGGGTGTAAGCCAGCTTCTTCAATGGTATTCCATTATAATGTTTTATACGAAAGGACTATGTGCGGTTTGGTCAAATATCTGCCCCCAATTTCAACCAATTTTTAAATAGTATCGCATAAGAATGAAATCTTCACAAATCATTGTAAAGAGGATGCCTATAACTTTAATCTTGATTTTAGTCATTATTGCTCACTCGCTTTTTATCTATGACGTCATCTAAATGACCTAATTCCCGCAAAGTTGCAAACAAATGAAGATATTCTCATTTTTGCTCTATATTTTGCATTCGGAAGTATAGAGCGCAGGTCTGCTCAAGTGCAATTTTAACATATGTTTTACTTCAGATAGTTATACATATTATACTAAAAAATGGTACTTGAGCAAGCCTGCGCTCGATGTTTCCCAGTCGAAAAACCATCGGAAAACACCCATATTTTGCTACAAAACATCAATTTATCAACATAATGCAATATTCATGACGTCATTTCGACGTTATGACGTCACTGTGGTGATAACCTTTTATACCTTTATTTCCAATATGATTTTAACTTTCTTTTATCTTATTTTAAAGCTCTTTCTAAGACTTTGATTTTGGGGGGCAAAAATTGCATAAAACCGCAATTACTCCTTTCCTATTCTTTGCTGGTGTATCGTAGAAAAAAGACCCCGTAGAATAATGACCGGGGGTCATTTTTCGACGTAGAATAATGACCCCCGGTCATTCCCCTACTACAATTTACTGAGTATGCATGTGTACACCCAGAATCAATGATGAAACCAAAATTATGAAAAGTTTACTCCATTGTAAGGCATTATAACCATGCTGAGGTTAACAACCTCTTACAGCAGCCATTCGTCAAAGTACTGCGAGTGCTTGAAAAGAAAATATATTTTACTTTGTCATCGGCATACTTTAGATAACATCAAGATGATTAAAACATTAATAGTTTGTGGGGACATTGACAACTTCGGAGGCAGTAAAAATATGTGATCAAGATCAAGGGAGATAAACCCCTCGGAAATACCTGGTGGTACCCGTACAGCCCAAATTTGGGACCAGGAAATAATAGCACTATAGGTCTTCTGCACTGCCCTGTAATTCGTTTGATGTACACTATAAAGAAAAGGGGGATAAGGGCCCACCATTCACCACAATATCGTTGTGAAGAGTTAAAAAAAAAAGACAAAGTTCTAGTGAGCTAAATGGACATATTAAAATATGACAGAAGCCCTAACACCCTTGTTATATCTATTAGGAAACTTTCTGTACTTAACACGTGTGTTTCTAAGTTCATGTGATCAAAGTCAAAGGGAATATAAACCTTCAAAATGAGCTCTTAACCCCTTATCAAGGATTTGAGAAATAATCACTTATTATATTCGATCAGTTTATATTACCTATTTAAGATTTACTACAGTTAGGTACTCTTCATGCATTTGGTTTAAAAAAGTCCATCCATGATCACAAATCACAAATACAACATTACATCAAATGTTTAGAAGATCGATGTATATTTATTACATGTACATGTTTTAAGGTGTAATATCCCTCCGCTATTAATTTTACCATATATTTTTTTTAAAAATCATTGATTTCCATCAAAGCCAATACCAAGAGATTCCAATGAAACAAAGTTAAAGAGATTAAGCGCTGCTAGATTTCTCCAAAATTTATGTGTATTCATGATATGAAGAAAATTAGACGAAGTGGTAAAAACAACCAAAACTTTATTATTGCATCATAAAATTAAAAATATAAATGCAAATGAAAAAAAGTATTTAGTCTTATACAATGTCAATTCATATTACAAAACACATTGAAGCGCTGCTCTTTAGTACAGAAGAGTACTTTGTTGTTTAGATTTGTAACAAAAAACTGCTTCAAACAGCAAGAATTATCTCTATTTATCATGAACTATTGAAAGTTTTACATACAGGTTTTACATACAGTAAATGATAAATTACAATAGTTTTTAATTTTTCATAAAATATTTTCTTTATTTAAATTTGGATAAGATAATAGCAAATGGATCTATATGTTTCAAATGAAAAAAAAATCAAACTAGAGCTTTTTGTTATATATAACACATAAAGGGAATCAAATGATTGGTCTTCTAGTAATTGGTATAATCTCAATATAGGGATATATATAATCTTGAATAAAATTGGATATTGTTTTTTTTTTCTTTTTTTTAAAATGTCCATCTAAAGGTTCTCTGGCCTAAACCATCAAACACGTATTGTTGATAGACTGTACTAGTACATATAATATAGGTATATTTGGGAAAAAAAAACAATTCATTGTATTGTAAAATGAGAGAGGGGGGGGGGGTAAATATATTACCTCATAAAAATTGATCAATATGATTAGATTAAATTTCTTGTACTTTTTTGTAAAACATTTCTCACTTTTTTTGCGCCCCCCCCCCCCCCCCCCATGAAAAGTTAGGGTTCAGTTCGTTCCGTTCAAATTTCATCTTTTAATTTGAATTAAAATAAATGTCACCTTCCAGCATAAAATGGGGCCCAGTACGTACCGCCTCCCTGGTTGCTGTTGTCTTTGTTGCCTTAATAATTAATTATGAGTTATCAGAAACAAAGTGATCATATTTTCTACAGTTATTTCTCTTATCATAGGGAAATTTCACTTTAAAAATCCCTTTCCCCCAGCAAGAAAATATAATTATATCATTCTTTGTTTGACAATTCATTCACCATTTAATATTGCTTATATTATTACAACAATTATTCTTTCATGATTGTTGTTCGATAATTATCACAAAGTTTAATTCCTCAATGTATATAAATTTGATTTTCATTTGTTTATTGTTTTAATTACAGAATGGTTTTGCAACAGCATGTTTCTAAACATACACATGAAGACCTGGCAATTTGCTGCCGATGCAATGGTATAATCGCGATATATAAAGTTGAGCAAGCTGTGCATATACATTTTGTAAATGAAATATCGTCGTTTAATAATAAAGCTATATAATATGTTGTTAAGAATTATTCATGCAAAAGAATCAAGTATAGTTCAGCAGATCTCTACACAAGTGCAGCATTATTTCCCGCCATATGTCGACGAGAGAAGAGACGTAACTGTTAACCATTAATTTGTGGCAATGTGTGTGTGTGTGTTTGCTACGGATATGAAAAACTATATACAGCAATTTCTTTACAAGTTCGGTGTTTATAATTTTGAAATCAACTGAACAGAGTGAAAATTTCAGTAATTTCAAAGTCAGATACCTTGTCGGGATACTGGGTAACCAATTTTTATTCTTGTTTACAGCGGGGGTCTTTTTTACGGGGGTTATTTTTCTTCACGTTTAACATAAAGAAAAATGAACACTGGGTCTTTTTTCTTCAGAAAAATCCAATTATTCTACAGCAAAAGGGGTCATTATTCTACGTCGAAAAATGACCCCAGGTCATTATTCTACGGGGGTCATTATTCTTCATTACACCAGCTAGTTAAGCCTATTAATGTTTGTATAAACCCAGTTATTTAAGGGTCGACTGGACTTTCCCGGGGCTCAACCTCTCCAAATTTGAAGACCCAAATATGGGATCCAGGGTTTAGGCCAGCCCTTGGAAAGATATTCCCAGTATAACTATGATGTACGAAATTACCTGATTCCACTAGGCTGGCTAAGACTGTTAATGGTCGTGTAATCCCAATTTCTTTAGCAGGTCGACTGGATATTCCTGGGACTTGATGCGCACCAAATATGAAGGTCCACGTATTAAATACAATGTGTTAGCAAGCCCCATGAAAGATATTTCTATTTCAACTGTATTATCCAACATATATTCGCCGGATATCTAGGCCTGTTAATACATGTAATCGTGTAAACCCATTTCCTTTTGAGAGTCGACAAGACATTTTCGGGGTTCTATCCTCGCTAAATATGAAAGCCCAAATAAAGGATACAGGGTGTAAGCCAGCGCCTTGAAAGATATTCCCAATATAACTGTATTAAACGAAATTGCCTATATTTGCCAGGCTAGCTTAGTCTGTCAGTGGTCGTGTGGACTCAATTCGACGGGACACTCTCGGGGCCCCAATCTCACCAAATGTGAAGACCAAAGTAATGGATACATGATTTTGTCAGCCCCTTGAATACTATTCTCAAAGCATCAAAATTTGATGATTTTTTTCTTCTCATCAGGCTAGCTAATTTTATCAATGTTCAGGTCAGCATGTAACAATTTTTACTATATTCCTGCTTTGTACGATTAAAAAATATATGAAATAAACTGTTGAAAAGATACATACTTTCCTTTAAATACGTGAACAACAGTCTCATTTATTCCTTCTTCGGGGATGTTTTTGCAGGTTATTGTGAAACTATGAGTGCCAAACCCTCCAATATACTGTGTTGTAATTGGTGAAGTTGTGGAAGTGAGCGGTGTTGGGGCGGGTGTTGTTGGTCCATCGATGTTTGGGTCATGAACAACAATATTTACTTTCCTCTGTAAAGAAACATGTTTGTTTTCTGGTAATACGTTTTATTTTGTTTTGATAATAAATATAAAAATCACAAAAAATGCGGAGACTGAATTAGCTTTCGAAATAAATGAGAGGCCCACTGGCTACATTCCTCGCTTCAGCGACAAAAACTAGTTTTATGAAGTCATATACCGAAATAAAAGCATTATAAAAAAACATGGCCTTGCCTGTCCTTAAAATTGGGCTGGTCCCACTTTTAGCCTGACCACATATCTGGCCCCAAATTTAAAAGGGCATGGTCACGATTTTGGTCAAATTTTATTTTTGTGTTTTTATTATTTAAAATGCTTAAAGAATGCTTTTCAAATGATCAAATAAAATTTGAGAATCAGTCGAAAATCTAGAGTTATAAGCAAGATACAGGGCTTACAATTCTTTGTCATCTAAACAATACTCGTGCCTGTTTTTGTTTACATATTGTACATAGGTTCAATATACCAGTAACAAATCTGTTTCAAGCTGATTCATCTATCTTCTTATTCATTTTAAGCATTAATAAACAGTTCCCTAACTTTAACACATTCATTTTAAGTCTAAAACCGGAATTTTCAGATCAACATTCAAAATGTAAACAAAAGCTTTGGTTACATTTGTTAACAGTTAATCTGACACCTATTTGCCAGGAATGTCATTATCATATTTTTACAATAATTATTATGAAAAAAGTGTATGCTAACCCTTCCATTTACTATATGACGCATTGTCAAGTTATGGGGGAGCGTAGTAATGTGAGCTTGCCCACTTTTCCTTTCATTAAAAATAGGGGGATGGGATCAATACTTTGCGGCTATCATAATTTGAACCCCCTCTCCATGAGAATTAAAAATAAAAGGAGGAGGTTCAACATATAGTGGCGATAATATTTCATATCCCCTCTCCATTAGCAAAAGAAAATTGGAGGTGATTCAATAATATATTACGGCTATCACAGTTTGAACTCTCTCCAATGAGAATGGAAAATATGAGGAGAGTTCTATATTTCGCGGCCATGGAACCCTTTCTCATATTTTACCGCCATAATATAATGAAATCCCTCTCCAATAGCACAGGAATATACAGGGGGGGAGGGGTCAATATTTCAGAGCCATAATATTTTACCCCCGGGTTCAATATTTTACAGGAGTTCAATATTTCACAGCGAAATATTGAGCCTGGATCAAAAAATTGCATTTTGATGTCGCGTTCAATGTTTAATGGCATCAAAATATGTAGAATGAGAATGCATCAACAATTGTATATAGGTAAACGTGATTAAACAACGCGGAAAAATATAAATCGCTTCTTGGTATACGTACATGAAAACATTTCTCCCAAAATAATGTTTTTCGTTAGTATGGCAAATAATTACCTAGTTTTGCCTGAATTCTTTCGCACATATTTTCTTCTTCTACTACCCGGGCTTTTCAGAATTTTGACGGATCTTGTTGTGTATTAAAATAGAAATAATGACATCAAACTTTACCATGCATTATGTATTTGTCATCAAAATATTTCCCTATGATGGATTATAATTTCGTTGCACGTTTAAAGTTTAAATTCTTTTGTATCAAAGTTATTTTTTTTATTGAAAAAAAAACTAATCTTATTGTAAATAGAATAATGTTTGGCAACAGATTTGATAATAATATACTTGTGTGTGTTTTATTAAAGGGACCTGGACACGATTTGAGATAAAAAAAATTTTTTTATTTTTTATGTATAAAATGGTTTACTGGTGCATTTTAAATGATTTACCAAAATATTGAACATTAAAGTCAAGTTACAAGCGAGATACAGTGGTAAGATTTGATTTTTATGTAAATAAAGCTTGAGTCTTATAGTTGTTTACAAAAATTGTAATGTAGAGAATTACCATTTTTTGGACAAAATGAAATGTAAAAAACAATTTAAACTAATTCAATATCTTCATTAATATTAATATCAACAAAAGAAAGATGTATTTGATTAAAAATTACACCAATACAACACATATGTAAAAAATGACAATATTTGTGCTTTGTTTACAAAAGAAAGAATTAGGAACTCTGTATCTTGCTTATAACTTGATATTTAACTTTAAAATTTTGTCATACCATTATAAACTTCTTTATTTATCTGTATAACCATTTAAAATGGAAAAATAAAATTTGAAAAGTTTAAGTCAAATCGTGTCCAAGTCCCTTTAATATATCTTTGTAAGTCAAACTTGTAAATACATGTAATGTTTGTGTGCATGTAAGGGGGGGGGGGGGTGTTCATTAACAACCATGGTCAAAATACTTTGTCATGTTATAGATGGTAATATGCATTTGCGCACAGCAGGGCCACTGGGGGTAGGTTTCAAGATTGTTAAATATAATAGATCAATGAACATGTCCAGCATCCAATCATCTTTTGTGATAAATTATTGTTTTCTCAGAACCTGGCACGTGAAAATTCTCTAATTTTTACTTTCTCTGATTTTGCTACTGAATGTTAACTTTTCCATGAACTTTATTCTATCTTATTCCTTTGTGATCTCCACCAGACCCATGCAATCTACAACTGTGATATCTTGGATCACAGGAGGAATTGCAATACGTAGAAGGTATAGGTCACCCACATCATCTTCCTAAATTACATTTGTAACAATGGTTTATCTAGTTCTTATTGTGGGTCACTCTTGCATTCATCATTTCAATTTCAAAATCGTAGGTCTTGTTGGTACAATTTAGGTTTCGATACAGGTCCAATTTGCGGCTTTTGGTGGGGGAACACTACGTCCGGGTCCAAAATCCATTCAATGGAAACAATTTGTGGAAGTTTTTCATTGATTCGAGCCAGATATATCAACCAAATTCAGTTTTCCTTCAAATTGGTGGAAAGGATTTGTGTTAAGAAGAAAATATCTAGAAAAAATAGCGCGTGATAAAGGTTCATTTGCAGAATCCTTGCTAGTTGTGCATAGTGTTTCTCATGTTAAAAATGGTCAGTTACTGCCGAGGTATTCCAAATCGTTACAATGTCAAGGTCATGTATGAAGACGGCAAGGTTCAAGAACGGAAACAATATCTCCTTCTGGAAGCATCGAGGATTATGGGAAAACATTGAGTCCTAACGGAAAAAGTGCATATTAACATGTTGGTATGCGAATATATGCGAAAAGCATCCGTGCAATAGTCGGATCGATCAAAATAAGCTTAAGGTGGAAAAAAATCGGGTTAGAATGTTATGTCGACATCATTCATGTTTCATCAAACTATGTCGTTACTCTATGTTCTTATGGTAGTTCAGATAAGTTATATAGTCTGTAAGGTTTGTTTTTAATAATACAGAGCATCAGTCAATTCTGGTTACAATCGGTCATGACACTGTCTGAATCCTATTGTTATTATAATAACTTATACATGCATTCATGGTTTTACTGTTAACCTGGTCACAGTTTGTTTATAAGTCTACGTACATAATACATGTACATAACTGTACTATTGTAGTAGAATGAAATTTAATAGGTTTTGAATACATGTGTATTTCAATTTCAGAATATTGATTTCTTCATTATTATTGACATGCTTTAATCAATTTGTTACTTCTCAGGAATTTTACTAATACAGACTTTGATTTATTTAATTACATAACAGAAGATATTTTATCAGTGGTGAATAAATAAATTATTTAGTTGAATTAATTTAAATTAATATTATTTGTTTGTTTGTTTGTTTTTTTTTTACATTGGTTACTCCTCTTTGGAGTACGCCTGTAGGCTCTCTTTAGAGCATTTATTTGAGTGGTCACTTAGATCTGGTCATGTGATTGGCTTATGGGGATACTTGTATTGTTTATTCTGATTTCTGAATTTCATGCAAAGAGGCTAGCCATGCGGTTTTAACTGCCATATTCGAATTTTGAAGTTACTATATATTGGTATGCACGTTTGAAGTATTTTCCACATAGAAGGTTAGTTTTCTTTAGTATATTACAGTGTAATTTTGTTTAGCATTTGTTTAATTATTCATTTATCTATTTTAACTTCTTTTCCCACTTTGAATGAATGTTAGAATGTTTGAGATAGAATGAGAGGAGAGGGAATGGCCTATGTGAGTTTGTATTTGTATGAATGCAGTCAATAAATAAATTAAAGTAATAAATAATCTTCAAATTACGTTTATCATATGTAAACAATTCTGTTTTTCTTAACAAGTTTAAAAGCTATTCGAAAAATTGTATTATAATCATAAGTGTACTATAATCATAATTTTTACAGTTTTATAATGTTTAAATATAAAAATCCATACATTTCAAAATCATATTTCTTTCACATTTAGTTTTGACATACACTTTAATTCCACGACCTACATGTAAACTGGTAGAAGTCTCCATGACCTTCGCACCTCATGGGAGGTATGATATGAAATATATATATATATATATATATATATATATATATATATATATATATATATATATATATATATATATATATATATAATATGTTTGTTTATATTTTCTTCTCATTGTTGAAAAAACTAGTTAATGAGCAGTACTATTGCTGCATTTAAAACAATGTTGACAAATGAATTCATGTTTATATACATAACTTGTTTATATATTTTGTTCATGCAGCTCAATTGACTGATTTATGTGTTACTTGAAATATATTCGGTTTGTGTTAAACAGAAACTTTATTTGAGTTGAGCATATTTATGACTAGCTAATAAGAAAGTTTATTGTTAATTGTAAATTGCGTTGAAACTTTGGAAAATTGTTCTGTTAAATTTTATTATAAATTCAATACAAGGTCATGCAGGCAGAATTTGCATCAAGAGTTATCGTTCCGTTATGTATTGTATAGAGTCGGGGAGTTTTATTCTGTTAGTTTAATGCAATGAACAAATAAACTCACAATATTGTAACGAATGGAGTTCCTGTCTTTATTCCACTCGGTTTCACCATGTTTGCATCATTATGCATATTGTTTATTTGTAGTTGATAACATATAAGCCTATCGTACACATTCAGTAGTGTATTTACATTTTATTCATTTATCAGGAGCGTATATGTTGTCTTCTATACTTAAAGGGGCACGGTCACGGTTTTTTTCAAATTTTATTTTTCTGTTTTTATTATAAACAATGCTTTATGAAAGCACTTCTCATGATCAAAGGAAATTTGAGTGCCCGTCGATGAGTTCAAAGCAAGATACAGGGATCACAATTTTTTGTCATGTAAACAAGGCTCGTGCCTTGTTTTGTTTTTTAATATAGGATCAATATACCAATAAAAATCTTTTCAATATTATATATATAATATAATAATATATTCTTATTCATTTTAAGCATAAATAAACAGTTCCTAACGATTATCACATTCATTTTAGGTCTAAAACTGGTATTTTCACTTCAACATTCAGAATGTAAACAAAAGCGCTGTTTACATAGCGAGGAATTGTAAGCTCTGTATCTCGCTTATAACTCAACAAATGACACTCAAATATTGGTTGCCTATTTAAAATGCCTAACTGAAGCATTATAAACATTAAAATCGAAAAATAATTTTTGTCAAAAATCGTGACGATGCACCTTGAATTCATTATAGTGTGTTTATTTATCTTTATACATGGTTCATCAGGCATGTATTGGTTTGCATAATTGTGCATATGGTTTAAGTATGGCTGAGAACATATAAGCCTATCGTACACATTTAGTTGTGTATTTACATTTTGTACATTTTTCAGGGGCATATATGATGTCTTCTTTACTTAATGGTCACACTCATTTAAGTGTGTTTAAATACATGTTTCATCATGTAATTTTTTGCATCATTATGCATATGGATTAAGTATGGTTAAGAACATCTAAGCCTATTCACATTCAGTTGTGTATTAACATTTTATTTATTTATCGGGGACATATATGATGTCTTCTATACTTAATGGTCACAGTCATTATAGTGTGTTTTGTATTTTCATACATGGTACGACATGTACCTTTCTGCACCATTATGCATATAGTTTATTTATAGTTGATAACAAATATGCATATCATACACATTCTGTTGCACGTACATCGGTGTACTTCTTTATGCTACCATGTACATTGCTGGTACATATTATCATTTTCATCAAGGTTTTCATTCATACAATGTAGCATAGCCATTAAAATCTTAGCAATATGCATCTTTATAAAGACAGCAAACCAAATGATGATTTTTTTTCATTGTAAGCTCACCTGAGCTAAAAGCTCAAGTGAGCTATCCTGATCACATTTTGTCCGTAGTCCGTCTGTCCGTCTGTCTGTCTGTCAGTCCGTCCGTCCGTCTGTCACGTTTTACTTTCTTAAACTGCTATAACATCTTATTAACCAGCAAACTGAACTCTTGGAGTTTAATTTGGGGTGTCATGTTGTTTTGTAAAAAGGTTTCAGGAATTCTCTGGTAGTCTTGGGGGTCAAATAATTGGTAAAAAATGACGTTTTGTCACAAAAAACCTTCCTCGAACTCCTACTACATTTTCAACCGTAGACAAATCATCTCTTGGAATACTACATTTTCAACAGTAGACAAATCATCTCTTGAAATATGTTAAAGGGTATCCTTTAGATGCGAAATAAGGTTTCTGAATTTTCAATTTTGTCCTGGGGGTCATTTAATGGCTGAAAAATGGCGTGTTTTTATTTTTTATTTTTTTTACAAAAAAAAAACTGGTTCAAAAACGCCATTTTTTTTCAGTAGCCAATTCATCTTCTAGAATATAATTGGGGGTGTCATATTGAAGTGTGATCAGGTTCCAGATTTTATGTTATTAAGGGGATCAGTGGGCAACAAAAATGACGTTTTTTGAAAGAAAAAAAAATGGTTCCAAGAACTCCTCTTACAACTTTTGGAGTAGCTACGTCATCTCTTGGGATATAATTGGGGCTCCTATAGATGTGCAATAAGGTTTTAAAACTTTAAATTTCATCCAGGGAGTCAAATAGTAGCAGAAAATTGACGTTTATCACTAAATAAAACCCCAATAGATCCAAGAACTCCTCTAATGATTTAATGGATAGACACATCATATCTTGGGATATGAAAGGGACTGTTTTATAGATACGCATTACGGTTTTAAAAATTCAAATTTCATCCAGGGAGTCAAATAGTAGCAGAAAATTGACGTTTATCACTCCAAAAACACAGATCCTGCAACTCCTCTTAAAAGTTAATGGATAGACACATCATATCTTGGGATATGATTGGGACTGTTCTATAGATGTGCATTACGGTTTTGAAAAATTAAATTTAACCCTGAGGCCCATTACCTACATACCGTTTAATGCCTTTTAGTGATCAAGAACAAATATGGTTAAGGGGTGGGGATCTCCACTGTTTTCGTAATATTCATCCACTTCCTGTTCGATGGGGGTCAGGACCACCCCCGGGGCCCATGACATACATACCGTTTTATGCCCCTTGGCACAAGGTACAAGTATATATATATGATTGGGTGGGGATCTCAACTGTTTTGAAGATATTAAGGGACCTGCTGTTCGAGAGGGGTAAGGACCACCCACAGAGCCCATGACCTACATAATATTTAAGGACCCTTGACATCACTTACAAGTATATATATGGTTTAGGGGTCATGATTATTACAGTTTCTGAGATATATGGTAATTTCCGATTCCTGGGGGGCAGGGATGACCCCAGAGGTCAGATCTAATAAACCCTATATATTACAAGTAACAGTCAATATATGATTATGAAAACCCTTTATTATTATCTTTGTCCGTTTTCAAGCTACCATTTACAATAGATTCTACAATTCTTCCTACAAGGTTCAATGTTAGACCCCACATCCTCTTGACCCTCCTCCAAGAGAATTGGTTGTCTAACCCAAAATGAGAAAAATCAAACCAGATTGCACAACTAGATATGCACTATCCTACCGAATCCTAGAGTTTTGTACATTTCTGTTCAGCCATCTCTGAAAAACAAGTTCAGAGCGGGAAAGAAGTAAAAGAAGAAGTCTTAGAATAATAATACATGTAATAAGAACAGTCCAAAAACAACAAGTCTCCAAATTTTATTCGTGAGACTTGATTCCGTAATAAAGATTTAATAGAGATAGGATCATCAAACATCAATAATTTAAAGATAATTGATAATTTCTAAATCTAAAGGGGGTCAGGAAGACCCCTTAGAGTCATGACTTACATGCCATATGATCTGATGCACCATGGCCAAAGGAGGAATACTATCTTTAGATTTAAGGCGGGAATCTCAATGGTTTTGATGATATTTGATAATTTCAGAAAGAGCACTTGGGATCATGACCTACATGTACATACCATCTGAAATGCCTTAAACAAAGAAACAATATAAATATATATATACATGATATATGATTCAATTTAAGAACACTGATATAGATCTATCGTCTATGTTTTGTAATACTTCCTATGTACACGTATAGAAATATATGTATTAGATTGTGTTTTGTTCTATACTATTCATGTTCATGACTGTAGTATGGCTTAGTCTTATTTTAAATTACATCAACAAATTGTCAAATATATGACCTGGAACCCCCACCCCCAAACAAACTCATCTATAAACTGTTCCCCCATATCCCCCTGAAAAAATTTCTGGATCCGAACATGTATTCCTCCTCAAATTATAGATAAAATGAAATTAAAAAACGAACTTGCATTTATTAATGCTTAAAAAGAAAATAACCTAACATTAACACTTTTCTTCATTGTCAAATGATCTATTAAAATCAAAATATAATTTGGGTTCTAAGAAGTTTTACAAACTGGCACAGGGCGAAAAACAATCTTTAAGCAAGTCCTTAAAGGTGGCTTAAAGGTGGCGTAAAGGTGGCTTAAAGGATATACAATCTTTAAGCCACCTTTAAGCCATCTTTAAGCCACCTTAAAGCATCTTTAAGTGGCATTTACGCTCCCTTTAAGTTGTCTTTACACCATCTTTAACTTCACTTTAAGTCAAGTTTGATCAAGGTAAACAGATTCATTTTGAAAACATATAATAAATGCAAAAGCTCTTTTATAGTGATGGGAACGGGTGATCCTAGTGATGATATAATTTCAAAGGAAGGGGGGCATCTGAAATGCCTTGAACAAAGAAAAAATAATACATGTACATGATATATGATCCAATTTAAGAACCCAGATAAAGATCAATCATCTATATTTTGTAATACATCATTTGTGTGTGTACAGTCAGTTCAAGCATATCTTTTACAACATACACCATAGCATAAGGGGGCGGGAGGGTGACAACACCTGGGGGGTCATGTATTTTACACCATTCAAAGGGTCAATATGGGTCAACTCAATAGTGTAAGTGTGAGAAATGAAAAAATAACTTTAGCAATCAAAATGACAGAAACTTTACAAATGCGATAGGATAGGTAACGATGATAAGCTTATTCAAATATTAAAAGATGATGATGCAGTATGGTCAAATAAATAAAGGGGAAAATTTACTAGGCTAATAGGATCAATGTATCCTTACCTAAGAGAAATTCAAAGCCACCCTCCCATCCCCTTGAGGTGGTAAAGAACATATGTCGATATTAATGTGCATTAAAGTATATTATAATTGAAATACTTTCACCGGTTTAGAATTTTCTATCACAGTATTCAACCAAAAAATACTTTTTAGAAAATTTTGGAAAGTTAAAATATTTATTGTTCTCAACGGGAATCGACCTCATGACCTATAGGTTTGTAGTGAACGCACTAACCCACTGTGCTACGGTGTAACATATCGATGATGGAAAAACAACTATTTAAAAAATTATACTTGATTTTATTGTTTATTTCGATAAATAATACCACAACACGTGAAGGTGTCACATACCACATTACTTGAAAGTAATGAATTTTCCAATTATCAAATTAAATCTATTCCTTTAACAAATTTTTCAAAAGAGCGGTCCCCATACATTTCGCCTCAGTTTAAATCAGCCAGTACCGGAGTTGCATTCTTCCAGATTTACTTGTTTGCGTACTGCGTCATCAAAAAGTGGTGTATAGAGCCATCTTAAAAGAACTTCTCATAGTAATTTAAATCCCGATAGGATTTTAACAAAATACCCATAGAATTTAAAAATCCGATGGAAGATCTTCATTTCCTATAGGAAAACTGCTAGTCTGAATTAATTTCTGTAGGACAACTTTTCTCTTATAGATAAAATAAAATTTTAACCCTCGCCCTAATCCTGACTCTGGGGAAGTTTGCTTAAGTCTGGACGGACCGGGAACACAAAGACAGTGCTGTTTTTGGCCCGGCTCCGGGTGCGGTAGCCCGCCTCCGAAGCGAACACAGAACGTACCAAGTCTGCTCCGGTGCTCGAAGCGATGACTTACTCGCAGCACGGATCCAAAGACCCTTTGGACGAAATGACAATACCCGGCGCTCGTTGGGAAGATACGTGAACATGTATCAAGCAGGGGTCTTCCTCGTGAAATGGAGAAATCGCACTTTCCCTGATGAAATTCTCCACTACAAAGTTGACACTCATCAAAATCGGGGGAGGGGGGGGGGACCAAGCAGAAGACAGAAGCGATTTCCCTGTGTCTGCATGGTCTGGGTTAGGGTTAACCATCATCCAGACTCAGAGAGAGAGAGAGAGAGAGAGAGAGAGAGAGAGAGAGAGAGAGAGGAAGAGAGAGAGAGACACAGAGAGAGAGAGACACAGAGAGAGAGAGAGAGAGAGAGAGAGAGAATTCAAATGAGGCATCAACATGTCGTAAGATCCTTATATAGACGTAACAAAATCTGTAAGTTTTAAGTGAGATAAAAAAAAAAAGAAAAAGAAAGAGGTAGATATTTGTCTTATAAGTAAAGCTTTATAATTCAGAGAGAGTGGCCAATAAGGGGCGTCTTCAAATTCAATTATCTTGACATCCCTTTGATACGGAAATTGTTTCTGTTTTGAATCATTCATCAAATTTAGGAGATTGCAATAATTATTGCTGTTCAAGTAAGAAATACAATTGTTACAATGTAGAAAATGGTTTGCGCTCACGCGATAACCATTGAGACTTAAAAAAAAAAGATTTCTTAGCCTACGTTCTTGCTCTTTTGTAGCTTGATTTAAGGGAAATAAAATACATTTACATATTTACACTTACATATAATTAATGATTTTTACAAATGGCAGACTTCCAACCGTAAACCATGTTTAATTCGTAAAACCTCTACCTATTCCCTGGTCATCGTCGGTACCATCTGACATAGGTAGGCCGACAGACCTTCCATATATAGAAGAATCGGTGTTCTTCTAAATCACCGCTAGGATCAACAAAACTGCTCGAACTTTTGCTTATTTATTGTTTTAAAGAAAAAGATGAGAGAGAGAGAGAGAGAGAGATTACATCCTTACAATTATTAGGCTTATACTTCAGATCAATTATAAACGTATAAGTCATATTATTCACGGAAGCTTTATGATGCATATCCTCAAATTACATGGGGAAAACTTAGAGGAATCGTTTTATTTTTTAACAACATCAGAGAAAACATTTTTCCTTGAACATTTTCCCCACATGCATATAAATTTACGATGTCTCGTTTACAAACATGCCTGCATCAATTACTTTTGTATAAAGTCTGTCTATAGCTGGAGGTTTTTTTTTCACTTGATGTCATCTTACTCGTATGACGACCTTCTTTGTTTCTTGACTATTTGATCACAAATTTCATTTCAAAGTAATTATGTAAATTTTATATACTTTTATAACGCCTTAAGATCTGTTTAAAGATCATTACAAAAGTTGATATCATTGCTTCGCCTCAAACGCTGACGTCGCCATTTTACTACGAAATGAAACAATTTTTTATTGGTGAAAAAAAATGAGCATGAACAAGTTTTATCCTTTTTTAATTTCTTTATTATTTGATTTGAAAAGGACTTTTCGTCACGATATTCATTTCTTTATGCTGATTTTAACTTTTCATTTTTAGCTCACCTGAGCTGAAAGCTCAAGTGAGCTATTCTGATCACATTTTGTCCGTTGTCCGTCTGTCTGTCCGTCCGTCCGTCTGTAAACTTTTTACATTTCGAACTTCTTCTCTAAAACCGCTAATCCAATTTCAACCAAATTTAGCACAAAGCATCCTTATGGGAGGGCGAATATAAATTGCAGAAAAAAAAGTCCGATCTTTATTCAAAGCGGAGAAAACCTTGAAACTGTAGAAAAAGGGGGGTGCATTTTTAAAAATCTTCTTCTCAAGAACTACCGAGGCAAATTCAACGTAGTTTAGCATTAATTATCCTTATAGGAAGGAAAATATAAATTGCAAAAATTAAGTGCTCATTCTGTTTCAAATCTGAGTTATTACGAAAATAATATTAAAGGAAAGGCGTGTTTCAGCTTCGCGTTCGGCATCCGGTAAAATGGGTAGGCAAGACTTGGCCAGGGCAAAACAAAAGATTGGCAGTTAATAATCTGCCAATCTCATTAAAATTTCAGGATATTTGATGGACTAGTATATTTGTATTCGCTGTAAATATTGCTGCATAATAATGCGTATTTGGAATTGACGATTGTCGATCTGCCCCTGCTTTTATTTTGCCACGGCCGGGGTTTGCATACCCATTTTACCAAGACTCGTATTCCATTCTTCTAAAACGAGGTTCTTTGTTTAAAGCAGCCATGACATTATACGAAAAAGGTTCGATCTGACTATGATGAATTTGCTTGTTGTGCAACAGTTTGCGTATGAAGGGAAATTTTTGAAACATGCAAAATATATTGGTGCCGATTTTGTGAAGTAAATTGAGGCTAACTATTTCAATGCGTTGACAGTTTTCACACATGACGTTGGTGTTAGCTTGTTCTGATTTTCGTTTCGTTTTCATTATTTATGCTTTGTAACCTGGAAACTATCGTTTGTATTTCGTGATTTTTACGTATCAAATCAAACAGAGACTTCGGTAAATCAAACAGTTAACTGTTTACCTGCGCAAATTAAGCAACATCTGATGTATAAAAAAAGTACTGAAATACAATACATTCTATCGGTAATTCGGCATTATCTTTTGCGTAATGGTAGATTAATGCAATAGGTTTTGTTGAGAAGCTCGGCATTTTCTCGAGTTTATTCAGTTTAAATAGAGTTTGATATCGCTGACGGAAATATGTAGGTATATACATGTATATATATGACTCATTTCGAAAAAATAAATTGTGTTCTTTATTTGAAATACATGTAGTGCATGTTTCTTGTGTTTAATTCTTTACAATTTCTATTTACTAACCCTATTTGAGTGTTAAGCTTCAAATTATAAGCAAGATACAGAGATTTGCTCACAATTCTATATGTTTGTACACAGATCTTAAAAACTAAAGATTAGAAAAGTAAAAAAATTGTCAATATTTATTAAGAAAATTTTCAAAGACTGTTCTTCCAGAAACCAACTTTAACAACTTATTGTATTGTAAACTTAACCTTTTTAGCTCACCTGAGGGTGGGGCCACAATGGTGGGTCGAAGTTTAACAAATGAATAATTATATAGAGTAAATCTTCTCAGAAACTAATCAGCCAGGAAAGCTAAAACTTGTGTGAAAGCATCATCAGGTAATGTAGATTTCAAATTTGTGAAAATCATGACCCCCGGGGGTAGGGAGGGGCCACAATGGGAGATCGAAGTTTAACATATGAATATATAAAGTAAATCTTTAAAAATCTTCTTCTCAGAAACTAATTGGCCAGGAAAGCTAAAACTTGTGTTGATGCATCCTCAGGTAGTGTTAATTCAAAGTTGTGAAAATCATGACCCCCGGGGGTAGGGTAGGGCCACAATGGGGGATCGAAGTTTAACAAAGGAATATAGAGTAAATCTTTTAAAATCTTCTCAGAAACTAATCAGCCGGCAAGGCTGAAACTTGTGTGGAAGCATTCTCAGGTAGGTAGATTCAAAGTTGTGAAAATAAAATCCCCTGGGGGTTGGTTAGGGCCACAATGGGAGATCGATGTTTACATAGGAATAAACAGAGTAAATCTTTAACAATCTTCTTCTCAGAAACTAATCAGTCAGAAAAACTGAAACTTGTGTGAAAGCATCCCAAGGTAGTGTAGATTCAAAGTTGTGAAAATCATGATCCCCAGGGGAAGGGTGGGGTCACAATTATGGGGTCAAAGTTTAAAAAAGGAATATATAGGGTAAATCTTTAAAAATCTTCTCAGAAACTCATCAGCCAGATGATTATGTTATATTATGTTAACAACCCTGTTAGCCTTGCAAAGTGTTACAAACCCGTGAGTCAAATTTCATGACTTATCTTATGGCTGTATGCTTACAAATGACAAACAGTGTCTATCTGTCCGTTTGTTTGCCTACATGTAAATGTACTGCCCGTCTCTCTCTCTCTCTCTCTCTCTCTCTCTCTCTCTCTCTGACATAAAAGTGTGACACAAAATAACATCTCTTCCGTTTACCGAATCACTTGAATAAAATGAGAGAGAGAGAGAGAGAGACTTGGATAAATCGTAAAGCATGTTACATATCGAAAGAAGACACGTCTGTTGTTCATTGGGAAATAAATCTAGACTAAGTGAGTGGTCTAAGGTGCGGCCTAATTAGTGTAGAACGGTTGCCGTGGAGCTATGCTGTGTCGTTTTTGTATAAGCATAAACAGGTCGGTCCGCGCTATAAAATTGTTTCAGATGTTTACAAGCTTTGCATTTCGAGGATACAAACAACGTATTTGATTACTGCATGTAAATCATGGATGAAGAGGAGAAAAATCCTAAGTCAAAGGTACGTTTTTAAATTGTTGAAGTTAAAATATAAAGAGAAAAAAGACTACTTTGAGTACAATTGTACGTCACGAATATTTTCCTTTTTTCGAACTAAGCAAACATAATCTAAAGAGTTCCCTACACTTATACTAACGGTTTGGACGCTGAGAAAATAGGTCAAGGAACAGACGATTGTGAAGATTACTCTTGACGTTTCTCTTTTGAATAGCGGGTCATGCCGAGAACAATTTAATTGCCTATAATAACTCTATAGTTAAATGGAATTTCTATTTCATGCAGTGCATTTTTAGGAAAAATATCTCAATAACAATGGTGATAAGACAAATACGCCTGCATTGACCAGGTTAAGAGATGGATCAACATCACTGCCAAATTATTCTAATGTTCCTTTTTTTCGTTTAGAAGACTCTTACAAAGCCTCCTCCGTTATGTGCCGTGATTTTCTCGAACACCACGTAAAAGGCTACACGCTCGGACTCGGAAGTTGCTGTGATCATAATCCTACGTTTGAATCAGATGTCACAATACTAATATTCAAGCGCCTGTTAATGAATCTACTGGCTAAAAGGATCCATTCAAAAGCATTACCCGAAGGAAGGTTGTCATACACTAAACGTTTATAAAATATATTCTTTTTAGTAAAGATTATGTTTATAGTCGTCCTTAAAAAATCACAATATTGCATCAATATTGGGACATGAAGCTACAGAACTTCGAGCTAGACAAATTCGTCGTAGTCTTCAAAGTTCTGTCAAAGAAACACAAGTACATGTAGAACGGTTTGATTTTCATACACTAAGAAAAACGTTTAGTACAGGCTTCATGAAAATTCCGAACATTTTCGCAAATTCGGAAAGAGCACACATTTAGTTTAATGTGATGCATACCGGTATTTATAATGATATATTTGCCTCTAAGATTATAACATGTTTTGATGTTGGTGTCTTTTACAGTGGATTGCTTTGTCTATATTTATGAAAGAAATGAATTGCAAATATTATTTGCAAAATTTGTGTTTTTCATATTTTGATTCATAAAACATGCATCTCGAATCAAACTTTAAAATGACCCCCCCCCCCCCCCCCCACCACAAATTAAGTGTCTTATTTATATAACAAAAACATGTACATGTAGTTGGGATATAGACAAAACCGTTGTATGGATTAAGTGAACATAGCTCTTACGTATTGCCACTGTTCTCTATCATTTAAATAGTATTGCCATACAGAAAAATGTTATTTATGTAAAGTTTATATACAAAAAACTGCATCTATGTATAAAACTCAACGTCACTGAGGATCCCATATTCTACAATAATGTATGACAGATAATGATCGCATGTTAAGTAATCCAAGGTCACTTGAAGTATTAATGAAATTTAGAATTGAACAACATGAATTTACAATCTCCCAGAGCTCTGATGCGAACAGAGTACTTATTTTGTATGCATCATACAGATCAAGTTTTGTGTGCAGCGATATTCATTTTTTTGTCTGTAAAAATACCAAATATACAAGGCAAATCCCTGTTGAAAATCAAATAAATGAGAAAACATAATTATGTCCAATTATATAAAAGTTGCAATAAAAATATATTTTAGAACTTGAAGTATACAATGTCCTTATAGTAAGAAATTAAAAAATCCCTAAAATAACTACTTGTCTCTTAACTAAATTAATAATCTGTCGAAATGAGAAATTAATTTTTGTCATCCAAACAAATATCGGACTTTTATCTTTTCCTTATTCATGTTATATAATTTCCTAGTTAATGCTTTAGTTTCAGATATTTAAGAGGTCAGATAATGTGGTCAACACTAAAAAAAAACTTGCTGAATCAGTAATTTTCGTTTGCTTTGTTTTGAAAGTTCCGAGTTCTAATTAAGCCTTGCTGAGAAGCCACTAAAACTTTTTGTTTTTCTCATTTATTCTATGTAATTTGGAAAGCATTTATTTAATGTTGATGTTAAACATTGATTTAGATACTTCCTAATATTAACTTAAGGCACCAACTTAAATTAAAATAATTAAGATTAGCTGGACTAGAAAAGAAATAATATTATTTATGTAGACGACCAACTTGTACTTCATAACGATTGTTAATTGTTGAAATTTGTGCTGGGGGATAATCATGACAAGAATGTATATCTAGTCATTTTTGCGATGATCAAATAATCGCTTTTTAGCAACAATTATATTCAAATGTGATCGCTTCTGCCTAGTTTGTTTTAATTGCAGAAAATGGCTGACGATAATACAAGAAGTTACAAAATTTTCACATTTTTTACAAATCTTGTAACATGCGAAAAAGGTTGGGATATAAGGTATAAATATAGCTTCGAAAAAATCTCCAATTTAACAGCATGGCTAAAGTTACTCATATAATCGTTTAGGTGGCAGGGGACAGTTTTTTTGATCCAATTCATTGTAGCCAAGGGACGCATGTCTTTGGAACTCTGTAACTAGAGTTTCCTCAGTTCCCATTCAGCAC
The DNA here is from genome assembly GCF_025612915.1 of Magallana angulata. Classification (NCBI taxonomy): domain Eukaryota; kingdom Metazoa; phylum Mollusca; class Bivalvia; order Ostreida; family Ostreidae; genus Magallana; species Magallana angulata. The sequence continues at coordinate 255,429 of NW_026441721.1, forward strand.
AAATACCTTTAATTCACTCTTTATAAGGCCAATCACCAATTTCTGAAGAAAATTGCTAATCAAAACCTGTAAAATTCTCTACATACTGGTTTTTATGAGATTTTGACCCTTTCATATTTTGCTAATTTTTCATGATTTTTCAGCTTTTTAGACCTCCCCCAGCTAATTCCCTGCAGAGGGTTGACCTTCCGTACCGCGTGCATGCTGTACTATCAAATGTCAGAAACTTACCGGTGTATAGTTTACAATGTCCCATCCACCTACTTTTCGTGTTATTTTACCTCCCGTCTGTAACTTGCAATTTCACTGTGTAAAGTCAGCACAACAGTCAAAGCCGCAGGTTTCGCATTTTACTTCTGATTCTCATGTACCTAACATAAGGGGCCTACATATTGCATATCAATTTCAACAAGAGACACCCCTCTAACTAATGATATTCATTAAAAATCATTTCATGAATTTTAGCAACACTCATAAGCCTTCAAGTACAGCAACTCTCAATTTTACAAAAATATTGACGGGTACTTTATTCGAAACTGTCCCTTGCTACCTTTAACATACACTCACATTCTCTGGAAAAGTCATCTTGTCTTAAAATTCCAAAGCTTATGCTATTCTGAAAAAAAGTACACCACATTTTGCCAATTCCATTGAGGTTTAAGAAAAATATGGCCATTTAAGTGAACCCACCATTTCCACTTTCCTCTATTTAACACAGATTCACAGGGCTCTCCATAAATAAAGCATCTTTACCTAATCTTTTAGAGGTCAACTGTTGTTCAACCTCCTTAAATAAGAAACCTTATTGAATACTACATGCATCTGCTTGATATTATCATGATTAAAGCATCACATCACTTAGAAATCCCTTTACATGTATACCCTCCCCCTATCTTTTGATTTTCACAAGAAGCATTAGTTTGAACACTTTAACCTAATATTATGAAACTTGTGGCAGTTTCTTTGAGTCATTTCTTACACATATTTGAAAACAACCATCACTGATATTTAAAATTGATCTTTTTTGGTAAATGGATGATTTGTAGCATTTTTATTCACAAAAAGTCATGTCGCCCTACATGTGAGTTCTTGTTTTCATGAAAAACTAAGCCTATAATCATATTTAGTGGATATCTTATATATTCTGGTTTCTAGTCTCCTTTTAACTTTGCTAAATTAGTAAGACCTACAAGTGTGACATGTGCGTTTAATTAAAATGAAATTCAAACACACCCGGGTACCTGGGACGGATGAGAATTCCATGAAAAAGGTTCAAATTTTACATGTTTTTCTACATTTTTGATGCATATATACAATAAAAGGGTAAACATATGTTGTTTTTTGTTCATTTCAAGAGTAATTATCATAGCAGATGTTATTTCAAGGTCAAATGTACAGTTACATATCCTACATGTAATGGTAATGGAGTCCATTGGAAAGAGGGGGTGGCTTTTTCAATTCTGTAAATACATCTAAAATACCATTTTTTGATAGGAAGGAGCAAAAACTTGAGTTTTTTGACATATGGTATACTTTGATAACTGCATTTGTCTACATGTAAAGTTCATTTGAAATAAAAATATGCTGTTTTAAAAAAATTGGGTGATATAAGTCAGGTGGACTTATGTTATTTCATAAAATCAGACAGCAAAATGGCTGCAAATTCATGAATTTAATGATTTAATTGACAAAAACTGTTTTAAAGTATTTATTCTTATCTCAGTAATTAACTTAAGCCTATTAATTGTCATCAGGATAGGAAATGCCTACTCTCTAAGCCAATTTACTCTAGTGGTGGTCATTCTACACATTTAAGAGGGAGTTACTCCCCTTGAATATTTTAGCTAATAAATGATGTCATGACATCTATAGCCAAGAAAATCATCCATTTTCACAAAATGTATTACTTATGGTACAAAATCCACTCAAAATTACACTTAAAGGAGAAATATGAAAATACCATGTAGTCTTGAAGGTGGCAGGGGACAGTTTTTTTGATCCAATTCATTGTAGCCAAGGGATGCATGTCTTTGGAACTCTGTAACTAGAGTTTCCTCAGTTCCCATTCAGCACAAATACCTTTAATTCACTCTTTATAAGGCCAATCACCAATTTCTGAAGAAAATTGCTAATCAAAACCTGTAAAATTCTCTACATACTGGTTTTTATGAGATTTTGACCCTTTCATATTTTGCTAATTTTTCATGATTTTTCAGCTTTTTAGACCTCCCCCAGCTAATTCCCTGCAGAGGGTTGACCTTCCGTACCGCGTGCATGCTGTACTATCAAATGTCAGAAACTTACCGGTGTATAGTTTACAATGTCCCATCCACCTACTTTTCGTGTTATTTTACCTCCCGTCTGTAACTTGCAATTTCACTGTGTAAAGTCAGCACAACAGTCAAAGCCGCAGGTTTCGCATTTTACTTCTGATTCTCATGTACCTAACATAAGGGGCCTACATATTGCATATCAATTTCAACAAGAGACACCCCTCTAACTAATGATATTCATTAAAAATCATTTCATGAATTTTAGCAACACTCATAAGCCTTCAAGTACAGCAACTCTCAATTTTACAAAAATATTGACGGGTACTTTATTCGAAACTGTCCCTTGCTACCTTAGGTCGTGTGGCCTCATGTAAATAAAAACGTTGTTTCCCCAGCTTAGTTATTTTATAACAAAAAAATAGATATGACGTGTACACAAAACAATGAAATTTCATTTCAAATTGCTTTTTATGAATCAAACTTTGCGACATTTTGATGTATAAAGTTAAACGCTAAATTTTAATGAATGCATCAGCTGTAAAAAAAGTTTTTACATTATAAAAATGTGTCCTATTCAAGATTTGATTTTCATCGAAAAATTGAAAACAACTGATAAAGAATCTCTTTGTTCTATATTAATTAGGTTTATGATGATTGGCGTTATAGTTAAGGAAAAATATTCTTGACAGTCTCTGTATTCTGATTATTAAAGTCATCTGTATCCAAATTGACCGCAGTTGAATTGAAATTAAGATTTTATTGATTTACCCAAAATATCTTTATTATTCAATTAACAACAACTTCTTTTATAAATAGTCAAATGAATTCACGGGAAGTTAACATGTAAATTATGGGATGGATATAGTAATATAAAATCCATGTTTAACAAATGATACGTATTTGTTATACTAGATGATAAGCATGAAGGGACTTTGTGTGTCATCAAGATGTTTTTGTACGTTATACTGTGTCCGAATTTTTCCTTATTTGTTTTCCTTGACTTATGGTTTAAAAATGAAATGAAGTAGCAACTGGTGTGATATTTCGAGGAGTTGACAATGCTAAAAAACTTAACTGAAATTGATCATATATAAATGTATTCAGTTGATGTACATGTACATGTATGTTGCTAAAAATTTATTGTTGCATCTGACGAGAAAAAATACAAACTTTTCATTTTCCACCGTTCAATATGCAGTTTAATGACGCAGCTGGAAATATTACCGTTTTTACAATATCGATTGTATTAAATATGAACTCATAATCGCATAAATACAGCTGTTCATGCATTAGGACATTAATTACAGAAGGGGAAGGGTATGATTAGTGGGACGTATCTCTTCTAGATTTTGTTTTTTAGGCTAAATGTCACTATTAAGTTTTATCACCGTTCCAAATTAAATGTATCAGATAAAAGACTGTTTTCGAGAAGAAGAAAAAATCCCCCACACTCCTGGTGCCCGTTTCACAAAGATTTCCAAAGATGATCCATTAGATAGAACTTAAGAAATGCCTAATTTATAACTTAGGAATTTACTGAGGTTTATCATATCAACTTTTATCAACTTTCTGAGCGTAGCACATCTTAATTAAGATACATTGTAAATCACTTTCATATCATATTGTTAATTCTAAATAAGTACCGATCATGTATGAATTCTTTTCAATATGACACAGAATGTAAACTTTATAACTGAATATAAAAATGCATTCCCTTATTCACCTAGAAAAAATGCGTACATGGAGTGTAAATAGTGTAATGTCTAAAAACAAACACTGATATTTTGTATCAAATTTTCCATTTACATGTATAAGCGAGCAGAAAAAAATTACGTAATAAACCTGTATGTTCTTTGTAAACGGTATTTCTTTTTAATTCAATGCATTGCTCAAAGTATCTTTCTTATTGTTGCCACATGTACATATATTTCTTAGTTTTAAATATTATATGGATATGACCGCATAAATCAACTGAAATTGGTCACTGTTGAAATTTTTACGATCGAATGTATTTTTTGTCTATAGTTGGTCCATTATAAAGAGCCCGTGTTAGCATATACAGATAAGCTTACTTCAAAATTAAAAATTCTGGTGTGACCAGATAATTTACAAAATGTAAAAATATAAAATCTAAACCAAAGAAATTAATTGACGATATATATATTATGCATCTTTTTACTTCTAAAGTTTTAGTTTAGAAGTAATAGTAAAGTGAAACAGATTTTAATGATGCGTGTAATTTGTTATTTTTGTTCCACTTTAATGTGCTTTAATTTGCGTATAATTCATTTCAGTAGAACATAAACAGTCCTCATGTTAAATTTCTTAAGACATTTATTTACCTGTCTTAAAGTGAAGATATAACTTAGGAATTTCCTAAGACAAGACTTAAATAGTGAAACGTACGAAAGCCCATTGAGCTCATTTTCGTAGGTAAAAAAAATATTTTTTCGCGAATAAACGCGAAAGTTTCGCGATTAAACGCAAAACTTTCGCGAATAAACGCGTAACTTTCGCGAATAAACGCGAAACTTTCGCGATATAACGCGAAACTTTCGCGATATAACGCGAAACTTTCGCGATATAACGCGTTACTTTCGCGAATAAACGCGAAACTTTCGCGATATAACGCGAAACTTTCGCGATATAACGCGAAACTTTCGCAATTAAACGCGAAACTCAAATATAAATATTGTTATTTCATAGAAGAAACCCTATGAAGAATAATTATTGAATACAAATATATTAATTTAAATAAAACAAAATAATATTATATAAAGATGTAAATGAATTAGATTTAACCTTATACAAAATAACATAAATTCAAACGTAGGAAATCTTTAAAATCTTAGTACTGATTTTCAAAGAACATAATGCATCACGCTTCTCACATTCTAATGGGCGCTGTATTATTGAAAATGAGGCAGCAACATATTTTAATTATAACAATTTTAATTCGAATTAAACGCTTAATTAGGTATCATTTTAGAATTTAAAGGATATCATTGTTTAAAACGTTATAATATATATTATATCGCTGCAACATAACTTAACGTCTAGTTTTATATCAGAAAGATAAGTCAAGCTGTGAATTGAAATTTTCAAGCTTTTGTTCAAATCTAGATGACGTAAATTCGTCCTCCAAATTTATCACATATGTCATTTAAAAATTAATACTAAGATTTAAAAGGTTTGTGATGGTTAAATTTATATCAATTTTATAAGAAAAAGATCATCAATGAATGCCTGTTCGAACACAGGGTCGGCGAACAACTGAAAATCGTAATATGATGCTCAAACTTATTATCTACTTTGGACATATAACATATAAAAATGTTATGATAAAGTTTTATCAGATGTGTTAATATCTATATGCAAAAAAGATAATTTTGTCTTCATAAATCAACGTAACACGGATATTATAATGATAATGAATAATAAGTATTTTATTATATAAAACTTAAAATGTGTTTGTTTTCCATCGTTTTTCTTCATATGGGTTCTGTATGAAATGACAATATTTATATAATAGTTTCGCGTTAATTCGCGAAACTTACGCGTTTATTCGCGAAAGTTTCGCGTTTATTCTCGAAAGTTTCGCGTTATATCGCGAAAGTTACGCGTTATATCGCGAAAGTTTCGCGTTTATTCGCGAAAGTTTCGCGTTTATTCGCGAAACTAACGCGTTATATCGCGAAAGTTTCGCGTTTATTCGCGAAAAAAATATTTTTTTTTACCTACGAAAATGAGCTCAATGGGCTTTCGTAGAAATGGATAAGTAAAAGACTTCAGAAAAAGTTTTTTTCCACAAAATATGCATGTAACTTGCCCCTGGGGATAGATTTTGAACCTAAGTTGTCCGATCCAATGTATATGCCCGAAACCTGATGAACTCGCCCTACACTATCTTCTATAATTTTTTATTAGGTAATCCACGTAAAAAGTTCTCGCTAAATGATTCAATATTATTTCATTTGAAGTATTGATGATAACTCCCACTGACATGGATCCGCAAAGCGTGACCACTGCCTCACTTTCATTTATACTATTGCAAAAATGATAGTAGTTTTTTTTTTATTAATTTTACAATAATTACAGGTATTGATCAAGCAAAAATAAAATAATAGCTTAAGGACATTTTCTAACACGACTTAAAATACAGAAGGTGTAAGCAGTTACTTCCTTATTTTATTGGCAAAATGTATTCAGTTATAAGGATAGAAATGCATTATCACTTTTGATATAGGAAACATAGATTTGTTGCCTTTATCAAAGATCTAATCAAAAAGATTGAAAAAAAAATATGTATTTTCAGGTGCACATTTTCTTATGCACATGAGGATGTCAATGCATGATTCAGCAACGAGGCTAAAAAAAACGAGGAGAAAATGATGCCGAAACGTTCGATGATCCCATTGAGCTACTTCTTAACGTCAACATGATTATTACTTTAATTATGTCATTAACACCCTGATGCAAAAAAATATGTGTGAATTGAGAAAATTTACTCGTCCACTTCACTACAAGATTACAAACAACGATTTGATAGAGAAAACGTTCTACATAGGGATGGATTACTCTCCTACATGTAACAAGAAACCCAAAGGAGGTATACACACATGGTTTAAGTGTCGCAAAATTCGTAGCATAAGAGGAATATCAAATCTTTTTCCCATTTATCTTTAACGGCATTCTTGAAGAAAGAAGTTTAATCCACTTGACTGATTGGAAATGGTCAATAAGTTGTCATATTGATTACTACAAATCATCTGTGGAAAAAACAACTAAGCTATATAAGAACAGTAAGAAGCAATGCTGTGAATAGACAGAGACATTTTTTCGCAAATGCGCAGGAAATATGTCAAATGTTTTCGAAATAGTCAACTCCTCATGAAAAATGAAAAAGAGAAAATACGTGCAGACACAATACAAAACGTGATCATGGATGATGGAAAAGTTACATGTAAACCCTTTGTTTAAAGCAAGTAATAAAATGTCTCACTACTGAAATTTAAAAATACTTCTTTCTACACGTTTTTCCCCTTTTTTTTGATGGCATTGTAAATCCAAAGGCAATAATGAGTTATGATGATATGTTGATCTTTCTGGTGGATTCACCAACTTTCTGATCTTTTATGTAAACTGAACATAGCATTCATATTGGTGGGCCCACCAATTATGTATTCAATAGCAGCGATAAACTTGTTACCGGCCGGGAGTTTCTTTGGTGAATCCACCAACTTTGTAATCTGTTTTTTTTAATAATTCGTATAACTTGATATATGTTGGATCCACCAAGTAGGGGTATTTTGAATTTTGTCAATCTTTTTGGTGGCTTCACCAACTTTCTTGTTTTGTATATAAACTGACATTTGTTGCGCTGTTTCTGTTTATTTAGTGCCATCGATGAATGTTTAGAAACTTTTGGTGAATGCATCAACTTTGTACTCTATATTTGTTTGTATAATTTCATTTTGGTAGATCCACCAAATATTTGGATAATGAAAGTCTGATGTCACCAAATTTAATCAGTAAAGTATAAGACAAAATGATTATTGCATGCATATTTGTGTTTAGTTGGAACCACCAATTAAGGTTTCTTTAAAACTGAAATATTTGATAACATGTGTTACTATCATTGCTTTGTTGGTGGGTTCACCAAATCTTTGATTGAAATACAAAACTGTATGCGGACAAACTCACAATTTAATTTTGGTGGAGCCACCGGGGACCTGTGTGAATGAGATATTTGATGTTGTTTAAAAAAATAGAATCGCCAATATTTTATCATTGGTGGACCCACCAAGTTTATTTGTAAGTGAGATATTTGATGAAATATGTTGGTGGAGTCACCAATATTTTGACTGTTATTGTGGAATATGAAGGTTTAAAGGTGCTGTGAAATGTTCTTTTGTGTGAAAAAGATGGCGGGTTCACGAATTTATGTTGTGCTCAACAACAAGAATGAATACAATTCATGTTCATTTCTGTTATTGTATTGCGTTCATTTTTCATTTTGCACTGAAAAAAAGAGGACACGAAAAGAAAATCCTCTTTCTTAATAGAAACAGTTTATATAATTTTAGACAGTCTTATAGGATTTTCAACATTATATTGTAGGAAACTTAGCTTATTTTTCCTATGGGAATAATATTTTCCTCTGCTATATTCATTTTTATAGGTAAATATATCATCTGTAAAGTAAGACACACATAATCAAAAGTGGTTACATACTCTCTGGACAATGATCTTTTATTTAATACATATAGATTTTTACAAAACTGAATCTAAAGCTGGTGCAAAAATGCCACCTTGGCACTGGCATAATTATACGGCAGAGTGTTATCTACATCTTTTTTTTGCCTAGTCCTGGTGGTTGACCAGCAGAAAATAATAATGAGAATTTCAGCCCCAAGATATGAATAATTCATTTTGAATGACCAACTGTATAACTTGTATACAGTTTTTTTTTGTGTCAGCAGCATTCTGCTTTACATGATATTTTTTGTCCATACCATAAATTAATACATGTGATTAATCGAACAGGTTCTGTTAAGCGTGAATTGGAGTCTTACCGTTTGTGACAGACATTTTTCAGGAATTAAGAAGTAATCGTCCTGTGATTGTACATCGTTTATATTGCAGTTACTGACACTTATTATTGTACTGCTTTTGTTTAGTCCAAAAAGGTGAATATTTCCTTCTTCCAAGCATCCTACAATAAAAACAAATCGCCCGTTGAATTTAATTGACAATTAAGTAATAAGGTCCCGTGAATGATTCATCCACATGCATTTTATAAATTATACCATTGTCCCAATCAGTGGCTATAATGTATGAATGAAAAAAAAACAACTAATGGTTGTCGAATCTTAACAAATGTGTCTATATTTGAACAATTCTCAAACTAGATGCTGTCATTAGACAGTAATACCCGCACCAAAGGTTTGCCCCTAAAACACTGTTTTGTACCAGTTTGTTTAAAAAATGAAGACCACCTGCAAGTTCCGGTAATACATTTAAAAATTATGATTTGCATAACTGAAGGATGAGATCCCTTCCCAGACGATAATACACATGATCAGCACTTTATGTGCAATTTTGGGTTGAACTGTTTGCATGTGAAGTGAATCAATAATCTTAACATTTCATGTCATAGAAAGTATAATGGTTTATATAATTATTACAAACAAAATTAAAGTATGCCCCCTCTCTGCGGCTGTTGCCGGTGTAAAAAAGAATTATGACCTCCGTAGAATAATGACCGGGGGTCATTTTTCGACGTAGAATAAAGAACCCCCTAGCTGAAGAATAATTGGATTGTTTCGAAGAAAAAAGACCCAGGGGTTATTTTTCTTAATGTCAAACAGATGAAAAATGGCCCCCATAGAAAAATGCCCCCCCCCCCCCCCCCGTAAACATGGATAGAAATTGGTTACCCCGTATCCAAGATATGACTTTGAAATTACTTAATTTTTCACTCTGTTCAACTAATGTTGAAGTTATAAAAACCAAACTTGTAAAAAATCGCTGTATATAGTTTTTTTTTTATATCCGTCGCAAGCACACACATAACACTCTTACATTGCCACAAATTGATTGTTAACAGTTATGTCACTTCTCTCGTCGACATACGGCGGGAAATGACGCGAATAAAGAAAAATTCATACACAATGAGGATATTGTGTGATGATTAACAAACAATAATCATGAAAGAATAATTGTTGTAATAATATAAGCAATATTCATTAGTGAATGAATTGTCAATCAAAGAATGATACATGTATATATCTTGATGGAAAAAGACTAAGGGGCAGGAAACGTAGGCATATGAATACTTTTTATTTACATTTCTTGGGGAAAGTGATTTTAAAAAAATCCTTTTGCGTTAGTTTTGTTTTCTTCTACGTAATACATGAACATCAATATCCTAAACATTTGTTATATTGTTGTATTTGTGATCATGAATATATTTTATTCTTTGAGAGCAAATGTGTGAAGAGTACCTGACTTTACAAAATCTTAATAGATAATAAACACAGATCGATTATAATAAGAAAGGATTGTTTCTTAAAGCGTTCATAAGAGGTTAGGGCCCATCCTAGGGGTTTATATCCCTCTTGATTTTGATTACACGATCTTTATTGTATCCAAAGTTACCAATGTTCATACAAACTATTGATGCATTAATCATCTTGATAGTAACTAAACTTACTAAAGTATGCCAACGATAAAGTAAAATATATTTTCTGTACGAGTACTCTCAGTACTTTGACGATTTTCCTTATTAGCCGTTAACCTCTACTGGCGTAATGGCTGCTGCCAGTGCCTGCTAACTTCAGCTTGGTTATAATGCCTAACAGTGGAGCAAACTTTTCATAACTTTGGTTTCATCATTAATTCTGGGTGATGCACTTGCATACCAAGCAGTTTGTAATAGTGGAAATCCTCAAAGCAAGTATAGTTCATGAACAATATGAAAAATATAGAAGATGCGACGGCGAAGCGCGAAGATGCGAAGACGAAAGTGCTAAGTTGCGAAGGCGATGAAGTGCACTACTATCGCTTCTTCGCCTTTGCAACTTCGCATTCCTGCCTTCGAATCTTCGCGCTTTCGCCTTTTTTGCTCATCGAGACGAAGTCAAGGGGAGCTTATGCTATACCCCCGGCGTCGGCGTCCGGAGCTGGTTAAAGCTTTTTTGCAGGTCCTGTATCTAACCCATTACTTGTCCTATCTTCACTAAACTTGCATGGATGATGCATCTGAACCTCTTGAATCTGGTTCCTAACTTTCAGATGCTGGAAGAGGTGAAGGTTTTTGGTGCAGGTTAAAGTTTTTGTTGCAGGTGCCCTTTGATAGCAATATCTAAGTTATTGCTAGTCTGTACTTCACCAAACTTGCATGGATGGTGTGTCTTATGATACTGATGCACCAGACAGGCTTGGGTGCTGAATCTGAGCTAAAGGTTTCTGATGCTGAAGAAGGTTACGGTTTTAAGAGCTGGTTAAAGTTTTTTAAACATATAGGTCTTATGATACTTATGCATCAGACAGACTTGAGTGCTGGATCTGAGCTATAGGTTTCGGATGCTGGAGGAGGTTAAGGTTTTACTTGTCCTAACTTCACCAGACTTCCATGGATAGTGCGTATTATGATACTAATGCACCTGACATGCTTGAATGTTGAGTCTTGGCCATAGGTTTCAAATGGTGCATAATGTTAAGTTTTTTGGAACAGGTAACATGTTTAATAGATAATAGTACCATTTCAAACTTTCATAGTTGATTAAACTGTAATATGAATGGATCGCAGAGGTAGCTTCAGATGCAGAGCTTGATCTCCATTATCAAGGAAGCAAAAAAATATATCTTAGTTATTGCAGGTCCAAACTTCACCTAACCTAAATGGATAGTGTATCTTATGATACAGATATAGATATGGATGCTGAATCAGAGCCATAGGTTGAATACTGCTGAAGGAGGTAAAGGTTTTAATTGCTGGTGTCTTCTGATGATGATATATTAGTTTTTACTGGTCCTAACTTCACCACACTTGCATGAATCTTATGATACTGATGCACCTGACAGGCTTGAATGCTGAATCTTAGCTATAGTTTTATGATGCTTAATGAGGTTTAATTTTTTGGAACAGGTCACATGTATTATAGTTGATAGCTTGCATAGTTGTTTTAACTATATTATAAATGAAACGCAGAGGTTGCTTCAGATGCAAAGCCTGATCTCCATTATCAAGGATGCTAAAGAAATCTCCTACCTCACTCAAACCTGATTGATAGATAGATGTGGTTGTTGTAAAATGATATAACATGATTCCTATGATATAGTATTGTATGATATGAAACACTATTGTTTAATAGGATACAATATAATACCATATCTTATATTGTAAAACGGTATATGATACGATATAATATTGTATCAATTTTATTTATATTTCATGATATGATATTATATCATGATATTGTTATATATAGTATTGTATATTATGATACAATATTGTATAATATTAATTGTATTATTAATTAATTATTTAATCACATGATACTATAACATATGATATTGCAATATATAATATTGCATCCTATGATATAATATTGTATATTCTATGATATTGTATGATACAGTATTGTATAATATGATATTGGTTTCTGTAATATAGATTTATATCACATGAAATTTTATATATGATATTCTAATATTATAAAATATCGTATCATACGATATTGTAAAATATAATATTGGTTTATATGATATATTATCATATCACGTGAAATTGTATTTTATGATGGATTAATCGGAAAACCTTGGCGAGAACGGTGTCTGCATTAAATTCTATGTAATCGACCAAGACTTGCTGAATGCAATAAAAAAAGGCGAAGGCGAAAGTGCGAAGATGAGAAGGCAAGAGTGCGAAGTTGGGAAAGAGCGATAGTAGTATCGTTCCTTCGCCTTCGCACCTTAGCACTTTAGGCATCACATCTTTGTGCTTCGTCGTCGCATCTTTGCACTTTTGCTCCTTCGCACTATCGCATTTGCAACTTTGCATCTTCGCCCTAAGGTCGAAGTGGCCCTATCGGAACACCATAGATATATGCAAATGCAATTGTTCATGGGGCATGGCCACGATTTTGGTCAAAGTCTATTTTTCTGTTTTAAGAGAGCATTTCTACTGATCAAATGAAATTTGAGGGTCACCTGTAAAGTTATAAGCAAGATACAGGGCTCACAATTCTTTGTCATGTAAACAAGGCTCGTGCCCTGTTGTTGTTTACATAGGTTCAATATACCAGTAAAAAATCTTTTTCAAGCTAATTTGTCTATCTTCTTATTCATTTTAAGCATAAATAAACAGTTATTATGTTCAATGCATTCATTAGGTCTAAAATTAGAATTCACATTCAAAATGTAAACAAAAGCTTTGTTTACATTGCAAAGAATTGCAAGCTCTGTAACTTGCTTATAACTCAACGAATGACACTCAAATTCTAGTTGTCTATTACAAATTCCTTACTGAAGCATTGTGAACATTAAAATCGGAAAAATAATTTTTCACTAAAATCGTGACCATGCCCCTTTCAGATGACAACCATACCCAGATGCAATACGTCAATATCTTTTTAAAACGGAAGGATTTTTATTTTCTAAGATATACCCCTTCTTTCACTTTAAGTTTATTTGAATATGAATTATAATTTCTGTTACTTTCTGTAAACTGCAGCAGTAAAAATTACAATAGTGTAAAGACTATTTCACAAATAATAAAAAAAAAATATACTGAAAAACTTATTCTACAGGTGTCACTTTTCTTCATGTAGAGTGTGCTCATTTGTATGAAAATGATACTTATTCTTCAGGTAAAAGGGTCATTTTTCTACCTAAAATAATGACCCGGGGGGGGGGGGGTCATTATTTTTACGGGGATCATTATTCTTCATTACACCCTGCTTTTGATTTGCTTCTGTGTGCCTACATGTACATAATCGTGTGCACGGATTTAGAAAAGGGTTGGGAATCAGGGGTCCAGACCCCCCCCCCCTCCATGAAAATTCATTTATATCAATAGTAAAATTACCAAAAATACACATCGGACTCCAATGCCCTTACAGACATGTAATTGCTCTAACCCATTGCACTTCACTGCAAGGTAACATAATTTTTGGGAAAATATTATATTGATACTTTATTGTTTATTTCAATAGGAAGTATACATAACAATATGCAGGTGTCGTGCGCCACCTTAAAGCTGTTATTTCCTATAAATAAAAAAGTGCAAGGGGTTTTGAAGAAAAGGTCATGAAAATACATGTATATTACAAATACCTTATCTTTGCATGAAGTTATGTACGCAACACAGGTCTACAGGTATCAATAGCGGGTACTAGTTCTACCCAGCTCTTCGATTAGATGAGTTTCATTTCACGTGGTGTATACATACATGTATGTGTTTTTCATATGCAGAAAAGGATTAATTAACATGCATAAACATTTCTTTTGTGATGATTAGCTAAAGGGATTTATATTGTGCTCTAATTAATTTATCATTATGATGTTGACCAATAAAGGTAAGCATAATACATGTATAGTAGCACAATATTATGAGACACCGGTATGTACATAAGTATTACTTTAGCTTTCTAGATAAGTGATCTCCCTTTGCTAGCATACCGTATCATCATCTTTTAATTTTAAATAAGCTTATCATCTTTACCTATCCTATCGCATTTGTAAAGTTTCTGTCATTTTAATTGCAAAAGTTATTTTTTCATTTGTCAGACTTATATACACTATTGAGTTGACCCCATATTGACCCTGTAACAATTTCGTATTAAATTTGTGTATTACATACATTAGATAAGTAAGTGTAGAGACTTCTCATTTTTATATGAGTTATAATAGGAAGCTAGGAAAGGGTCTTTCTTTCATAATGTATTATAATGCATCAAATACAATGTAGGCAATGACCCTATGGGGTTGTTCCGACCCCATGAAACAGGAAAATGCCAAATATCTTCCTACGTCATAATATGCATCAAATGGTGTAAAATACATGACCTCCAGGTGTTGTCATTAACCCCCCCCCCCCCCCCCCCCCCTTATGAAATAGGAAATGATGATACAATCTATATTTTGATAACTTTTGAGATCATCATCCCTAAACCATATAATTTATTCTTGCTCTTTGTGTCATTGCGCATCAAATTGTATATAGGTTATGCCACCTTGGAGACACCCTGACATTCTAGAACTAGAAATAGTCATGAAAAAACACACACTAAAGAAGAAAATAACAGGTTAGTTGAACTAATTTTTATGATTAATTTAAATATATTTTCAGCAACACGTTTTGAAGTATAACATTTCACTATTATTATTAACGAGACCGAGTACAGATCGAGTAGGCACACTTTCGCACAGCGTTTCATTTGTATTGTGACGTCATCTTTTATGCTTGGTTGACGCCATGGCGTGTTAATTTCAAGTGCAAATATTCGGCGAAATTTGTTAAAAATAGCTCGTTTGATGCGTAAAATTGATATTATATTGTGGAACTAACATAAATGTCTTGAAGCATAAGCTATATTTAGGCTCGGGTCGAAAACGTGAAGAGGGTTCAGCAAGCCTAGCCCTTTGTCATGTTTTCTTAACCCGCCTAAATATAGCTTAATGCATATATTTGAAGACAGTAACCATGTACTTTATAAAATGTTTTACGGTGGGACCGTTGGGGCGAGCGCATGTGATCAAATAATGAATTATGATAAATCAATGAAAATAAAAGTAGCAATTTAACATAAATGAATTTGAATGTTTTTTCATGACCTTCCACTAAATTTTCATTATTCATAATTTATAAGATTGTTTATAAATTTATATATAGAATTTATTTCAGATACAATATTGATAAACGATAAATATTTTAACATAATGTTCATTGCAGTTTATTTACTCTTTTCTTGCAGGAGACATTTCTCTTAAACTCATGTATAAAACATGACTTTTCATAGAGCCCCCCCCCCCTTCCGTTAAAAAAATTCTTTTAAATTTACGTATAAATTTTTTTACTGATCATATAAGGAAAATGGATTTGACCCCCCCCCCCCCCCCCCGGGAGTATGTAATAAATAAAGAGCTAAAGGCATATTTTGCATTATCCATTCCTCAGCCAGATAGGAATTTTCCTGATTTTGAGAATTTCTTTTTGCTTGTGAAATTTTTTGAATGATGCAGCCACGTCTCGTTTTAAAAATTGTTCCTGGAAATTACCTTAAATATAGTGAATAAAATAAATGTGAGCATTTATCCAAATGAGAGCAAGTTACAACGGTTTCCTATCTATGAAGAAATGTCCCCATTCGTTAGCTTTGCAAGATTTTGAGAAAGGTCGTATTCAGCAAATTTACAATAACTACTTAGAGTACACCCCTACCCTTGGGGTCATGATTTTCGTAACTTCAGATTTATCCTACATGATGATGCCTCCATGTAAGGTTCAGCTTTCCTTGCTGATTGGTTTCTGAGAAAAAAGATTTTTAAAGAATTACTCTATATATTCCTATGTAGAAATTCGACCCCCATTGTGGCCCCATCCTACCCCTGGGGATCATGATTTTCAGAACTTAAAATCTACACTTAATGGTGTTGCTTTCACATAAGTTGCAGCTTTCCCGGCCATATGGTTCTTGAGAAGATTTTTGAAGACTTCAGGAAAATTTTTAATAATTTCCAATTATCTCCCCTTTTAAAAAGATGTGGTTCTCAATTTTCACAACTTTGAATCCCATGTGCCTTAGAGTGCTTTTTGTTAAGTTTGGTTGAAATTGGCTTAGTGGTTCTGGAGAAGATGTCGAAAATGTGAAAAGTTTACAGACAGACGGACGGACAGACGGACGAACGACAGACAAAATGTGGTCAGAAAAGCTTTCAGCTTAGGTGAGCTAAAAATGGGATGGTTGTCAATCTGTTTTGTTTTCTGACCGAAAGCTACATATATGCAGCTATTTCATGCTTCCAATGAAATAGTTTTGTTTTAGGAAAGCTATTACTTGTTTGAAAAATAGCGTTGCTATACTTTGTCGCTTAGTCTACATTTGCTATTTGTAGAACAAACAGAACCGGTATCATTCCGGTCCTCACTTTATACATTGTTCGACTTTGATACCCCTAGCATCGTAATAGCTAGCACTTTGCATGTAAACAAAAACTTTTAAAATTTTAACACTTAAACTGCTTATTTATAAGGCTATTCATATGTACATAATTCATGCATAGTGACAAGTTGTTAATTTCTTTCGCTTGCTAAGGCTACAGCGTAATTAATAAACATTGAACAAACAGCGGTTTTTTTTTCATGCATATTTTCTCCACGGCAAATCATAATTAATATGGGATTCCCTGATAACTGTAACTAAAAATTCACGGCTTTGGATTAAACAAATAGTATTATTGATCAATATTAAGTTAAATTATTAGAAATCACCTCCACAATAAAAATATTTAATTCATATCTATATCGTGAATCAGTATTTTGTACTGTTTTAAAAGGAAATGTTCTATCGGAATCAATCCCGTGTTTGTTTTAATTGCCAGCGTTCGTTTGTATGTCAGTGATAAAAATTTTGCTTTATTGAACGGCCGTGTATTGTAGAACACATTAATTACCATGTATTGGAAGCATTTTATTAACACATGTTCCAGTCAATTCAAGATGTCTTCGTTACAGTGAGACAGCGGAGCGTTTAAACATGTATTTACGTCCAGCTCTACAAGCACGGCCACTGTCATCTGGGCGACGGCCGATGTACAGCTAGTGACTCTGTTATCGATCAGTTACCTGAGTCTCGGAATACATCTAAATATAGAGAGGGGCACAGTTTTGAAACAAACAACTAAAAAAAAGTAAAACAAGTTCATTTTTATGAAACGAAAATGTGTATATCAATCAAAACATTTAGGAATTTTATGTTGAATCACCTTCACGCACTGCATGTATTAGTTAGTGCATAACAAAAACCCCTTTCATACCTTCATGTACGTGCACACCCCCACGGAAAATGGAGCTGAAATTGTTTCTGTAAAAACTGATTATATATTACACGAACATCAATACTAGCTTCGATGATGCATTAGACATTTTTCTCCCTTTTAAAGTTACATGTATTGACAAAAGACTTTTAAAGCCTTTTACATCCTAATAATAGGAGCCAACCCATTTTTCTTCATAATGAATGAATGAAAGGTCTCGGTAAGACCCACAACTTTTGAAGTACATTTTATCACAAACTATTATCAGGTAGAAAACTAAAACGGAAAACTGAAATTTTTTCACAATAATAGTAAAGTCTTCCACTCGGAAGAGGAAGACCTTAAATGTCTAATTTCTTAATACGACAGATCCAAATCCGAATGATTATTAGTACGAGTAACCAAAACTGTAACCATTCCAAGAACAACTTAACCAAAAACAATCCAAACATGTTTAAGTTCGGCTTAACATTTTCCGAATTGTTTTTGGTACGAGTTAATATTGAACTTTAGACTATTTTTCGTACCAAAAACGCTAAATAAGAAACCCTGGAAAATCAATTGTTCAACCCAAATATCTCTGCAATGCAACGTCTAAGCGTAAAACAGATTTCAGTTTTACATTCAGCTAAATAAACTCTCAATTTTTCAAGAATCACTTTGCAACGACTATTGAAACAAAACCATTATTGAAATAAATTATTTTAATAGTGGTTGGGGATCGCGGGGGTGTTAAGGAAGCATATGGGCAA
This sequence comes from Magallana angulata, assembly GCF_025612915.1. Taxonomy (NCBI): domain Eukaryota; kingdom Metazoa; phylum Mollusca; class Bivalvia; order Ostreida; family Ostreidae; genus Magallana; species Magallana angulata. Next base: position 273,997 of record NW_026441721.1, read on the forward strand.
TTTAGCGTCTTATTTTGACTGTTATATTCAAAATCGTGAAATTAAATAACTATTTTGAATACGATCAAAAACTTAGTATTATCCTTTGAAATAGATGTAAGTGCTATAAAATCGGGTAGTACATTACTGCCACATTGGTGCATTATCACGTGACAACTATAAATAGCTTACGTATATTCCTTAACATAAAATGAGATAGAACAACACTACCCCGCGGTTTCCAAAATAAAATAAACATACCAAGTGAAGGCAAAACATCCCAGTTTTATCAAAACTGCTGCTAGAATCCTATGTTTTTCTTAATTCAATAGTTATTCATCCAGTTCTCGTAAAACCTTCCCAACTTTTATAAAGTTTGCACGGAAAACGGCAAGTTGCATCAAAACAACACACAACATGTGATTCTAGCAGCATTTTTCATTTTAAGCATTGATCAAACTAACGATACATATAAAATTCAAAGTTCAATATATGCGGGGTAGTGTTGTTCTAGTCGGATTTTTATATCGTAAACAACGACAGAGGAAAGCCTGGCCGAGAAATAAAAGCAAATTTACATACCTTTTAGCGAATGAATGATAAAACTAGCATCTCTCCTAGTATTCTTATGTCCCATTCTCAATAAATCACACCACAATATTTTATTAGAGTTCTTAGATTAGTTATGTTTTGAATATGTTTACAATGCTTTCCGATGAAATTCACACGACATTCAACTTTTAGTCATGACGTCATCAATGTATAAATCTACGTAATACAAACTAATTTCTGAAAAAAAATTGACTTCAGTATTTTTATTTGCTTTTGGTCTACGTTTCGTTGCTTAGATAATTGAATATTTACATAATAACTAAGATTTGTGATTTCACGAAATTACATGTAACTCAGAATCCATATGCTTCCTTAACGCCCCCGCGATGCTTGTCATTAGAAGAATCACTTTGCAACCACTATTGATATACAACCACTTTTCAACTAATTATTTCAATAATCATTGAGAATGTTTTTTATTATAAGAATCACATTGCAGCCACGTTTGAAATACAACTACTATTAAAATTATTTTTTCAATCGTAGTTGGGAATGATTTCTTTATAAATATGTTTTGCCACTGTGTACCATTTTTGAAAACTTTTTCAAATGCAAGAAACACTATATCTAACAAACAATTTCAAATATACAATTTATGCGTTATAGACTTACATTTTTTAAGAGTAATATTAATTGCGACTATGAAATTAATGTACTAATGTAGGGATTTTTCCTGCTGTGCAGAAATAAATAACCAATTCTCGCAGATTTACATACAAATAGAATTGTTTTATATTTTTCTTTTACCTTTCTCTTTCTATAGATATTTTATTTTTTATATATTGTTAATTATTAAAACAAGGGTGAACACGTTGTAAGTTGTCAGAACTTTTATTTAAAAACCATGCATATTCATTATACAATAAAATATGTTCAAACCAATTAAACAGTACTATTTTAGAAATAAATATTGTCGTTTAATTTTAATCAGAGTCGGGAATATTCAATTGAGTTTGACTATCTGTCTAAACCGTCTTCAGTCTGTTATTTTGTTTCTGTAACACTTTCGTTAATCACTACAGCCAAAATTATTTTACAGCCAAAATATTCTGCATCAGTCCATACGTTAACTCCTTTTTGAGGCCATGAACAAAAAATATTATAGTAACATATTTATAAGAACATTGTTTGGGCAACTTGTCGTCAACATTTATTTTCAAAATAAATGATCAAAATTTTGGACTTCTTCTTAAAACCAAGAATCATTCGGGTTTTTTTTTATTGTTGACAAAGACAGTAGAGAGTGAAACAAGTACACACAGCTTACAACAACAAATTGTCTCTCAAAATATAAGACTATAAAAATATAAGCCCAATTCACATATTACACTATATATTACACATATAAGTTATTTACAAATGTGCCTGTAGACTACTTGGTAAAAGAAATTAAAGGAATATTTTTTGTTCAAGTTACAGTTGGTTTTGTTTGAGAATCCCGCTTTCAACTTTTACTTTTACATTAACAGATGACCTACTTGTTTTCAACGAAATTTTCAGACATTATCTATCCTAATAATGCCTCAGACATTCAAAGTTTCAAAGATGACGTCTTCTTCGTTCGTAAATCAGTTTAAAGTTTTCCAAAAAGTTAACCTGTCCAGGACGTTTTTCCCATATGATTTAATATGGAGACTTGAAATTTAATGTAGTTATATATTTTGTCATTTTAACTCTGTAATAAGGTTGAGAATGAAAATATACGTCACTTCCGGTCAAAATCGAAAGTGAATCTAATTTTTCGCAATTTTAAAAAAATTATCAAATCAAAAACATACACGTATTTTAAGAGTTCAATTGAATTTTGTTTTAAAATCTGACAATACATTGCAGAGATATTTTGGTTGAAAAATTTATTTTCAAAAGTTTGATTCCGCATTTTTGGTAGAGAAAATAAGGTGGCATGGGACAGTTTTTTTATGCAACTCATTGTAGCCAGGGGATGCGTGTCTCCGGAACTCTGTAACTAGAATTTCCTCTATTCCCATTCAGCACACATACCTTTAATTCACTCTTTATAAGGCCAATCACCAATTTCTGAAGAAAATTTCTGGTCCAAACCTGTAAATTTCTCTACATACTGGTTTTTATGAGATTTTGACCCTTTCATATTATGCTCATTTTTCATGTTTTTCAGCTTTTTGGACCTCCCCCAGCTAATTCCCTGCAGAGGATTGACCTACCGTAACGCGTTCATGTTGCACCATCACGTGTCAGAAACTTACCTGTGTATAGTGTACAATGTCCCATCCACCTACTTTTCCTGTTATTTCCTCCTGTCTTTAACTTGCAATTTCACTGTGTAAAGTCAACACAACAGTCATAGCCGCAATTTTTGTATTTTACTTCTGATTCTCATGTACCTAACATATGGGGCCTACATATTGCATATCAATTTCAACAAGAGAACACCCCTCTAACTAATGGTAATCATTTAAAATCATTTCATGAATTTTAGCAACACTCATAAGCCTTCAAGTACAGCAACTCTCAATTTTACAAAAATATTGTACTTTATCCGAAACTGTCCCTTACTATCTAAGTTAAAGTTAATAAGGAAACAACTCCTACCAAAAATAGTTCGATAATTGTTAAGTCGTTCTTAGGATTTTCGAATTTTTGTTAATTTGTCTTGTAATCAATACGACTTTTTAGAATTCATGCTAAGAATTAATAGGATTTCGTTAAGTCATACCAAGAAGCATTAGATTTTTGTTTGAGTTACATATACACCTGTTATCGACTTTGGAAATTTGCTTTTTGCAGAAACTCCTTTATTTTCGACATTAACGGAAGACCAATTTGTTGCTTTTCGAACGAGCTTTGCTCTAGTTTCTTAACTTTATTGTTCTATAGAAATGTCATCTTGTATAACAGTTGTAAATTATTTGTTTAAGGATGAGAACATAGTTAAGTTGCTTGATCGAACTTGTAATCAAACCCACTGTATATTATATAAAATGAAATGTGTTCAAGCCATTTAATACACATTGAAACATATTCAATTAGGTTTGAGTTGTAAGGGTATTTACATGATTATGTAGTGTTGCATATTGTATCACTAGCACATGTACTATTTTCTTTCGTATTTTATCGGAATGTGTCAATAAGTAGCATTTGACTGAAAAACATGGACGATATCTTTAGTTAGGAATAAACAGTAAGATAAAAAGTTTACCGGGAAATAAACTTAGTTGGCCACGTGATGAAATCGAAAGGCTTCTCAAAAGATTTCATCAATTATCAATCAAGTTCATTTTCCTAGCTGTGAACCTTTTACATGTATCAAGCTCCCGGAAGCGCTTTTCTACTTTGAAAAAACCCTTATAAAATTCCGTTATTTAGAATATTAATGCCTAAAGTTACTCCAGTCTATCAGAACTTACTGTTTATTTCTTATGTTCATGTGAAAGGAAGGCAAAATCTTAATAATTATAGACATAACTGGTTAATGTTTATGATAGTGCAACCGTCATACCGTAAGCTCGCGCGGGGATCATTGTGACGTCAAAAATATAATCCATTGGCCCGTTCATAAGTTCACATAGAAATTAACGTTTTTCCTATGTTATAGGTTTATATAAGGAAGTATATTTGCAAATATAAATATGGGTTGATAATTTTTGATATCATTCATGCATAAGTTTTTGATTTGATCTTCAATTTAAAGAGGTTGGCGCTTTTCTTTTTGGGTACCTTTTTAATGTCACCTCTTATAAAAAAAATGTTGCATCATGCATCATGTTGCATCATATATTGATTTTTTTTGTTTATTTATATTTTACAATGCCAAATAAGCCATATTGAATATAATTGTTAATGAAAATTATATATTTACAGAGTTCATAAAGGGATTATATTTTGTGGCGGAAGGAGTTCAAGAAGAAAAATGATCAATTTTCATAACTCAATAGTCTTAAAGTAATGTTACTTAGCCTCCTGATTTTCAGCGCAAACTAAATTTCCAGATAGCTTGTTTCTAAAAATTTAACAATATTTTGATTTCTCTATCGATACATTTTGGCATATTTAGTTTATACTTCATAGAAGTCAAGTAAAAATTAACTCCAATTTTTGCCTAAAGTTAGCTCTCTCATGTAATATCTCAATTTTTTTAGAATTGACCCCTACCTTTTATTTTTACCTTTACACGAGGCATTAAATGTATGTCTATTCGTATGCAAAGTTTTGGAATGTTGCATTACTATCATTTTTTTGCGTGATAATTTGATTACTCAAAACTTTTTGTAAAAATCTTTACATTTGCTGTTGTATTCATTATGTACTAGCATTTGAAGTCATCAGTAAAGCAAGGGTTATTAAACTTTGACTTGGATATTACTTCTATAATCACAATATGTGTTCAGCTTCATACTGTATTGAAACCATACCCGAATAATCATTCAAACTATAAATATTTGTTTGATTTCTTCAAATAATCACTTTCCATGCCAAAGTTAAGCAATTATTTCAGGAAAATTATTATTTCTGTTTAGGGCCCCATATTTCCAAAAAAGCAATCTGTTTTTGGATGAGTAACATTATCAGTATTATAGGTGCCAACTTTAAAAAAACCCATAAGACCTATACTTACGAAAACTATATTGTGGATGCACACATTCAGCTGAGGGAAGCTGTACAATCTAAAATCATTGATTTGTGTTAAATTGTTTAATAAAGGTGCATTCAGGCAGATAAAAATATTTCGGTTACATTAACTTGAGTTTAAATAAAAAATAACACTTTCCTTTTTTAAAAATCTAATAAAATGATCTTATTATTTGTTGAGAGAAACAGAACACTATTAAACGAACTATTACAAATTTTGTGATTTCTTTGTGTTTATAAAAAGATATATATACTCACTGTCACAGTCAAAGCAATTATCATCAGGATCTTCATGTTTTCAATTTTTAGTAAACAGAAGTATAAACTAAAATAGCAAAATAATGATAAATCCAATTGGAATGCACCATACATCTTTCAATTGTATGTACTATTTAAGCTGTTGTACTTAAAAGTTAGTCTTTGTTATCAAATCAAAACAATTTCAATAATGTTCTCAGGGGGGAAAATGAAGCAGAAAATCGAATGAATGTGCAATTGATCTCCTCACAAATAACAAAAAGCAACTTACATGAACCTTGGCTCAACAAACCGATGCGTTGTTAAGAGTAGACTGTGTATCAGTTGAACATATGTTTGTCTCGTATATTCGAGATGTATTTTATCTGAAGAGACGGGACGGTATGAAGGTCAGAATTAAAGAGATAAAATTGTTATCAGTTATGTCGAAGTTAGTTGTAGATTATTTTATGTCCCGGGTAAGTTTGAGATAACGACTAAATAAAGCAGCTTGTTCCAAAGTTTTTGCTATTACAGTATTACATAATTTCCCATACAAAATAATTATCTTAAACGTAATGGACTTTCACCTTTTTACACCAGCAGAACTGGTCTCCTATCAAAGTCAGAAATACGTGGATTGATAAAAAGTAATAAAGGGAACCGTTTGCATGGTTTTGTCCCCATATTTATTAAGCTTTATACATGTCAAATTATGCATCGATTGTAAACATAATAATCTTTTGAAAGTTAAAATGTTAACAAGTTTATCTTTAATTTTTAAAACCTAATCTTCTTTACTTATAGATGATGTCAAAGTCGCAGTGCAAGCATACTTGCCTTGACGTCGAAGACGAGTCTTTAGGAGAGAAATAACACAATGCCTTTTTATGTTTAGTTTGCTTTGTAAACAAATTGTGTATATCATTTCCCCATGGAGATATGGCTTAAATGGCTAGGAAAATTAGTTTCATGCATATTAGTATACATTTGCTAAATAAACCAAACAGCTTAAAAGCGTGCATAGAATGTTATATAAATTCAGACAAAGCAGCTTTAACTTTATAAGTATATCTATATATTTACACTTATGTATATTTCCCCATATGTTTGTATTGGAAATCAAGAACTTTCAATTATCTCTAACACGCCAAACTTGATCACAGGGTATAAGCACAAATAAATGTCATCAAGCGTTTTGAATAGATGTATTATTGTTAGATTTAAAGAAAGGTTCAAACTTACATTACCAATTTAATATGTGCATGTACTTATTAAAAGTAATATCAAATTTATATCTATATGTTGATAAAAAAAAGTTTTCTGTGCAATGTTTCTGGCACTACATTTGAAACTGCAAACGAACTAAATAACACGTGTTATCATAATGGTTGTTCAAAATAGTATTCATATTCCTGAAAAATAGCGTTTAAAGTGGATTTAAAGCCATACAAAATATTTCATTAAAAAACATCAATATTCTAAAATATGAATATATACATTAAATGCTTCATTTATTTTTTAATATCGCTGGTCCTATACCACACATGGCTGTGCAGACAAATTATCATACTGCAGAGTTTTCAATTTGTCTGCACGGCCTGGTGTATTATAGGACCGACAATATCCAAAAACTAGACGCAATCTCGTTTGCAAGCAACGAGTAGTCTTCCGTTTAAATGCACATTAATTCACGCTATCGGGATAGTGGTTTTTTTCTATCGAGATGGGTTTTTTATATCATTTCTTACCACTTCTTTAGATTCAATTTAACACTCAAAAAGGGATTTAATAGACATATTTATAATGGAAAATAGGCGCTATAATTATAATATTTCATAAAATTAAAACTGAAATTTGTTAAATCCATCATTTTAAAGATGAAATCATACGCGGGTATGATAAGGCAACTCTCAGCGATCGATTGAGTAAAAAATCCTCTGATCACAATAAGGAGCATGATGTCATATTTTACTCAGAAACTTGTTAAATTTAACTTTATCTCTGGTCTTAATTATAAAAAACTACAGGCGTAAAATGTGACTATAAACTCTTCTAACTGAATAAATCTTCGATTATTCTGTATTACGTATACTTATCATTAATGACGTCACAAGCATGTTTATTAGAGAAAAGCAATGTCGGAGACAAATCATTGGAATGCAGTGTAAACAATGTGGGAAAAAAAACATATTCGCTACATTTATCCAAGATTAAGATGAGAGTCGGTTACGATATAATTAGGATAATACAGGCATGGATATTTTGTTTTATCAGCGAGTGTTATAAGGTAAGCAGATAGACATGTATATGGCTTGGCCGGCCTTTCCTCTGTCAGTGTGTACAAAAAAGGCAAATATGTAACATTACCCAGAATATCAGGAAAGATGAATTTGGTAAATAACATAAGTATAAGACCTAAAATACTTTATAAGTGCTGCTAAAATACTGTGCCTCGTTGCTTTAAATGAAAAATACGTAGTATTGTCAATGAAATCAAAGAAGCTGAGGGGCTTTCAGTTAAATAATGACAATATTTATTTTATGAGATTAACAATAGGATTCTGGCAGCAATACTGAAAAACATGAACTAATTGCCGATCGACTTATTGTATCATACATACAAATGAACCTCGGAGTAGTGTTGCACTTTTTGATTTTTTGTTAAGGTAAAAAAGTGATCTATTTTTTACTGTCACGTGATACCATGGCACGGCAGCTCGATCGAGTCGATTCCGAAGTAGAAAAATATTATCTCAGTGAACACATTCACTTGGTATTAATATTTAGCACTGTTTTCATGAAAAATAAACAGTTTTAAATTTTATCATAATTTTGACTGTCATTAAACTCAGGGTTGTCTTAACCTACCCGCGTAAAAAACACAATTAAGAAAGAATAAACATTCGGCACTCGGAGACTGAATCCGTGTCGCCTGGAGAGAAGTCCACCACTCTAACGAATACGTCACGGGAGCTAATTTTTGAAGCTCAAATTCTCAAGAATGTATGAGTCAATTTTAAAACAAGTTTTATATTCTACATTTATGAAAGAGTTTCTATAAATAATGACAGGAACATATTCAAAAATAAAAATGTTGAAAAATTCATGATTTTTGTTTTTTTGTCTAGTGACAACCAGATGTGACGGCGGCGTTTGATTTGCAAAGGACACTACGACAAGAGATTCTCTACCACCACTGACAATTTGAAAGTTCTATCTTCGATACTGTTTGAGAAAAAATGTGAACAAGCAAAAACATAAAATCCTCAAAATCTTGAGACCGGAAGTGACGAACAAAAAAATACCTCTAATTTTCTTACACTTTTTGTTTAAAGTAAGACCGTATATTTTTTATTTCAAAATCGACTGAAGCGTGTTTGAGAAAAAGTGACAGAAAAAAAATAACAATAGAAAACTATATACGATCTTGTTACGATTAACAAGTAGGTCGTCCATGCCATAAAAAAAAAAATGATACCATGAAATATCGATACAAATTACGAATTACCCCTTGGACCTTAACGAATGAGGCAAACCCCTTTTTCTTGATTTCATGCGAAAGGTCTCAAGACATTATTTTGTTCTTACACCCATCTAAATTAACTATTGTTGTTCCTACCGATGATTTAATATTTAAAGGGCCAGTCATGTAGATCCTCAATGGGGACAGACATTGGTGTTCAGTTCTGTGGAATCGATTAGAATCGCAGAATGCAGTCATTTCTCTGCTACAATGCTTAACAAAATATGTCTCCTTCTCTAGATTATTGCGTTAAAGTTTGAGGGCTTTGGTCCCTACGTAAAAAAAAATTAAAGTTTCTTTTACGAGCAATAACTTGGCTCCTATAAGGCATTGCAAAACTTTGATCGTTTTAAAGTTATTTGTAATAAATATTACGAGTCTTATGGCCCCCTTTTCTTGATTTTGTTGAAAAGAACTTTTAAGGTGGTATGGGACACTGCCATGTTGTGACCTTTTGTTTATCGAAATAAACAATAAAACCAAGTGTAGTTATATAAGTAGTTTCTTTCCCAATAGTGTTGGCTACATGTAACAGCGTAGCGCAAGGGGTAAGAGGGTTAACTACGAATCTGAAAGTAATGAGTTCGAATCCCGCTGAGGGTTTTACAATTGTTACCTCTCAAAATATTTTCCAAAGCTATGTTTTTTGCTATTATAATGTACTTTAATCCACATTAATATCGACAGATGTCCCATACCACCTTAAAACGCTGTCACTTTTATTATATATGTCGTAAGGAAATATCAACTAATATAAGGATACAGATCAAAAAGTATCAAATGATCCCAATTTCGTGCCTTGGCGAGCTCCAAGAATGGCACCACTGGCGTTAAATAAATGCAATAGGAACAACTTCAAACTAAAGTCTACATATCTTGAACGTTCCATATGCAGACCAATAATAGTTTCTGAGTTTATATATAGCTGCAGAGAATGAGTCGTCAAAAAATTACAATATTGCCGATTATTCGGTACCAGAGCGACGACCTGAAAAATGTAAAAATTGTATAAAGTTCACGTCCAATCAACTGTCATAAAAATGACCGAGATCGGTCGAACAGCTTGAGAATTCGCGTTCACAAAATCCTGAAAAAAACCCAAGACGTGATCTCGTTGCGTTCAACGGGGTGTTCAGTTTGATTGCATTTAAAAAAGTTTATTAGGATAGGTGTATTTTTCTATCATTTTTACATTCAAAGTTTTATTATAAAGTAACTGAATTTTAGATTACAATACGTTTTAAGGGACATTCGGCTTATTTGTTGGCTGTTTGTTTAACTGGTATATGAAGCATCATTTAAACATCTTTAAAATAGTTAAATTCTCCATTCGATCCTTGAATAGCCTTATTTTCACCCAATTCTGAATATGCGGAATGTGCCATATTAGACGAGGCTACCATAGTTTGCAATCTTGTTTTTCAGCATTATCTCATATATCAGTTGTCAAACACAGTCAAGAATGTTATACAAGGAATCTAACTAAGGGGATTTTTTATGATACACTTGGCAAAAAGTGATAACAGCTTATATCAATGGTCACAAGGTTGCGCGGATTTTTTACCCTCTGAACAAGGTTTAAAGATTGACTATTTTTTAATTTATTAATTTTTAATCCAAGTAAAGTTAAGTACAAAAAAGCTTACTATGATTATGACCATCTCTGTTGTAGCCTTTAGTCGAGTTGTTTGAATTGAACAAACCCACAAACAATTTATTGCATCGGGGTATACTCTGTTGTGTTGTTTTATAGAAAAGAAATCATTGAATTATATTAATATATGAGGAATTGATTAGTAGAAAATATATTAATATATTTGAAGATAAGATCATGTACGGTTCTCTATTAAGACAGCAACATTACATTTTTAATCTGACTTCTGATAGCAATTCATGGCAATTATAGTAATGAAAGACGCCGTGTAGTCATATTCAGTGTGTATTGGGAAAACCAACCTACTGTTCTATCTAATCATAAGATAATGTATGCATGTTCTCTGCCCATGGTGAATAGTTATCGCAACTAGAATGTACATGTTTTTTCTCGCAGCATACGGTTTCTTATGTTTTTAATCTCGGAACACATTTACTGGAATTTAAGTCGCTATGTTAAATTCAAAAATTTAACATAGCGACATTAAATTCAAAAATGTGTTTACCATCAATAAAATCCGCATCGCCGACAAAGAAAACTTTCTTCGGTAAAATAAAATACCTATTTACTAGTTATGAGGATGATAGCAGGTATATTGTCCCCCTCGACAGCAACTATTTCCGTCGGATTTGCTTTTTGTCCCGGGGGGGGGGGCAATAAACTTGCTACCGTCCTCATAACCAGTAAATAGGTATCTATTGTTTAGCTTTGAACTAGAATAATGGTCTTCATATGACATAAATTTAACGCGTAAGGACACTGCCGTCTAAATCTCATCTCTGTCGACGTCGGGTGACAAAATTTAGACGGTAACATGGCGGACGAAACGTCTCTTTCATTTAACCTTTTTTTTAAATTGCCAACTTCAAATAACTTTATTTGGCATTTCCAGTCACAATGTTGTAAACAGAAGTGATATTTATTTTCTCTTCAATAGGTATGTTGATATTAGATATAAAATTGATATCGGTTATAAAAGTCTAGTTTAATATTATATTGTAAGTGGGATCTTTTGATTGAGTCATTTTTTACGGGAAAAGACAAACCCAATTTCAAAAAATAAATGATTTTGAGTTCCGTTAACTCAGTCATTAAAAGAGGTGGTTTAAGGGGGATCTTCGGCCATTTTGTACAATTGAGGATAAAAATGCAAACGTTTCTTAAACTGGCTTGCTTCAGTCCAAAACTGGCCAAACATATTGCCAAACGATACAAAAGCAATAAATGTAAAGTCCTTCATGTACATGTCATTTTGTTTGACAAGTATGCATACAAGAACAGGACAATGCCATTTTAATCACTCAAAACAGCTGTCGAACTGCGCAGCTACAGACATATTTCTTATTAGAAGTGGGATATGGGTCCAAAAGTGATTGCTTTAAATTTAAAAGTATACATTATATTTCAATGAAAATATATCTGCGATGTACCTCCATAGATCGGAATAGACAAATACATTTTGTGGTTTTTGAGGCCAATTTTAAGAATAAGGTACATTACTTTGAGACAAAGTTACAACTAAAATAAGTAAGCTTAGAAATTTTTGTCAACAGATGGTCGGATAAAGGACGCCAATGAACCCCTTTCATATTTTTTCAGATTTTTAAACCTTCAAAATAAGTCTGTACTGCGCAGTTCGAAAGCTGTTCTGGGTGATTAAAAAAGCATTGTCCTGTTTTTGTATTCATATTTTTCAAACAAAATGACATGTAGGACTTTATATTTATTGCTTTTATATCTTTTGACAACACTTTTGGCCAGTTTCGGGTAGTAACAAGCCAGTTCAAGAAATGTTTACATTATTATCCTCAACTATACAATATGGTCGCACATCCTCCTTCAGTGAACACTCACTTGTTTTTATTATGAAGAGTGTATTTTAAACTTTGTTTCTCGTGGGTGTTGTAAAATAAATTTCCTTAGTGTGTCCAAATACAAAAACCCAGCCGTTTTAAACACAACGAATAAAATTGATACATGTAAATGGATTGGTTTCTTTTTGTAGATATGCTGGTTTATTCCTGCATTAAACACGTATCTTTGAACAAGGTTTAAACTGCTGATTACAGATAGTGTTATCATATTTACGTTTGCATAACCTAAATAATAAGTCTAGGTCAATTTATATGGAAAGCCAAATTGTCAATACCGGTATGATATCTATGTAATTATGTATTTGTGTTTTCTAAATGCGTTATCTGTGAAATGCAAATATAATTTTTTTTAATTATTATCAGTTTTATTATTAAATAATTTTTTTTATTATTAAATCTATGTTATTGAGTCTCCAGACATTGTAAATGTCAAGGGGTAGCTGATATACTGTATAATTATACGTTTTCTGAGATACATTGGGAACAAGAACGTCAAGGCCTTTTAGTGGAATAATACTGAAAAGTTATAGTCGGGTTGACGAGCTATGAAGCAGACATCAACCCTCTGTCTTGGATGGCATCATGATATTAATTCTCAATGTTCAAGCTAAAAATAAGATTTTATAAACTGATATGCGCACTCACTCACTCAAACCCGAAAAAACCAGTTTAACACACCCATTCATTCACCGATCTACCCGCCCCGTCAAACGCAACCACGTGACCTCTCGTACTACTGTCATACTATGAATGACTGTATAAAAAAATGAAGCAGTGTGAATTGAAACAAATAAACAATAAGAAATGAATACGTGAAGTGTTGAAACAAATAAACGCAATTATGATGAATAATTAACTGAAAAAAATTAATCCTGTAACCTTTTCCCCTGTCTGAAAAAATGTACCTTGTACACTGGAATGTCTCGATTGGTATGTCCACAATAACATACGGACCTCTTTCCTATTTGTTTGATAATGTACTGTTACCAGTTTTGAGCAAAGTCTAATCAAATATCTGTCTCCAATTTCTAGATTCGAATTTTTTACTCTAATCATAATGTCTTTTTGATCTTTCAGAATTCATTTCTGTATTTGATCTTTCTACTTTGTAAGCATAGCCTAGTCTCTTTATCAGTTTATCCACGTAATTCTCTTTGTTCTTTGACTTCTCTTTAAATGTATCTAATCGGAAATATGCATCAATGGCGAGCTTAGGATACCAACCAAACATAAGGTAATGAGAGGAATACCCAGTGGTATCTTGCTTAGTAGCATTATATGCATGAACAAGAAGTGGCACATAGGACTTCCAGTCCTCTTTCTGGTGATATTCCAAAGTTTCCAACATCTTTATTAGTGTTTGGTTGAATCGCTCCACTACCCCATTTTAATGAGGTGGTAGGGTGTTGTCCAACTTTAACTTACTCAAGCGACGTTTGATAGCACTTTGATCAGTCGACTCTCAAAATTCCTCCCCTTGTCCGAGTGAATTCTCTCGTGAAAACCATAGTAGGAAATAAACTTTTTGTACAATGCTTTTGTATTTGTTAATGCTTTCTGGTTCCTGGTAGAGATGGCTAGTGCATACTTAGTACTATGATTCGTTATTGCTAGTATGTCTTCAACTCCATGGGTCTAGATGTTACAATGTTGATGTGTTGTGGAAGGATTTTCTGTTAGACAGGGAGTTCTTTCTAACTTCAGGTTCTATGTGTCCTACAAATGGAAGTGCATTACCTCCAGCCAGCACCATAAACTTTAGCTGAAGGTCTTGTTAGTCTCTTATCGCAGGCTTATCTTCAAAATTTTCAAGCATGTAGGTCATCTTTGAAACTGTAACAATCAATTCGTTTATCATTTGACCACATATGTATAACGGAATCATTACAATGTCCAACCATTCTTTCAATTGAGTTTTCTGAGTTAGGACTACAAACATCACCATCTCCTGTCCGTCCTACAAGATCAGAGATTACTCTTTCGGTTGAAACCTTTCAGACCTTTGACTTTGATCATTTTGTGTCATCTGACCACTGCCAGAATTACATTGGCCTCTGTAATTATTTTAACCTCTCAAATTGTTTTCCTGGAATCCTTTACCTTGGCTTCTCCTTAACCCTCTATATCTATCTCTCAAAGCTCTGTGCAACCCTCTTTCTACATTAGAAGAAACAGTATTCACTTTGCTTTCTGGAAATTCAAGGTTATATAACTTCCTTGATAACTCTTGTTAATTGTATTGCGAAAAATATGTTCTAACAGGTCAATCTTGGAAACAAATTCCTTCAATTCTTTCTTCCAATCTTCATTTCCCGCTTTCCCAGCATTTGCCGTCGCTGGGCGCGTTTTTGTGATCTGTTGACCTTGGTTTTCTTGTTGAAACTGCCTGATTTCCTTCAGAAGAATTTGAAAATTTTAATGGAATCATTCAAATGTCTAGTAGAAATTTTCAAAGTTCAACTAGTGAGATCTGTCCAAAAACTTTTTTTTCTGAGCTCCGTATTTTTGTAATTTTAACGATAAATTTATGGAAGCACATAGTAGTAGACTACGGAAGGTAAGGTATGTCCCCCTTTTATTAGGAACAACCAATTTTCTTAAATTTACATGTAAAAATTGAATTTTAAAGGAGCCCAATCTCCAAATTTTTAGGGACATGAACAAAATTAAAGGAACATTCAAATGCAAATAAAATGTTTGGTTCTATGCACCCTTTCTCTCACGGATTAGGATGATTGAAGATTTAGAGGGAAATACTGGTATGTAGATTAAATTTTGCTTTTTTAGGTTTCGGATAAGTTTTTAGGTCTTTCCACCTTTCAGGTGAAAGACCTTTTGTTTTTCTTATGTTTTTAAGGTCTTCCGTTTCCAACGGAAGACCTTATAGTTTTCGTACAGTTTCTTATTAAGGTCTTCCGTTTCCAACGGAAGACCTTATAGTTTTCGTACTATTTCTTATTAATTTTTTTTCCAAATTTTGTGCACGAGATTTCTCGAAAACTCTTCAACCGATTTCAATTAGTTTTTTTTTTACAGAAGATGGGACTCGATGTAAACTTTTTTGAGATTTTTCCTGTCGTCACTTCCGGTACCGATTTATTGGCCATTTTGTACATTTTTACGACCTATTTTGTGCAGAGCTGATCTCAGAAACTATCAAAGATATGACTATGAAATTTTCAGGATAGGTAGTTTATAGTTTGAAGTTGTGCACTATTATGTTGTTTTTTGCCAGTGGCGCCATTTCTTGGAGCTCGCCTGGGCACGAAAATTGGATACGAATTTTTATTCAAAATTTTCATACGTTTTGATCTGTATCTTTTTATCAGTTGATATTTTGTTAACACATATATAACAAAAGTAGTAGATAATCAAAAGTTTTTTCCAACAAAATCAGTAAAAAAAAAAGGGGGCTGGTCCCTTTTTTTAGGGGCCAACACACTTGTAAACTCTATTACAAATAACTTAAAAACGATAAAAATGTTGTAATGCATTATAGAAGCAAAGTTTTTGATCGTAACAATATCTATCAGGTAAAATCATTGCCATGCCCATTTATTACGTAATTAGGGATTTTAAGGGGCCAAAGTACTTAAACTTTGACGCAATATATCTAGAAAAGGAGACATATTTTTTTAAGCATTACAGAAGAGAAAATGTTTTGCATTTATGATTCTAATCGATGCCATTTATCAAAGCACCAAATTATGTCCCAATTAAGGATCTAGAGGGCTTGCCCCTAAACTATTCAATAATTTGTATCTCAAAAATGAACAACAACTCTAGATAAGTGTAAGAACAAAAAATGTTTGTATTCGTGAGACCTTTCGAATGATCTCAAGAAAAAGGGCCTGGCCCCTTACATTAGGGGCCAACACACTTGTAAAGTCTATTACACATACCTTAAAAAGATAAAGATTTTGTAATGCATTATAGAAGCAAAGTTGATGATCGTAACAATATCTATCAGGTAAAATCATTGCCACGCCTATTTATTACGTAATTAGGGATTTTTAGGGGCCAAAGTACTTAAACTTTGACGCAATATATTTGAAAAGGAGACATATTTTGTTAAGCATTGTAGAAGAGAAAATGTTTGCATTTATGATTCTAATCGATTCCATTAATCAAAGCACCAATGTCTGTCCCCATTAAGGATCTAGAGGGCTGGCCCCTATAATATTCCATCATTTGTATCTAAAAATGAACAACAATTCCAGATAAGTGTAAGAACAAAAAATGTTAGTATCCGTGAGATCTTTCGAATGAATTCAAGAAAAAGGGACTGGCCCCTAAGATCAGGGGCCAAGACTCTCGTAAAGTCTCTGACAAATAACATAAAAAAGATCAAGATTTTGTAATGCATTATAGAAGCAACGTTGTTCATCGTAACAATATCAGTTTGTAAATGTCATCGCCACTCCCATTGATGACATAATTCGGGATTTTAGGGCACTGAAATATTACATCTTTCATGTGCTGTAGGTGAAAAATCAAAACACTTTGTTAAGCAATGTAAATGATATTGACAATCATATGCCTTATCTGAAAGGGCGGGGTTTAGGGGAAATTTTGAAATTTCATTTATATTTTTTAATCGTACACACTGTATAGTTTAAAAATAGAACGGAAGACCTACTCGTTACTCGTAACGAGATCGTATCTAGTTATTTTTTTTTTGTCCACAAATTTTGTGCACGCGATTTCTCGGAAACTTTCCAACCGATTTACACAATTTTTTCACAGATGATAGGAAGTGATCTGCATTTATTTTATTTTTAATATTTTTTCCGTCGTCACTTCCGGTACCGAGTTATTGCTGATTTTGTCACTTTTTCGACCCATTTTGTGCACGCTTCATCTCGAAAACTATCAGAGATATGAAAATGAAATTTTCAGGATAGGTAGACCATACTCTGAAGTTGTGCCTATTGTTTTTGTTTTACGCCACTGGCGCCGTTCTTAAAAGCTCACTATGGCTCGAAAATTGGGTACGATTTTTTTTTCCTTTTTTGCACACACGATTTCTCAGAGATGGCTCAATAGATTTTCTTGAAATTTTTAGGAGTGATAGAAATAAATTATATCTCAAGTATCCAATTTTTAATTGTTTCAAAGTTCATTTCCTGTCATCTGTTTCCTGTCCCGCGACAAAAAGCTTGTGACATTGAGATCTCAAAAATGATAAGGATTTGCGCATTCAGACTTTGTAGGATTATAGAACTATAGTTGTAGATGTCTTTAAACTATTTTGTTTTGTTCGCCATAACTTCCGGTCGTCACCGGAAGCACTTCAATTTTTTTTTAAATTTTGCATTTAATTTGTTTCATATAGAACTGAAATAAAGGTAATAATCCTTACATATGTCATGTATCCGATGTGAAATAAAAACAAAAAATTCTACTTCCGGTGAGATATCTCAAATATCTCAGAAAGCGTTTTTTTAATCAATGTTTTACCCACGAAATCTCAGAAAGTAAAGTGATCAATACACGAAACTTATATAGATAATAGACATTCGATAGAAAATGCGTGTAATCGCATTCATTTTGTCAACCGTCACTTCCGGTCCTCACCGGAAGGGTTAAAACAAATCAAGCTGTTTGAACGTTTAACTGTTTTTCTTTGACAATTTTTGTTCAATTAATAAACAATAAAGTACAAGTGTCTAATGTCCAAGAAATACTAAGTTTTTAATTTCGCTGAGCATTATCGTTTGTCCGTTTCCTGTGAAGAAACAAAAAAAAAAACAATGACTCTGCGAGATCTCAAAAAACAGTGATGACTTGAATAACCAAACTTTGTGAGATGAAAGCCCTAAGTATGTATCCATGTTTACATAATTTTGTTTGAATTGTCGTCACTTCCAGTCGTCACCGGAAGCAATTAAAAATATTTTTTCCTTATTTTTTTTTTATATGGAATAATAACCAGTATATCATTACACGATCTTATATATGTTAAATAAGCAAACATATTCTTGAAATCTTATATATGTTAAATAAGGAAACATATTATACTTTCGTTGAGTTATATCAAATATCTTAGGTACCTATCCTTTTTACTAATTTGATACCCGGGAGATTTTAGTCACTGTAAGTGATTGAGACACGAACATTTATGAATGATATACAACTGATTGAAGAATTGTTTAACGGGTTTGTTTTGTCAACCGTCACTTCCGGTACTCACGAGAAGAGTTCATACAATTCATGTTTTTAACATGTTTAACTGATTGTCTTTGGTGTTTCATCTAGGATAATAAACAGTGATGTACACTAGGCAAATGTATAAAGAAAAACTAGCTTTTATTTTTATTAATCACTTCCTTTCGTCCGTTTCCGGTCTCGAGACAAAAACCTAGTTTCACCAGGATGTCAGATTTGGCAGAGATTATCGGTATTTCATTGTTTCACATAAAACAAAATCGGACGGAAGACCTACTCGTTACTCGTAACGAGATCTAGTTTATTATTATCATTAGGGTCTTCCGTCTTCAGCGGAAGACCCTTCTCGATTTTGTGCAGACGATTTCTCAGAGATGGCTCAACCGATTTCATTCAAATTTTCAAAATTAATGCGATTTTATCTAAAGTTTATCGCTTTGAATCTATTTTTGATAATACACTTCCGGTCGGAAGTTATCGTCCGTTTACGATTTTAAAAAGTCAATTTTGTCGGTCAGGTTTCTCAAAAACGAGTAAAGATAAAGGGCTGAAATTTTCAGAGATGATAGATCTACCGTTTTTCTGGTGCACCTCGGTCAAGAGGATGTCCGCCGTCACTTCCGGTCGTCACTGGAAGGAAATTTGAAAAATTGAGTTTTTCGAATTTTTCATTTTTGATTATTTTTTTGGAAATTTTTACACTTTATAGTGACCCTTTTACTGATTCAGAATATGTAATTATTTTAAAATCGATAGAGGCATTCTCGAGAAATTAAGCGTCAAAGTCCTGAAGCGAGAGTCCGAGTAGCTCATTCGATAGAGTCGTGGATATGGCCAAGGCGACCCGGGTTCAAGCCCCGAGTGCCTCAATTTTTTTTTTACTATTTTTCGCTTAGATCTATGGTTATATCTTTGAATTGATAAGTTTGATCTAATCTATTCAAAAATCAGGCGGAAGACCCACTCGTTGCTCGCATCGAGATCGTGTCTAGTTATTATTTTTTTTTCTTCTCTTTTTTTCCAGTGACAACTTTTTTGTTTCAAGAGATATTGAAGCAATTTTTCTTTATGTGATTGACAATTAAAAGTTATGGTACCAAATGACCCTTTGCCTGATAACTCCCAGAACTTACAAAGTAATTGCCCTTTGTGTACGAAGTGATTGTTATCGCTACTCCTCTGAAACCATAAGAGATAGAGGCTTGAAACTTTTACTAACGTCTGTAGTTCACTTAGACGCTCTTTCAATCGATTCATACCGAAAGGTTCCGAGGCCCCTTCTATCAGTTATTGCCCCTGAAAGTATTTCAATTTCCAAAAAATCACTACCAACTTATTTACTATTTGTCATAGAGACTTCGGACCACTTGGGATGGAAGCGTCGTCCTTGGCCGATCAAAATGACGTAAAGGTCAAAGGTCAAGGTCATTTGAAAATCTGTGTATTTATGAGTTTTCGTATCTCTTTTGTTAAGGGTGTTATAGAGAAATTTGATCAAGGATGTAGTAGGACGTCTTAAGACATTTCAAAATGTAGCCCTTCAGCTCCTACCTTATAATAGTTAGTGAGTTACTGCCCCTTTTGTACGAAATGCTTGTTATCGCAACTCCTCTGAAACCATAACAGGTAGAGACCTGAAACTTTTACCAATGTCTTCAGTACATTTAGAAGTTTCTACAATCTATGATCCCAAAATGGTCCAACGTCCCCTTCTGTCAGTAATTCCCCTTTCAATTTTATTGATTTCAGAAACACATACGAAATAGCCCCCCCCCCCTTTTTTAATGTGTGACCTTGCCCTTTGACTTTGACCTTTGACCTCTTAGAACTGGTGTGTTATAAGTATCTGCAACATCTAAAATATCAGATTCATTTATATGTACAAATAGATCTTTCAAACACAAAATCCCCCCTCCTTTATTTTAGGTTAGACCTTGACCTTTGACCTGACATTAACCTTGACCTTTAAGGACTGATGCGTTACAGGTATATTTAAAATATACATTTCAGATTCATTTATATGTGCAATTAGCTCTTTAAAACACCCCCCCTTATTATTATTTTTTTGTTTGACCTTTGACCTTGACCTTTAACCTGACCTTGACCTTTGACCTTGACCTCTTAGAACTAATGAGTAATAAGTGTATGCAACATATATATCTGATTTAGTTATATGTACAATTAGCCCAACCCCCTTCTTTTATACAAGGATTGAATACTTATGTGAACTTGACCCTCGATATTTGAACTTGAAATTTAATATTTCTATTTTAGAATAACAACTTACAAAGTGTAACAATCGTTTGTCAGAATTTTTTTTGAAAGTCTGAAACTCTGCTTGCGATTTGACTTCAGACCGCGTTTTAGACTACGCCTCCAAATAAAAATTCCAGCTCCAGTAAAACTCTTTAGAACTTGGCTAAAATTCATGGGACTGTTCCTCACACCTGAATCTGATTGCCTGCCAAATTTCAAACGAGATGAACCCTATTGAAGAAAGTTATCCACCTCAGCGGCATCGAACCATCATCCCGAGAAACGAAATTTCAACGCTTCGATATTTGTATCTAATAAATTCACGCTCAAACTTCACTGAAAACCTGTGTTTACATTTCTATCGGCAACCTGTGACGACTTGTGTTGAAGTTCTACGAAAGGTAACTCTTCCTTCCCAGACCCCGATTTTATATGAATTTAGTTTACATTTTCTTTCAGTTTGTTTATTTCCCAACTTGGCTGAAATACATGATTGGCCTTAAAGCTGAAGCGCCGCGATTTAAACGGCTGGTTTAGATACCAAAGTAAATGAACTAACGCAGAGTCTAGAATCGGTATATACGCTATGTGTATGGTCATGCCTCAATGCATTTGCTTTCCAAAATAGAGCTTCGTGGTCACGCGAATACGTATCGAGCACTCGAGTATATCGATCCAGTACGATACACACCCGAGTACCGGAATAATATTTTCGAAGAATTGGGTGACCAGGCAAAGACATGGCATCATCAGCTAGTGCACAAGTAAGCAAATCACTTCAATGCACGCAACACTTTTGATAAATCCATGTTCCTACAGTTATAATAATACGCAGGTGCCACGTTCTGACACGTGCAGCCATGAAATCAAAACATCTTAGTCCATGAGATGTTTGCAGATTTCAAGCGTTTGTAGAATTCAGATCAGGGAGTAGAAATTATTTCTTCAAAATGAAAGTGGGAGATGAACAAAACAAACGGGCGGATCATATCTCCCCCATAAGGAATCGTTTTAGAGACTTTGAACTCTTTGGGGAAAATTTTAATAAAATACATAAAGTAAACAATTTCCATATGAATGAAATCCCACCTCTTTATCACATCAAATGGTACCATGAGGGAGTAGGTTCCAGACAACCACCCCCCCCCCACAAAAAAATTTAAAATATGCTGTGGTGCATGTGAATTGAAATTAATTTAAAAATATTCTTACAAAAACAAGAATTTACCTAGCTGAAATAATGGGAGGCAAAGAGCGGGTGTTGCTAAAACGCGGAACGGAAAACGGAACGGAAAGCGGAACGGAAGGGAAAACGGAAAATCTTATCTATTGTTATTTACTTCATAGATTTGTTAATCATGCTAAAAAGATATACTTTATGTACCTATTTAAATTTTTTTGAAAGATTAGCAATATTAGATTATATATAGCTGCTGGAATAAACAACTGCTTAGTAATGCAAACGTAAAAAAATTGCATTGCTAAAAATACTAGTTTCACAAATTACTAGTTTCACAAATTACCAGGTATTTTAATGTTTACTGTATTTTAATGTTTAATGTCGTCAGTCCTACGGTTTGTTTTTTTTCTTCCACCTCAATGATACTGTATCGTCTGTATGAAAAAAGATCGTCTAGAACACCGAAAATTCAATTTTGATGTAAGTATATACATGTACATCATATTTGAAATATAAAAAATACTCAAAACACGCATAAAACGCTTTCACTAACTGCGTACGTTACGCTGATATGCCAGCAATACCATATAAGAAAAATAAGTAAAAAGTTACAGCTAATTTGCTCGTTTAATCATGTTAATGTTTCACAATTATGTAGTACATAATATCTCTTCAAATAATCATAAAATCTGTACATGTAGTTATGTTTATGTGCAATATTTGATGAATGATTGATCCCAAATTTCTAATTAGATTATAATATCTACAAATTCAAAACTCGAAGCACAAATATAAATACAATTGGCAAAGGCCCAATATATGCATAAACAGAAGTATTGTTTTATTACACACCAGTATGAAAGATATATAAATATCACTCAAAATAAAAAAAATCCTGAAACATTCAATATACAAATCTTTTTTGTAGAGATGCTGTCCTTGTGATAACAGGGGGAAGTGTAAAAGTTGTGCATGCAAGCGGAGACCGTGCAGTAATTGTAACAACACAAACTGCCAGTACAAGTCAACACAAACTAGGCCAGTGAGCATAGTAAGTACAGGTATATATGTAAATTCTAGGAGTGTTGGCCACCAATTGCTGATGTTCACCCTCCCACCACGATGAGGTCCTCCTAGATAGAGGGAATAATATTTTGTTGTATTTTGTAGCATCGACACCATCCATATGCGTCACACAGCAGTCGTAATGTGATCCAGAATGAAGGAGTAAGCCCCAATCAACAGCTTTCTTTGGCGGCTGGCTCTGAAAACATCAATGACCAAGAGCTTAGTGTTTCGTTGATGGTATGAAATGTATTTCACTGATTTTTTTTCACAAAATGATACACAGAAAACAAATTTTGGATATTTTTTTTTACATCACAGTTTTTAATTTTTTTTATAGAATGCTGCTGACAGTATGCCTGTTGTCGAACTGCGGCAAAGAGTGAAAATCATGACAGCTGCCGAACCAGATTTTGTAAGACCTTTTCTAATGAGGCAGATGGAGGATAGTGGAAGGAATGAAAACTCTAATTCAAATGTGCAATGGTATTCATGAGGGGTATGTCGAAGTTTTGATGATCCCCGCATGAACATCTGTTGTAGGCAATTTCCATGCATCACCTCAAAACCCGAATTCAGAAATGTGTGCTTGTTTCGGACCAACCAAGATCCTAGTTATCAACTGTCCACATTCAGAAACCAGGCCTACAGAAACTTTGTCCTGTGGCAACATGGGCGACTGGGAGCTGGAAGGCGAATACCAGTTCCTGCCTGTGTTTGTGTTGCCGTGAGAAGACGTTTTCCTGAGGCAAGCGGACAATACAGGGGTTACCATTCTGCTAATTCTGATGACTCTGAATAAATATTGAATGAATTCATTTATTCTCACCTGTCTTTTTTCTGCTCTGCATCTTGGCTAAAAGGATTTGTGATCCCGGATTTGTTACGGATTCCCAGAAAGATTCTTGGCAATTGAATCCAAAGATATGGATTTTCTACTCTTTCTGAACTTGGTTTCAGAAACACCATGTGTTGCTCTCATGCAAGCAGCCATCAGTTCTGAAAATTTTTACTGGTACCTGGTGATAAGTATTTCAAAAATTGAATGTAAATTTGTACAGTATACAGTGTACTTGGATATATAAAGTAAATGAATGTACAGGACTCTGCATATGATGTACCTCAAGATACAATGTATAAGTATATTCACATAAATATTGTAGTTATGAAAATCACATAGAGATGACCCATGCCCTATGATTTACAATAGATGAATGTTCTAATGTGAAAGAATTTCTAATGACATGCAATCAAAAATTTAAAAGCTATGAAAAAATCTGACTAATTATGGTGTGTCTAAAATTAATAAATGGTATTTTGATTGACAGCTCTATATAAGTATTTCCATTATAGTGATTTAACATTTAAACAAATACAGATTCTCATTAAATCATTTTTCCCGGCTTCACGAATCTTTTACGTTTCTAACCTGGAATATATTTAAAATCTTTTAGTGCTTTCTCCTCATATGCAACCCACTGTTTGCTCCTCCTGAAAACCTGGCCTTTAGCATACACTTCTCCATCCTGTCCAACTAATGGCATCCTTCCAAGATGGTTGTTGTTGTCCATGATAGCCAGCATGTTCCTAATATGATAGGCGTCATAACCATAGGATTTCTGTTTTGGACAGTAATGAAGGAGTGTATGGCTAAAAAAGTTTTCCACAGCCCAGGTTTGTCGACAGTTGGTGTAAAATGTCATGCTTCCACACCAATCTCTGTTTGTTACCAACATCCTAGAAAAAGGATTAATACATTTCAGTCAGATCATATAAACACAATGAATTAAATGCATAAACCTTTACAGCATAGAATAAGAAGCAAAGTATCGGTACATGAAAATGGACTGATTCAATGTGCACATAAAATTTTTAATTTTGAATGTTGAAAAAGAAATGAACTAACCGTCGATTCTTGAAAACCACCGTGTCTCTCTGGAGCCAATTGCTGCATTTGGTCTCGTGTTCCTCAGAATGTCGACAACTAGAGTGATTAAATTATAACTTAGTACCCATTTCTTTTATCAATGTGTCCAATCTTTTACTAAATAAAATGGTGTCAGAAATAAGAATAAATAGTATGTTGCTTATGAAAGAAGAAAAAAACCAATCAGAACGAACCTAAAAGAAAGTAAACCCAAACATAACCCTAAATCTACTTTTGGGGTTTACTCTGGGTGCACTTGGAGTTTACAAAAGCAGACCCACAGTTAACCCTGAATAAACCCAAAATAAACCCCGAGTGGTCACAGAGAGTAAACCCCGATAAGAAATAGATCCCAGAAAGCAGACGCTATGTGTGTATTGAGAATATACAAGGGCCAAGGGGTGGGGCTTACAGACGGTAAGATAAGTAAGAGAAAAGACAGATCTGCTTCACAAATAAGCGGGTAAATAGGACCCCAAAAGCAATACCAGAGTAAACCCAGAGTTGACCAAAAGTAAACCCAGATCGGACACAAATATCTAAAAAGCAAACCCCCAGGTAACCCAAAAGTAAACTCCAAAAGTAAACCCGGAGTTTAGTTGAGGTTTACTCTGGGGTTAGGTTGGGTCTGATCGGTACAGTATATGATATATGTAGATAAATATTCTAAATTATATTTACCGTCCACCTGCCCACACATGTTTATTGTTGATTTGGTACAGGATTCCCATCCACCTCTTCAACAGATGCTCGACACTGCCTTTCCAAGTACTGCAGCACCACCAAAAATGATTCACAATAGGCCGTATCCATTGCAACAGTCCTCTGCATCCTGGTTTCTTGGCAATATAAGAAAGAGATGTTGTGAGCTTTTTGGCCTTATGCCAAATGTCCAAGATGTGCTGCAGGTGCTTGTATGGTTCTGATTCTACAATCAATTTTATTTATAGAAATAGGCAGTACTAAAAATATAATACACAATTGTTAATTCTTATCTCATTTCATTATTGGTCCTAAAATCATGCAATACAGTTTAACATCGCCCTCGGGGCTAAAATGAAAATTATAGTGTCATATTGTTTACTGAGGTGTATAAGATATAGTGAGTAAATGTCAAAATATTTCAAATCATTAAAAAGACTTATGCAAGCTATTCAAATATCAAGGAAACTAAATGTTGAGTAGCAGTCATTTTTTGGATTTTATGATTGCATACTTGTACATTTTTTTATGATTTAACATTACTAGTATTTGCTGATGTTCCTAATGTTTCCCTGAATATGTCAATAGAATTTTCAAGAAAATGATGCAATATGACACTGTAGCAACAGCTAGGCAGTATAAAGTAACTGTAGTTGCATGTATAATTGAGTAAGACAGATAATGTATTTGCAATTCTGTTCATAAAATCAACCTTTTGTCACACAGATGTATACTTACTCATCAAAGAAATTATGTTTCTGCTAGCATCAGAAATGATTTCCCATATAACAAGAGGAGAGGTAGTGAGTAGATGTTGTAGTCCTCTGTCAATGAGAAGCCTTTCCATCTTGGAACTGTGCCTGTCAACTTCCCTGGAATCGCCTACTTCCATGTGTATTATGGCCTTGGTGTTAGAATCCATAAATACTGCAGTTGATCTACTTGCACAAAATCCTGAAAGCATAATAATGGAAACATTTGTTTGGGATTTAAAATTCTATCATTTGGAATTCATTGGGAAATACCTGATCAAAAATTATTAAACACAGTTTCTAAAAAATGTAAAAATGTACAACAGGCAGATATTAGTTTGGCACTTCATCCTAAGTTGTTGTAAATGTTTGTAATTTATAATTTGAAATATATTTACCAGATGAGTCAAATCGTACATCTACAGCCACACTAAGTGGTAAACCTCTCAACTTCTTGTACACCTCTGAAATGTGCTTCTGGAACTTCTCCTCTATTGCAGTCTGTAAAAAGCATGTAAAAGAGGATTTCTTTGTTTATCTGTTTAGATGTATCATTTTATTCTATTAACTTCATGATCAGTACTAAATTTATTATATCGGTAGTTAATATTTACCCTATACTGAAGTTGCATCTTGTAAAATTGGCGGGAAGATCCAGCAACATGGTATATATATCATATGGGCTAACACTGTACGATATCATTGATTTATAATATATATGTAAATAAACATGACAGATATCATAAGGAATTAACCATATTAAATTCTCTCTCAGCTTTAAAGCTTTTAATTAATATTTACAAAGTTTCTGAATAGATTTGAAGTTATCATAAGTTCACAACTGTATATAATGGCCTGTCTGATTTATGCATCTGCAAATATGGTAATAAACACACCCATTAGGCAATTAGAAATTGTAATGGTAAAAAATGGTTATTAGATCCTATTTCATAATAAGTTTTCTAACACAAATCTCATATGAAATCAATGTCAAAATTTAAAGCACAATCAAGAACATATACATATTAATATTAATTAGCTCCCTACCTGTAAGAAGCACCATGAGTTGGAGTAAAATACTAATGAAGCTTCTGCATCCATAAAATGGTGTGGAAATCTATTTATCTGGATGGCCATTCTAAAAATTAATATACATAAGGATAAACATGTACATGTGGTGTCTGAACATAAATAATTAGACATTTATTCATAGAGTAAAAAATTTAATCATCAAAACCTCCAAACCATGAAAAATACGAAGACTATCCAGTCATAAAAAACTTTTAGAAACTTTTGTATACCACGACTTTATTTTATTGTGCATTGATACTTTTTGTATCAATTCAAACAAAATCAAAGAAATGAGTACGACAATTCAGTTAATGTAATCAACAAATATTAGAATTTTATCAATAAGGAGTATTATGTAATCTTACACAGCAAAGGAATTTATACTTCACTCCTGCTGGTATCTTTTCTCCTTCCACAACTGTTGATGGGTCTATGGGCTCCCCACACTGCTCGCATGTTGTCCTCTTGATGAGACTCACGAGAGCACCCTCACCAACAACAAATCTCCTCTCTCTCTCAGAAGAGAGTATTCATCTTCATAGTTTTCTCTAGAAATACATTTATTGATACAGTTTTATATAATCATATGAAACTTATGATATTTTAGAAAAAAAACATGTACTATTACACAACTTACTGAATCATGTTATAATGGGTTCATTCATGGTAATTTTAGCATACATTGTAGCAAAATAAATATTATATATGTAAACAAATATCAAGTACATATGAATGCTAAGTCCAGGTTATTATATCTTCTATTTTTGTATATTGATACATAGTTTATACTGTGTCTCATTCCACATTTCATTTCCATCTTCATACTCCTCCTCATGCTCCTCTTCCAATGATTCTTCATCACCAAATATCTCTCTTACCAATTCATTGACTTCATCATCCTCCTAGGGGGAATATACATATAACATAATTAACAGCATCTCCTAATAGCCTGTTGCACAGAAACTAATTTTCAAAGATCTTATATTGGTTAACTATATTATCAAAATTTGATAAATTTCATTGAGCCAACTAAAAACCTAATTAGGCATTCTGAGATTTGTACATGTTTTACGATTTATTTTTGTTTGAATAAAGAGGGTATATTCCCTATGAGAGAGGAACAGACACATTCATATAACAGAAGCATCATCACGCATGAAGTATATCACATGTAAATTTGCCTTTTTGTACTATTAAAATTTGTAAATTCGAAAAGATTTCAATACTATAAAAGTAAAATGGAAATATCATGACAGACGAGACGTAAAT
The DNA here is from genome assembly GCF_025612915.1 of Magallana angulata. NCBI lineage: Eukaryota > Metazoa > Mollusca > Bivalvia > Ostreida > Ostreidae > Magallana > Magallana angulata. The sequence continues at coordinate 302,877 of NW_026441721.1, forward strand.
TCAAACACGCAAACCATAAGGCACTTTCAATAAAGACGAATACAAGTTGTATGAATTGAATGCTGCATTATGACGCCAGGCGGCAGTGTGTGCGCTACAATTGCTGCTCCCGAAGATTTATTAAAATGAAACTAAGCAATGGCATAAATTTAATAAATTCGTGAAAACATCTCAAATTAAGGGCTTAGTATAGGAATATGAAATACATGTTAATATAGTCAACTTTTAACAAGCCACGATATACGCAGACTCAAAAAGATACGTTTTTTTTGTATACATGTAAAATGTCTCCGCGCGGTTCTAAAAAAATCATAAGGGAGGGGGGGGGGGGGAGGGTCTGAGAGATAATTTTGTATAAATTTTTTTATTTGTTGATTAAATAAGTGTGAATTTTCCATTGGGGGGTGGATCTGATCTCATTCTAGATCGCAATGCAATGTATTGTATATACATGTATATGCAGTAACACATTTTTTGCAAATTATTTCCAGGAACGGTTAATTTTTAGAAGAGGAACATGTCATTAGTACATGTCGACAGGACTTTATTTTCATTTGAGGTGAAAAGAGGTGGGGTGATGCACGGTTCTGTCCAGAGGTACCGTGGAACATGTAGATGAAAAAGAAATAAATAATTTAAACCAAATTTAAAGATGTTTTTGAAAAACAATAAAAGGACTGGGGTACGAAATGCTTAGAAGTAGCTTTTCCTGTACTCTAGTACGTGTGAAAATTATCACTTGCATGAATCACTATGTACCTCTCGTTAGGCTACAGTACTGTGTACCCCTGATTAAATGCGATGAATTAATATCCGCGTGAAATTCCGGGTTAAAAAACTTAAAACTGCAAGTTTTAAAATCATGGCTCACTTATTTTTCTAAAAGTTTTGAACTTGTGATATGAAAGCAAAGTTTGGTGCACGCGATTTTATATTCTTGCGATTCGGCACAGAACGGTGGAATCGCAGAAGTAAATATACGTATACGCGGTAAAATTAACGAATCTAAATTATCTGTGACTTAATTACACAACGAGTAAACGAAAACAAACCAGGCAAAGAGATTAAAATACGGTTTTTGATATAACTGTTTATACGTTTTGGTTTAAAATCTAAATCAAATCTTAATAAAAATTCTTATATAAAGTTCTAAATGAAATATTTTTTCCCAAAATACAAAACATAAATAATGCATGCTTCTTATTTACACAAATTTTCGAAGTGATTAAAATGTGTATGTATCATTCACATCCATGCTTATTGTAGGTTAACATTTTTTTTAAATATAAATCATGTACATATAACTGAATGTCCATGTTTAGATTTGAAGATGTTTATATAAGCTATGATACATGTAACTTAGAGACATGAATCTCATACATGTCTACCTGTCAACTGGTCTTGATTAAATGAATATCAAGCTTGCGATGATGAAATAATTATGATACGGTTGCTAATTTTGAGAACTGTAAGATTATATCGTCTCATGTAAATAACTGATGCGCAGTCTTAGAATTTTATTTTATATTAGGAGGGGGGTCCAGTCACCCCACCACCCTTGAAAATTCAAAACCACCACCCTTGAAATTTCAAACTTTTTTTAAATTCACATAGTAAACATATACTGAAAATAGAACTCGACCTACCCCTACCCCCACCCCCCTTACCGGCAAACAAAATTATAAATTATCCCTTAGTACATAAACCTCCCCTCCATTTCTTGATCTGAACATATAAACATTGGAGACTTGGAGTGAAATGTCATGGTGCGAAACATCCCACATTTAGCAAGCTACGTTGTTTTTTTTTCAGGGAGCAGCAATTGTAGCGCTCACACTGCCGCCTAGCGTCATAATGCAGCATTCAATTCATGCAACATGTATTCGTCTTTATTGAAAGTGCTTTATGGTTTGCGTGTTTGAATTCACGTTTGTAACAGAGACAGAAGAAAGAACTAGAGCAAAGCTCGTTGCAAAGCAACGAGTGGGTCTTCCGTTAATGTCGGAAGTAAAGCTGGAAGTTCCTGTAAGAAGCAGAGCTCTGAAACCAATAACAAGAGTAACGATAATAAAAAGATGAAAAAAAATCGAATTATTCCTGGTACGACTTAACAAAATCCGAATGATTTTAAGTACGAATTAACAAAAACCTTTCTGATATCAAGAACGACTTAACAATTATTTTTGGTACGAGTTAATTTTACTTTGAACATAACGCTATTTTCTTAACCAAGAACTTGGAATCAAAATTTCCGGAAAACTCAATTTTTAAATCCCAATATTATTGTAATGCATCGTCCGATTTTAATACGGATTTCAGTTTAAAATTAAGCATAAAAAAGCTTCTTTGTTGCTTTATGATTAATATCAAATTATTGGTGAGAAAAGAGTTATTATAAAAAGACTTAATAGCCTTTCTGGCCCCTAATTTGAGGGGTCAGCCCCTTTTTCTTGATATCATATAAAAGGTCTTGCTTATTTAAACATATTTTGTTCTACAAGTGTTCACAAATTGTAAAACAATATCGAGATATCTAACAAACTGTGTTTTAGCGGCTGACCCTTTAACCCCTTATCAGGGCCACTAACAACAACATATTTGGTATCATTTTGTTAAGAACATTATTTTGAACAATTTTTGTTCTACATTGCTTTTCAAAATATTTCTCCTTTTTCAGATATTAATGATCAAATTTTTCAACTTCTGGCCTCTTGAAACCCCTAATTACGTAACATTTGACCTAAGTATGATACTGTATAGATAAACAGCTGTACAATGAGCATTTTTGCTTCTATAAATAATAACAAATTATTTTTCAGTAAAGAGTTATTATAAAAAGACTTTAGAGCCCCTTTGGCCCCTAATATGAGGGGCCAGCCCCTTTTTCTTGATATCAAATTAAAGGTCTTGCAAATATAAACATATTTAGTTCACTAAGTGTTCACAAAGTGTTAACCGTTCTCGAGATATCTGTATAAATGTGTTTTAGGGGCCGACCCTTAAAATCCTTAGTGGGGCCATCATCAAAAAATTTAAGGTGGCATATTGTACAGAACATTATTTTGAGCAACTTTTGTTCTACATTGCTTTTCAAAATGTTTCTCCTTTTTCCGATATAAATGATCAAAGTTTTGAACTTCTGGCCCCTTAAAACCCCTAATTACGTAATAAATGACTAAGCTATGGTACTGTATAGATAAACAGCTGTACAATGAGCATTTTTGCTTCTATAAATAATAACAAATTATTGTTCTGTAAAAGGTTATTGTAAGAAGACTTTAAAGCCCTCTAGGCCCCTTTTTCTAGGGGCCAGCCCCTTTTTCTTGATATCAAATTAAAGGTCTTGCAAAAATAAACATCTTTTGCATTACATTATTTCACAAAATATGTATACATCAAAAGATATTTCAGAAAATGTTCAAAAATTTCGTGGAAAAATTTGGTGCTTATTTCCAGGTTCAGGTGAGCTTCGAAGCCTTCCACAATTTTCATTAGTGAAGGCAATTGGGTACATCTACATACATTTATCTACAATCCCTGAAAATTTCAAGCTTCTATCTTGATTAGTTTCGGAGGAGATGCGTGGACAAAATGACCCTTAAAAATTTACAAAATCGTCAATATCTGAAACCGGAAGTGACGTCATATGTATAGATTTTTATAACCTCGAGTTTTAACGATACCAAATAAGTTCTGAAAATTTCGTGGAAATCGGTTGAATAGTTGTTGAGATATAAGCCACAAAAAAAGTCAGAGGAAGAATAATAATAATGAAAAAGAATCCGAAGAAAAACAATAGGGTCTTCCGTTGGAAACGGAAGACCCTAATTAACACGAATAAGAAAAGAATGTTGCAACATAGAATTAAGCAAACAATGAAGGATCAAAGAGAATCAAAGTGAAATTAGATAAGCATGAATATGAAAACAATAAAGTGACATGCAAGTGTAAATGTAAAGAAGAATAAAGAAGTAAGCATAATAAGAATAAAAGCAAGATACATATAATTTTGGCGGTAATTCCCTTCCATAGTAATCCACGAATGCATGACAGTGCATTTCAAATCACAAGGAGAATTCGCATCAGCTGAGCCGACGTGACGTTCCCACACGCGACAAGAGTTTGACCTGGCCTTGTTGATTTCTTAGTCAACGCTATCCGGCCACATTGTTTACAAGCGGCACTGATTTTTATTAATAAAACAGTAGCCTTTCTCACAAAAAATCTTAAGGTTTTGCGTAAGATTTCAACTTAAGAATATCTTACGAGAAATCTTTTAAAAGTGTTTTTCACGAACGCATTTGTAACAGGTTTCACTTTAAAAGAATTTACTTACGAGTTATCCTTCCCTAGTGACGATATGAATTCACATAATAATTCTTATAAAACAGGAGAAACATATAAATTAACCAACATTCTCATAAAAAAAGATGCAAAACTGAAACTATATACCACTTACATCGAGTGAAATCAATGTGATGTAGTAGAAATCAAAATATAACGTCACAATCACAATGTGTGTTTAGTGTGACGTAGGAAAATCTTACGAGAAAAATTTGCCGTAAAAAGTTTTGGAGAATTTATTTCAATATTTGTGTATTATTTTTCAACAATAACTGCTATATAATGCGAAATAACGGTATAATGCGCTATAAAACATTACATTTAGCTGTTTTTCTTGTATATGTTACATATTACGATTATTATTTACAGTTTTGAAATACTAACGAGAGGGTTTGTGCTATCGTAAAGTTACGACAAATTTTACACGTAAGAATCTCATAAGATGTTTCGTGAAAATGAATTAAAACTTAAGTTTTCACTTACGATAAAAATCAATCGTAAGATTTTTTGTGAAAAGGGCTACTGATGAACAAATACTGTCCTCTCCACCAATCGTTAAGCCTCTATCTATTTTAAAGGTTTCTCAATGTTTTGTATCAACTTCAGATGGACGGAAGAACGCTCCATCTCTTCTTTCTATCATCATCCAAATTGACTACACAACTCACCAAATTTTACCTTCTTTTGAATAACAAGCGAAATAGCGTAGAGGCAACACTCTCGCCTTTAAAGCTTAAAGTTCTCGGATCGATATCGGTGGACACCACCGATTTATTTTCGACTAATTACTCAATAATTATCCACATTTCCGGGATTTTTTTTTAATCATTATGAAAGGTGGAAAGGCCTCTAATTGTTCCGTGCACAATTAGTCTACTGGTTCTTTTTTTTAATGTCATTGTCTATTAATTCCAATCATATTGAAAGAATGTCATGCGCAGATCTGTTGGGATAGGAAGTAAGGGAGTTCTGCTACCCTGGAAAATTCAAATCTATTAAAGGTAAAGTTACCGAGCCATAACCTTGGACTCTCCCACCTCTGTTCCTCAGAACCCCCACTTATCCCCTCTTCCCTTTATGCAAAATTCTTGACTCGTGTATGAATGTTGAAAACAATGATTCGTACATGTATATGACGAAGACAGTTCGTTAACTTAGTACAGCTAATTAACGAAAATCAAATACATGTATGATAATAAATTAAATTTCACGGCGTGAGGAATTATAAACCCATATTTACACATAGATGTTACATACAAGGTGTTACAAGTCAGTATAGAAGCAATGCTGACCAAACATGACAAGCAGACAAACTAAGCTCATGGTTATGATAACCAAAGAAGCCTCTACCAAGGTTGTGAAATTAATCGCTTCAGGGGTTCTGGTATTAGGGCCACACTATAGTGGTTATGCAGTAAATATTCATTATTTTTTCAGCAGGTCTTTCCTCTACTACTTGGCATCTTTTGGGCGAACTACAAGTAAGAATGGAGATTTCTATAAAAAAAAAATTAAAGTACTATGTGCGGTTTTATACATTTTTGCCCCCAAAATTAAAATTTTTGTAATGAGATTTAAAAATAAGGGGGAAAATAGTTAAAATCATATTGAAAATAAGGGTGTAAAGGTTATTACCACAGTGACGTCATAATATAGAAATGTCGTCATGAAGATTGCCTTTTTTTTTTTTATAAATTGATGTTTTAAAGCAAAATATTGGTTTTTTCCGAAGGTTTTTCGACTTGGAAACATCGAGCGCAAGCTTGTTCAAGTACCATTTTTTAGTACAATGTTTATAATTATCTGGGAAAAAAACCCTGTAGAATCGTACTTGAGCAGATCTGCGCTCTTTATTTCTGAATTCAAAATATAAAGCAAAAATGAGAATATTTCCATTCTTTTGCAAATTAGCTGGAATGCTATTTGGGTGACGTCATAGATAAACAGCGAATGAGCTACGACGACTAAAACAAAGATTAAAGTGATAGGCGTCCACTGTACAATGCTTTATGAAGATTTGATATTTATACGATACTTTTTAAAAATTGGTTAAAATTGGGGGCAGAGATTTAACCATACCGCACGTAGTTGTTTATGGCCACATAGTCTGGTATTATGGTGGGAATCTATTGTTAATATAATATAGTAATCATAGAATATCTATTTCTATAAAAAAATCTTTGTAGATGTAACTATATACAACGGGGTACATGTGCATATAGCAAGTAAACACAGTGTTTGTTTACGGTGCAAACTAACTCAATGGTTATGGTCAACAAGAAGACCTATTCTAGATATGTTAAATCCATAGCCTGTGGTCAGAGGTACTAGTTTGGTGTCAGTTTTTAATTCTTATTGGGAAGGAGGGGGGGGGGGTTGACCATGGCAAACGTGTATTGCGTTTTTCTCTTTCTAATTTCTAACGAATAACGGACCATTTAAATATTGTTAGTTTGGTCATCGTGGCTTGATGCGAAATTTTGAAACTTTTGATCTCAGAGTCTTACTGTTGTGCTTTCTAGAAATGGATGGTGGGAGGGATGTTCAATGGTCATAAAGTTGTATGCATTTAACTCCTTGAAGATATATTTGTCTAATAGTTGTTATCTTTTACTAAGTGCATCAATATGATGAATAACGATGACCCGTCTGAAATTGTTAGTGTCTTCCCTTTCCAACGGAAGACCCTCTTGTTATTCTACGGTTTCTGTTTCTTTATTATAAGGGTCTTCCGTTTGAGCAAGTTGCTTAAAATATTGTTTTTAAGGTTTTCCGCTGGGAGCGGAAAACCTTACTATTATTCTGAAAAATTTTCAAATTTCTTCTTATTTTTTTTTTTCTTCTAGACGCCAACTTTGATCCTTAATATCTCGCTCGTTTGTTCACCGATTGTTTTGAAATTTTCAGGACTGATAACAATCCGCGTGATGTTGTCGTTGCATATTTTAGTTGAGGAAAATCCCTATCCGGTTTTGAGTTATTCCCCTTTTAGTAAAATTTAACGACTTCTTTTGTCCAGGGGGTTTAGCTTTAACGATGACTGGCAGAGTCTCAAAGATGGGCTCGTTTGGAAGCTAATACATTGAATTTGTGCGAGATATATTTTATTTATTATTTAAATGCAAATATAAGGGGTGGTATAGATGTTGAAACAAAGGTAAGCAAAAAAATCAAAAAAATTCGCGTATTTTCCGTGTTAGTTTTCTACCTGATAAAAATTTGTTATAACATGTATTTTAAAAGTTCTTGGTCTTACTCAGACCTTTCATTCGGTATGCCGAATAAAGGGCTGGCCCTTATAATTAGGGAGTTAGAGGCGTCCAAAGTTTCTTGTCAATAACTTAAAAAGGAATAAAAATTTCTAATGCATTATTGAAGCAAAGTTGTAAAGAAATTAATTTTGAATCCATTTAATGTTTTCGTAATTTATAGTCAGTATTTGCAGAAACAATTGTTGTCAGTTCGGTCCATTTTTGTGGGGGTGCGCACGTTTATGAGGTTATGAAAGGGCTTCTTGTAATGCACTAACTGATACAAGTAGTGCGCAAAAATAATTCCACATAAAATTCCCAAATGTTTTTATTCATATGTACATTTTCATTTCATATAGATGAACCTCTTTGACCTTATTTTTGTTGTTTGTTTCATAACTGTGCCCCTGTCTATATTTAGATGCATTACGAGACTCAGGTAACCGATCGATAGGAGAGTCGCTAGCTGTATTCAGGCCGTCGCCTAGACGATAGTGCATGTGCTTGTAGAGCTGGACGTACACGTTTAACGCGTCGCCCCTCTGTGTTACTGTAACAGAGACATTTTAAATTGTTTCAGTACTGGGAGATGTGTTAATAAAATGGTTCCAATGCATGGTAATTAAACTCAACTTTTCTACAATACGTTTACACGACAGTCTTATAAAGCACAATGTGTATTACTGACATGACAAATGTACACTGGCAATTTAAACGAACGCGGGATTGCTCCCGATAGAACAATTCTTTTAAAGCAAAAAAAACAATACTGATTTGCGATGGATATAATATAATTATCATCGTGGAGATGATTTTAAAAAGTGAACTAAATATTCGTATACGATAATATTTGAATCCAAAGCCGCTAGTTTTAAGTTACGGTTATCAGGGATATTAATTATGACTTGCCCCGCGTTTCAGGTTTTTTACTTGCAAAACATCTACAAACGAAAATACCAAACAACCTTCAGCAGCAACTTATAAATTATTTATTCCATACACAAATCTAAAGAGGTAATTAAATAAATTTTATAAATGCTTTATACTTGTATACATTCGCTATCTTCCATGGAAAAAAGTGGCATGGAAAAAATGTTCAATGTTCATCAAATACGCTGTAGTCTTAGCAATCGAAAATAATTAACAAACTGTATATTGATAGATTGACATATCAACAAACATTCAGACCCGCAATGTGTTTTTTTACAAGTTCTATAAAATGTAGAATCAATGACTGAATTCTTTACCGTTTTCCGTGTTGGTTATTTTGAATCACGTGTGTACGTTATGTGTAGCCATATAGATGAACACTTTAAGTGTTTAATTTTTATAAGAAATTGTGTACATGCAGAGCAATGCGATGCTAGGACAATTAAATTCCAACAATGTATATGGTGAGGCCGGTCAGACTGATACTGGTTCTGCTTGTTCTACAAATAGCGAATTAAGACGAAGTATTTAGGTGTTATATTTTAAACAAATATAAGTATTGCTTTCTTTAAAGCTTGCATTACTCAACAAAGTATTTTATTGGAATCATTCTTAGTTACCTTAACTGCATATGTACCGCTCGGTCTGTATCCCGGAAAAATTGACTACCATCCGAAATTTTTCATACAAGGTCTACATACTTGCAGCTAACATTACCTTTAAAAATACATTTTAGAATTTGCCGCTGTTTATAAATTCATTAAAAAGACGCGCAGAATCAAGTGGTAATATGTCGTTTGATATGGGATTTATGACGTCTATTTATATTGTTTTCATTAAAATTATTTCATTATTTCAAGCTTGTGGGTGGAATGAAATCAGTTTCACATGTTATATGACATAAAGATGTCCTCTCCCCACTTTTTCTCGCAGCAACTATTTTTTTTTAAATTTACATAAAAAATTGAATTGTCATGGAGTTGCCCCCCCCCCCCACCCTTTTTTTGTAGCATGTAAAAAAAATGGTATGAAAATCATGATATTATGAGTGAAATTTTGAAAATTTTAGAAAATTCTTTAAAAAAAATTCTTTTTTTGCTTGTCAAGATTTGTTGGATGAGTTTGCCCCCCCCCCACACTTTCAAAAACGATGCTACGTGCTAGGAAATTACTCCTCTTTAATAAACAAAACAAACTAACAAACATAACCGATCCAGATAAATATAATTACATCTATCAAAAATAACCTTAAAAAACAAACTACACATTCATCCTTCACCCATAATATTGCCTTTTCGATATTTGTCATCGTTGTAGACCCGTGTAACAATCTGTTACATTATATATGTAAGTAGGTGCTTGCACAACAAAGAACCCCTTGCTGATCTACATTTTCAATAACGCATACAAAGAAAAAATATATTTTGATTTATTTTTGAATTTATTTTGATGTAAAAAAAAAAGGAGAAGAAATTGGTTCTCAGTCTCTCTTTATGCCTGTTTGTTAGCGGTTAATCCAAGTTCATTTTGAATATCCTTTGGTAATTTAAAAAATGCGATGTAATTTTTTTTCATGCAATATTTCGGATAAAGCAATGAAGAGTTGTTTCTTGAAATTTTATTAGACCATAAAATTGTAAAATGCTAGCATTGAAAATTGTGCCCGATTTCTTTCTTTTTTTTAAAGGTAAAACTTTATTGATTTAAAAAATGATTCTTTGAGACAAACAAATTGACATAATCAATAAGAGTTTGACAATCTCTAACTGCAGGTCTGTAGCTTTTAGTCAGAAAAAGAATCGGATGGACGACCTAGGACACAGATCGTCCATACGAATTTCTTGAAAATTGCCATTATTTTCGTACGCGGACGCAATACTCACCGAGACTATATGGTTCGTATCTTAAGTTTTAACTGCTTTGAAAGGTTATATTGGTTTTTTGATAATTATGAACATGAATATTTAAATAAAAATGGTTAAAATTATAGTAAAATTACCGGCATTGGTCTTCTCCGTGCGCGGATCTAGAAGGGGAAGGGTTCCAGACCCCCCCCCCCCAGCGAAATTTCTTTCAATTACGTGTACATTATAAACTTACCAAATATGCCTCAGACATCCCTTGGCAAAGTCAAATAACCGTCTGACTTTTCAACCCCCACCCCGGAAAAATTTTCTGATCCGCGCATGTTCCCCCTCCTCGAAATACAAAATTATTCTTCAAAACCCCTTGTAAAATTTCCAGGATCTCCGCATATATACTAAGAGATTCATTGGCGCTTGCGTTTGATAAAAATGCGTGTAAAACGTTTGCCAATGGTCTTTTTACCTTCGTACCGGGCATAACCACAGTCCCACTCTGTGAATAAAATGCGGCGAATCAAACTAGAGACAATGTGTTAAGATCTGTATTTGCTTATAAACATGTAGCATCATCGTGCAAATTGCACTGTTTAATTACATTTTTTTTTGTTGACTTTACTTGTAAAAATCGTAATTTTTTCTCACAGTTCATATCTTACAAAGTTACTTTTTTATTTAGTGATTGACACTTTTCAGACTTTATATGTGATTTCAAAGAGACAGAGTGTCATGTCTCAAGGACTGTTAATCTCTTAAAACATCATTGTGCAATTATCAGATTTTCATTTCTTGGACATTAAAGACTCACTGAGTTTATTTAATTATTTTATATCTGTGAACCTTTCACTCAGCTTACTTATATCATTACCTGTCAATTTATACTCATTGTTAAGATTCTTATAAATAGTTATGTACAATTGTCAATGCGCAGTCTGGAATACGTCGGCCAGCCCCGGCCACGTCCGACTCTCCCAGAGTCTTGAGTCCGGAGGCCACTACTGGCCATATTCGAATTGTTTGTAACATGTCTGTCTGTTAAATTGTTATAATGTTGCCATCGTTGAGTCTCGTCCAATAATGTGGAATCTTGCATCAATTGCCTGTTTATTTCTCTGGAACTGTGTACTGGTGGACCTTCGGGAATACGGCAAACCTACCCTTCGTTTTAGCTTACGGCCCACAGCGCGCCACAACCTTATACACTTTACGCCAACATTCCCTCACCCGGTTCGTACTGCACACGACCGATGCAGATCCAGACGAATTCTCTATCACTGTAAAATCTACGCAGTCACAGATATATAATACTTTGTTTCTCAGTGTTTACACATCTAATATTGTACTATGGTCAGCTATCAATTTTTTGTAATACGTCACAAGTATGACGCAGCTACGACGGAAAACCTAATCGTTGCTTGCAACGAGCTCGTCTCTAGTTTGCAATATGATACTTAAACATTTTTTTGTTGGTGTCCCTGTAAGGAGTTACAAGGTCGGCCCCTAAAGCACAGTTGTTTGGATATCTCTAAAACGGTCAACTATTCGTGAACACTTGTTGAACAAAATATGTTTATATTTCTAAGAACTTTCATTTGTTATCATGAAAAAGGAACTGGTCCCTCGAATATGGAGCCAGGAGGGCTACAAAGTCTCTTTCTTAAATCTCTTTTCATCGATAATTTGTTACTAACCACAAAGAGAAAAACAAAGCTTGTATTAAGCTTAATTTAAAGCTGAAAAAAGGGGCTGGTCCCTCAAACATGGGGCCAAAAGGGTTCTAAACAATAATTTGTTTTCAATTATACATGTAGAAGCAAAAGTGTTCAATGCACAGGTGTTTATCAATACAGTACCTTTATTAAGTCATAGGTTACGTAATTAGGGGTTTATAGGGGCCAGAAGTCCAAAACTCTGATCATTTATATCTAGAAAAGGAGAACTATTTTTAAGAGCATTGTAGAACAAAATATGCTCAAAATACTGTTTTGTAACAATATGATACCTAAAATGTTGTTGTTAGTGGCCCCGGTAAGGAGTTACATGGTCGTCCCCTAAAACAAAGCCGTTCGGATATCTCTAGAACGGTTAACAATTCGTGAACACTTGTTACACAAAATATATTTATATTTGCGAGACCTTTCATTTAGTATCAAGAAAAAGGGTTGGTCCTTCAAATTAGGTACCAAGAGGGTTCTAAAGTCTTTTTTTATAATAACTCTTTACTAAGCAAAAATTGTTAAATAATTATAGAAACAAAAATGTTCATTGTGCAACTGTATATTTATACAGCACCATACCTAAGTCATACATTACGAATTAGGGGTTACAAGGGGACATATGTCAAAAGCTCTGAATATTGATATCTAGAAAATGAGAAATACTTTGAAAAGCCTTGTAGAACAAAAAATGCTTTGAATAATGTTCTCAACAATATGCTACCATTTTTTATTTATTTATTTTTTTTTTGGTAGGGAGTTTAAGAGACGGTCCCTAGAAAAGTTGTTTAGATATCTTTAGAACCGGCATCAATTATTGAACACTTGTTTAACAAAATATGTTTATATTTACAAGACCTTTCATTTGCATGTGCAATGTTTTAATATACACAAGAAAAAGGTCTACAATTATCGAGGATTTTTTAAGTATCTGCGCCTGGATCTCACTTTGTCTTGTTTCGTCGTTCATAGGATATTTCTTGCCAGTGCAGTGGTTGTCAATTATTTTTGTTCAAAACGCGTTTTTTCGTCCAATGTTACATGTTCGGGTGAATAAAATACCTGAATGCGGTGAAGCATGAATAGTGCTTTCGGTCTTATATAGGGGGCGTGTAGCGATGAGCAGAACAAAAAAAATCGACAACTAATATGGCGGTAGTCGGAGATAAAAGGGAAATAATCAGTATTTATGAATTCATGTCAGCTTTAAGAACTTTGCTTCTTACATGGGCTTCTAGCTTTACTTGAGACATTAACAGAAACCCCACTTGTTGCTTGGCAACGAGCTTTCCTCTAGTTATATTTGAGTTTGCTGGTGTAGAAGTTTGGAGGAGGTTCAAATAGTCATATAGTAAAAAGAGTTTAATTTGCATTACATGTATTATTTATTTAAAGATAAATCTGTTTCGAGTCAACTTGAATTAATTTCCTACATTTAATAAATAGTGTTGTGGAAGTTTATAAGCGCTTCCAACCCATTTTTTATGTCAAAAGTTGTTTTTTTTCTTCTAAGAATAAGCTAATTCCTCAGAACGCTTTTAGTTAGGATACTTTCACTTAAACCTATGAATTGTCTTGAGTCTCTCATACGACATTTCATATTCATAAGAAAGCTTCATTAACATGCGTGCAGATCTCTATGACGAGATTTACAAAAAGATTACATTTGCACACTTGTCAGATACAATATAAATATTTAGATATGTCCCCAATAGCAATGTAACGTATATATTTTAACGTTCCCGACCGGTTTCTGAGTAGAGTGCTTCTCTTGACACACATATTGGAAGACGAGCAACTATTTTCGCAAAGCATAGTTCTACCTTTTCGAGTTTTTCAGATTCATGTTCAGATCAGCCATCCCAGACAACCAAGATATATTCAAGAGTAGGTCTATTAAATGTGATGTACTATTTGGAATTCATGCACTGCATATTTCGAATGATCTGATGGGAATGCATATCAAAATATTCTATCAAAATGTAACCCATATAATTTTATCAGTTATATTGATTATATATTTTTTAAATGCATTTATGCGTTTAATAAATGCATTAAGCATTGAAAGATGCGTAACATTATATTTGATTTCGATTATTCAAACGCATACATCGTCATTGTTCGTGAATTATGTTTATTTGTGAAAGGTTTTTCAATGTTTCATGTCATATTTTATAATTCATTTCAATAATGATGTACCTGTATTCTTTTCCAGCTATCTACTTTAAGCCTCCGTTTTTGTTTAGTTGTCTAATTTAAAAGAAAAAGGTTATGATATCAAATATCAAATATCAAATTCACATCAAATATGAATGGTGAGTGAGAAAGTTTTAGTGAAACAAAGTAATGTAAGATTTTTTTTCAATGATTGTGATTGTTAGAAATAAAGAAACAAATGTATAATTTTTAAGCGTCTTGATATTTATAAATCAGGTACCATGAATACGACAATGCTATTTGCTGCTAAAACCGTTTTACGATTTTCTCTTGGTGCATTTTGCATTTTACACATGTAACAATGAGTAAAAATAAGCATATAATTTTGTGTAATATCCCACGTGTATAGCATCCATTTGAACATTAAGTTATAAATTATGATTTATCTTTTGTTGGTCCGGATATACTCCAACTTCACACTAAATGGTTATAAAACCGCTGTCTGCAAATCGAAAACCATACATTTTGGCATATATGACAGTCGGTGATGCTATTGAAAATGATTCAAAAAGTTCTTTAGCTTGGGTACATTTGTTCGCAGATCTGAAACAAATAATTGATGAAATAAATATATTTTTTTATGAATCAAAATACACTGCCTCAATTAAATAAACGCTCTGAAAATCTTTTGTAAAAAAGGGAAACACTGAATATTCTACAATGCATATTTTTTGTTTTTATTGCTATCAAAGAGTTGTCTTTTTCAGACATTAAAAGTTAAACATTTATGTTAGGAAATTTAAAAAAATCCCAACGTGTCTTTTGTTTTTAAAAATCCTAAATTCAAATAGTACATGCCTCCCCCCCCTTCAATACAAAGTCGTGAGTTATTCCAAGGTCCCAATTACAGAATAAAATCAATATACCGAGGCCAAAATTAAAAATATTTATATTTCCCCTAACCCGACCGACCCAATTTAATCCCGCCGACTGATTTGTTTTTTTTTTCACCACATTGAAAATACATTTTTTTTCTTCAAAAAAATCTTATTTTACCCAAAATTGTTTTTAGAAGACCCACATCTTTTTCTTTTTCCAATAATTTTGAAAGCTTCGATCATTAACATGGGCGAAATACTCGCTTAATGATCGTTAACTTCGCCGGAATTTCCTCCAAAAGAGAATGTGTTCTGAGTTCATGATCGTGTAAATTAACCCCAGAGACATTAAAATGATAATCATTTAATTCAATAGACGTTTCCACAGCCTCAGTTAACTACTGTTGTGATTAATCGATTGTCTTATCTTTTATGAGTATAAATATGAAGAAGGCAACATGTAGTCTACTGTGCATTGAAAATTACAACCGATTTTTTTTTCTTTTAGTGCTGATATCAAAATTAGTTGGTAACTTGTAATTAGTTAATAACTCCACCAAATTAATGCTAAAATAATCATAAAACCATATGCCTACAGTTATCTTAAAATTAAAATGATCCTCTACACAATGGTTGTAATTGGGTCAAAAGGTTGGACTAATACCTCCAAAATACACAGAAGTACAGAGACTGATTTTATTTGTCATTTAGCAAACACAATTTAATTACAAAACATTTCATCTATGAAATGTATGAATACATCAGATTAATTAAATTTAATAGATTGGATAAGTTTTAAAACTTTTAGAAGTTGTTTTATTTTTTATTAACTTGCTTTACGTTTAATCCAATCTTAATCAAGGTTGGATCATTCCTGTAGGTTATGCTGTATCAAATATTGACAGTCTCCCTGATGTCAAACTTCTCCCCAATTTTCTGTTAAGGAGAAATACAACTCCAAAAAATTACGTTGGTACCTGTATGAGAAAACACTCTTTACGTTTTGAAAAAAATTAAACAGTTCTCTTAACTTTGTCAAATTTCAAATCAACAGATACAAAGGAGTTGGTTTTGGTTATGACTATAATTTAGATGAAATTACATGTAGGTAAATTTACAAAAATCTTTAGTATCTAATTTGGGTTAAAATTTCATTGTCAAAGAAGAACATTCTCTGCAAGTGTAGTGACCTTACTGTTGTAGAATCATTAAATATGACTTCACAAATATTTACATTTATTACATTATCTTAAGTTTATCAAATATTATTGTTTTAATATACTTTTAGACATTTTATAAACCAAATTTTGAAAAATTAATCGATACTTTGAAGTAAGTACATTATGATCATTAAAATGATATTTAAAATATAGGTTTACATGTACATCAATATACAAATGATAATGAATGTATTCATGCACATCTACTCATTAAATCAAACATGTCAAAATTTAAGATGAACAATATCAAATTGTGAATCCGATATTAAATTTGTTGTACATTCCATCAGCACAAGTATAACAATTTGGTCATAATTTTTAGTTTTATGATTAATTAAAGAATTGATTCTTTTTTTCATTTTTAATTTATAATGTATATTGTGCCCTGACAGAAAAAAAAAATATTTACCTACCTACCTACCCAACTTCAAAATTTAGGGTCGGGTTAGGGGAAACATAAATATTTTTAATGATGGCCCGATCAATAAAAATTCAATCCTGCTTAACTAACTTGCTCCAATCCCACAGCTCCACTTGGTTTTCACCGGCACTGATAATTGTTCCTTTAAACGCAATACATTTCTTCGGAACCACTGAATACGTTTCGGCTAAACATAAAATTATATCACATTAAAAGAATGAATACTATACATTATTTTATTTCGAGCAACGAGTGGGTTCTCCTATTTATCTTTGTTCAGATACGATATAAAAATAACTGATATACATATTTCCTATTACTTTAAACATCATATCGATAATCAATTGTTTAATAATCGTCGTCAATGTTTTGTTTATTTTGAAATTCAAGACTCAGAAACTCACCTATCTGTACATGTCCCCAAAAACCCTCTTTTAATGCAACAAACCTTTATAAATAAAATCTATTATTTATTATATATCATATTTTGATTTATATTTTTACCTGTAGTTAATAACGTTCAGCAGGCATGTTCACAAACCTTTCCTAAGTTATGACCTAATACTACTGGCTCTCAAAACCCCGGTCCGTATGAAAATCCCCTGCCTTCCCCTGTCACCCCCTGTGTTTTTACTGTCATCCCCTGTACATCCCCTGTGTGCCACTGTACAGAGCCCCTGTATCAGGTCTATGCAACCTCCGTTTTCGGAGGATAGAAATTTTTCTCCGTTTTCGGAGGATAGACGCTAGCGCCATCTAGCGGATCTTTGATGATAAGGGGCAGTGAACTTTGTCCAAACAAAGTAGGATAACTCTTATAAAAACGATGCTCACGCCGTCTAGCGGATCTTTAATAATAAGGGGCAGTGAACTCTGTCAAAACAGAGAAGGGTAACTCTTATAAAAACGATGCTTACGCCATCTAGTGGACACTTAGAAACTAAGAGTTATTAAGTTATTAACTTTTTTAACATTAATTATTTCATTACCACCTGATTATCAGATGATACCATTAACATATTAACAATTGATTAATAATTAATTAGACACAATGTAATATATTTTAATCATATTGTCTTTTTTTATCTGTTAAATGTTTCTTCTCAATCATTTTAAATTCTAAAAATTACCAGAGACATATATAACACAGAGTTAGTATATACGTCCCTGAAATTACCAATTTCAATGAATTTAAAATGTCTTATAAGAAAAAATTAGTTTTATAAAATATTCCTAATAACATTTACTCAAATGATAAGTTCATGAACACATGATTTTATATGATGCAATACATGCCAAATGTATTAAAAACTGAAATGCATTTCACAGTTTTACAGCATGTGAATATTTTTTAATGGTTGAACATCCTAACTTTTATATTTTGTATTTGAATTATTAAGCAATGTTAAATTCAAAAACTTGTTCTTGTAATGTTAAAAATAGAACCATGTCACTTCCTTACACCCCTACCCTTAGTACAGAATAATGTGTATAGGGGGGTCTGGGATATTCCCTGCACACCTAAGTGACCCGGTATACCCCAGCTGGTACTGGGGGAAAATCATTACCTATTGAAATTCAACACTGCTCAAGTCATCCAACATGCCTGGATCAGAGTAAGTATTTATAACTGTTTTAAGTGTTGCTGTGTTTTTCTTTTAGGGAATTAAAAAGAAATTGTATTTTTCTGCCAAATTCTATTTGAAAAAAGTATGATTAATGATGTTGAATTTGTTTTACAGATCTCAGAGATCTTCAAGACACCCAAAATTGTACATCACAGATAGGAAAAAACGCAGCAATCAGAAGTCGAGGAGGAAACAAACCCTGGTCACCAAATGCCATGAACTTGCACAACTGACAGGAGCTAGTGTTTTTTTGAAGATTGTGTGCCAGGATTCCAACAAGTCCTTTGTGTACGCTACAGATGACCTGTATTATGAGGATTCGAGTCGGCGATTGACTAAAACAGGCCAAGCCACCTAGGAAACAGGGAATTCGGTAGGGATCCACCAGTAAACTTCAACGAAAACCACCTAGTGCTCCTCTCACCAATGAAAATGAAAAAAAGTGCCAACGTGTATTTTGCCAGGGGACTTATCAAACATTACTGTTTACTATGATGTGGCTGACTCCTTTGCTGATGTTGTGTGTGAAGAGGAGACCACTAACATTGAGGAGCTTGAGCCTACAATGAAACCGACAACAGAGGATTCCGAACCAAATCAACTTCCCCGGGAACCTTCACATTCAGACCCCTTGGAAGTTCCTGACAACAACTCTAACTGTGATGTAGAAAGTCCCACCAAGGAACTCCCTGAGGAAGAAGAAAGCTATCAACCAACCTCACCTCTACGTGTGGAGTCAACCCCACAAAGATCAAGTAAAAGACCAAGGACCATGACTATGAAAGCCCTGGATTATCACTTCAATCGTATTGAAGTTACACTTACACCCATCAACAGAGTGTGTGATTTGGCAAGACCCTCAGCCTCAAGTGATGACCAAAACAAGACCTGCTCGTTTTGTTTTCTTTCCCAGGGAGAAGAAAGGGCCAACAAGATCAGGAAACAGTGGGTTACCTGTTCTGGACTGTGCTACTCTTCAATGCGTGTCACCTGCCTCCCGAAAAACCATCCCCGGCCTAAGAAGAATGCACCATTCCTATGCCCAATTTCTGTCATTTGATTCCATTGAAATAACAATACACTTTTTGACAGGAGACTTTATTAAGAGTAACATATCTTTGATCAAATGTTCAACAGAGACTGTTCAATGATATTGTATTTCAAAAAATTCTATGTCTTTTATATATCTATTGGAAATTATTTATATGGTATTATGCATATTTAATAAAATTAAATACATCATTATATATATGCTTGTATGTTGTTTATAATCAGCATATGCAATAACTCAGTACATAAAATGTTATGAATTCTTATCAGCCATAATCATTACTGTTGCAACAAATAGATATATATTATTAAAACAACGAAAAATTCAAATAGTTCACATAAAGTATATCACAGTCACTCTAAATGATGTCAATTATGGAATTCAATTAATCGGTCAAAACATGTGGAGGTACGGAGTCACGGTCACATAAGTCCTGATCCAGTATGATATCCTTCACTTGATCATGAAACGCAATTAGTTCATCTCTCTAAGTGCTGATTGCATTCATACTTGAATACTCAAGATACAGTCCATTACGCAAGTCCTCGTCTTGCACGCTCCCAATAAGAGTATTAATAAGGTCACCTATTTGTAATTAAGTCATGTTTCCAACAAAAGAGCGTGCCTCTTCTTCTTTAGTAACGCAAACACACATCTTGCGGGTGTCTGAGTCTTCAGCAAGTCCCATAAATCTGTCAAAGTAATAAGCACACAAGCTTGAAGCTTTCTCGGTGAAACTGAGCAAATCTTTGCTCAACAGTTTCCAATCTAAACTGACCGGGTTCGCACTGGCATCACTGGGATGGAGCAAATACTCTTTCCTGCAAATCAGTGTTCGAAATGTAAAAACTTGTTCATCTACATCCCTTCGCCTTGTGGATGGTACATCTGAAGATTCGGAAGAGCCAATCATTTCTTCGAGGTTTTGTTGGAGCTCAAAAAAATTACTGCATAGTGAAATAAAAAAAATTCAACAGCTCAATTGATACATTAAAATTAAGATACCAGTGGATTGAACATTTTTTTTAAATTTCAGTATAGATTTTAGTTTACTCACAATTAATGTAGAAAACCAAATTGAGAAATAAGACATTACAAACTATTTAAAATGTTTTACATTGTATTTACTTCGGTTAGCTGTCATTATATTTATACCATTTCACTAATTACCTGTCCAAATACATCCAAGTTTCTGGTAACTCGAAGCCAGTCCTCTCCAGTAGGAACACCTCGTGGCATCCATGCTTGAACTTGCTTATTTACAACTTCGGCTTTGAAATTCAGACCTTCTCCTGCAGGAGTTGAACAATTTTTATCATTGTAATTATTATAGTATTTGTTATCATTTAAAGATAAAATATACGTTTTGTAGTTGGATTGGAATTTATTTCACCCAAGGGACAGGAGCGCTTATGAATAATTATATGTACGGGTAAACTAAAATCCTGCCTCACTTGTGAAATAACTTCCAATTTCACTATTACACATTGAATATCCTCTATTAACATTACATCTTACAACTAAATGGAATTTATCATCTGCACTAGAGATGAGAACATGAAATAATAACAGTTTAACAAATCTCTATACAACATGTACAAGTTGATTTCTACATATTAGAACTAAAACTTGTTTTCTAACATGTAATTTCAGTGTATGACCACTTATTGAATTCTTAAAAGTTTCCTCTTACCATTTAGATGATTTCCACTGAGACTGACACTCTCTGTCTCGTTGTAAAATTCTTTTAGTTCGTCTGGTACACACTGCCTTTGAATAGATTCCGTGATTTCTATCTCCTGGTATTTTGGATGGTTTCTTGCGTGGAAAAGTGGTGTAAACACTGCTTTTGCAGACACTATGACATCAATGTTTCCGCTACGCAACCCTGCACGAAAGTTTAGGATTGCCTGCAAATATGTGAGGATCATGGTCGATGTGTGCACAAAGTTTTGATTTGTAGCCTCTGCCATGCTGTACTTGGAGAAATCTTTTGGTGTGGGTGGCACTTTTTTCTCCATAGACACTCTCACATATGGGACCAGCAACTCATCCTACAGACTTTGATGTGCAATCTTTAGAAGGCTCCATGTCTTGTGGTTGTCAGTTCCTTTTTTGGCAGCTCGCTGGGCATCCCATCAATTTGCCAGTTCTTCAAAGAAAACATACAAATTGAAATCAATGAAACTTTTGAACATGTTCATTTCCTAGTGTCCATTTCCAGGTCTTAAAATAACCCAGTCAAATTCTTTCACTTTGATTTCATCCTTGCCAATGTGTATGGAGTTATGGTGGGCCTGGAATTCAGTCTCGCTGGTGTAAAACACATCACTACACTTACAAAGTCCACATCTTAATGTCATCTCGATCACTTTGTTGCAAAGTCCAAATGGTAAGCCATCACACACAACAAATAGCCACTCCCGATTGCCTTTTCCGTACTGTCTAATGCCTGCATTTAGTCCAATCTGTCGTAAAATGAGTTTCACCGACTCAATTGAATTTGGGTTCATGAAGGCTGGATCACTGATAGAGAGGGTTGGTGGTTGTGAACGATGTTCACTTCTCAGTCCATGAATCAACTTTGGTGCTTTTTCCTGAAAGCTCTGTATCCGGTACACATTTTCAACTGTCCTTGCAATGTCAAGTCTTACTTCATTGTGATAGTTCGAAGGGGTGCCTTTATTCTCTGCATAGGTGAATGTTCCATATACATCCGCCTGTGTACATGTAGCACTGAGTTGAGCTTGTTTCAGATTGGTTTTGCATTATGTCCACATTTGGCACACACTTTGACCTCTTCACTTTCCTTCTGCATTGCGACTGTGTCATCAATGTCATCTGAGATGTTACAGTCCGTACCTTGTCTCTGCTCACTGATGATTTTGTTGAGTCTCTCAGCAACTGTGAATTACAGCATTCGATAATGTACATCAAGTAAATTCTGGGGTATAATACGAACATTATCTCTGATGAAGTCAATGCTACGTAGCCATAGGTAGGGATTGAGTTGGGGCTGCCGTTGAATATTGTGATAGCCATCATACTGCAGCTGGCAAATGGTAGTCACTACACTCAATTTAGTTTTGTGATTAACTTTGATATTCCAAGATCGTCCAATAACTTTATTGTTATCAAAGATCAAAACACAATCTCCATCAGGAAATTGAAGTGGTTTTGGTGTTTGGTTCGAGATCCATTCCCGCACAATTGGGTAGGAGCCATGAGGGCCGCCTCTTCCTGTCAAATGGACTGCATTTCTACTGCCGGATGCCACATACAGCAAATGTTTTGGAGGAAACATACAGGCAACACAATGTTCACAAATATGACACAATATATCATTTCAAGTGTTTTGGCCACTAAATAATCCTTGTTTTTTACAGATGATCTGGAAGTAAAGCCATCTATGAATGCAAACAGCACCGGGTTAAACTTGGTCAAGTATTCATCCAATTTAAACTGTTGCATTAAGAACATGTCCTTGTACAAATTTTCAATTCCATTCAGTTGAACTGCCTTGGCCTCAAAACTTCCCAATTTGTATGCTAAACGAGATCGATCAGTTTCATTCAATTGTTGCAGAAGGTCACTCTCAAACAGTTGTTCCTTAAACAAGTTGAGGTTATCAGTTTGGTCAACCTTGTTATGAGCTCTTTCCATTGGTTCTTTGCTGTATTTATTTTCATTTCCCCTCCTGGAACTGGGTCTTTCACTGTCGCAGTAATCATGTTCATTTTCTCGGGTAAAAAATGAAGACAGTTCATTTACACCAAATTTGGCTCTCTTCAGAGTTGATACATCAACATTGGAAATCTCAGCAGCATGTCTTTTTATTGTTGCAAGGGGGCGGCGAATGAGGCTATTTGGATTTCCAGAGTATTTTTCTTTGTTTTTGTTTAACCAGTCTGTGTGCAACTTGTTATGGCAAAATTCTTTGAAAGGCATCCTGACATCATCCTATTCACTGTTCACTGAAACAGAATATTAACATATCAAACCTGTATTGAAGCTTGAGAAAAAATATTGCATACATTCTTTCATACATATAGTATGTTACTAATGTACTTTATGCACACAATAACAATCCACAAAAAAAATTATTATACAATTTTTTCCTTTAAGGGACCAGGGAAAGTTTATGACAATGAAGGGACCTGTTAAAAAAAATATTCATCAAAATAATTGACATGTCCCATGGCTTTCACATAGGCTTAAATTAATTACTGAGATAAAAATAAATACTTTAAAAGAGTTTTACAATTTAATCTTTAAAACAAAGCAGCAATTTTGTTGTCTGATGGCATTATAGCATAAGGCAACCTGACTAATATAACCTGACTTTAAAAAAAAAATTCAAATGTAATTTACATGTAGAAAATGCAGTTATTATAAAATTCAAACATTTTGATGAAATTCTTATCCGTCTCAAGCTACCCTGGTGTGTTTGAATTTTATTTTAATTCAAGGCAGGCATCATACTTTTAGGTCCTACTGTTTTAGCATGATTCAATAAAAAGAGACTACAAACCAGAATAAATAAGATATTCACCTATGTGATTGTTAGCCTCCTCTCTCATGGAAACAACAAACCACATGCAAAATGTGATTAAAAATGTTGCTACAAATCATCCAATTTACTTATACATGTATTAAAAAAGAGCAATTCTTAGCATCAGTGATTTTTTCAAATATATGTGAGAAATGGCTCAAGGAAAATGCCACAAGTTTCATAATATTAGGTAAAATATTTTAAACTAAAGCTTTTTATGAAGATCAGTTAAAAGATAGGGTGGGTATACATCTAAGGGTATTTTTAAGTTATGAAATGCCTTGATTATGATAATATCATGTAAATATATGAAGTATTGAATAAGGGTTCTTATTAAAGGAAGTTGAACAACAATACACCTCTAACAGATTAAGCAAATATGTTTTACTGTAGGAGAGTCCTGTGAATCTGTGATAAATAGAGGAAAGTGGAAATGGTGGCTTCACTTAAATGTCCATATTGTTCTCAAACCTCAATGGATTTGGCAATATGAGACATATGTTTTCTCAAAATTGTATAAGCTTTTTCATTTTAAGAAATATATATTTTCAGAGAATGTAAGTATAAGTTAAAGGTTCAGATAACAATAGGAATAACTCCATCCTAAATGAATTTTTTTGTCTTTATAAAATAAAACATATTTAGAAATAATAAATATTTATTTTGAGTTGAGAACTGTAACTCATTTTTAAAAAGTGTTTGTCCCGTAGGTACTTAATACTAAAAAAATGTTTCTGCCTCATGCTTTTCCTTTATGAAAAAAGTCACTGTCCAATGCCTGTTTGTACCGGTCCCATCACTGTGATAAATTTTGCCTGTTCCCATATCTATATCATAATATTACTTTGTTATTTATTTTTGGTTTTATTTTCTTATATTTCAATTTTTCTAAATCTGTGAATAATGGAATTAAATAAATAGCGGTTTTTTCAAATTCAATGTGCTGTTTAAAGTTTTAAAGATTAATCCCCCCTTCCATTTTTCCATCTTGCAAATGGAATGCTTTCATGTACAGTGTAACTATCATTTAAAAAGAACTATTTCTATTCTTTAATAGAAAAGATTATTATTATTATTATATATATATATATATATATATATATATATATATATATATATATATATATATATATATGTATATATATATATATATATATATATATATATATATATATATATATATATATATATTCTGTTATCTGTCAAAAAAAACCCCACAAAAGTTACTAATTTTTTAAACATTAAATTAATAATATGTTGAATATATTTATTTCTGAAATTTTTAACATTTTTTTTTAAATTAAATATTATAACTTTCTTTTTTTTTTCACTCAATGTATAAATAAAAATAATTGCATTTTTTATTGATATTTATTTTTATAAATTAAATAATTTTAATTTAGAAAAAAAAAATATATATTTATCTATTTTTTTTTCATTGTTATACTTGTTTAAAGATAATTTTGTTTTCTAAATTCACAGTTATTTTTTTTAACTCTGTATTAAAAATATGTTGAATATATTCATTTTTTATTTATTTATTTATTTATTTTTTAACAATTTTTATTTAATGAAATATTTCAATCCTCAGTTTTTCCCTCAATGTACAAATAAAAATAATTTCATTCTTTTTAATGATGTTTTTTTTCTTATTAATTCAATAATTTTTATTTAAATCTGAAAAAAAAATTCTTTATTTTTTTTAAAGAGGAACCCTACATTACTTAATAAAAATATTAAATAAAAAAATAAAGTACCTTTTTCCCTTTATATACTTCGTGTAATAATAATTTTAAGTCTTATTTTCTATCTATTTTATTCTTTTGCAAAAAAGAAGAAGAAGAAGAATGATAAATAAATAGAAACATTACAATTATTTTGTTGTTATGGTTGGGTGGGGGTGGGTTGTTTTTGGTCTACAAATAATATTTATAAATACAAAAATATATATAAATCTGAATGCTTTATTTATACACAAGAGTTTGTGGAATCCTTTTCACAAGTTATGTGCATATTTAGTATATACCAAAATAAAGCGACATCGTATAACTCATCGTGTAACTCATTTGCCAGATTACCAACATATTTACTAAGTGACATTTCCCTTTAATTAGTCTATTTATCAAGCTAGATATAAAAATTAAGGAGAAAATGAAAGTAGAAAATGAACACGCTATTTCGCGTTCAAAACTATTAAATTTTAGACTACGGAGAATTCTAGCATTGACTAAAACTGCTGCTAAATATTACGATTCAAAAATATTAGATGAAATTCGAACGAAAGTTGTCTTGACGAAAATCGATCACTATATCAAAACAAAACATAAGCTATCTTATCTTTTCTTCTTAAAAGCTCGTATTAACCTAAACAAAGTTTTAATTTATGTTCAGACACAATTTACCTACAAAAAACTAGGATATTTACCTCTTCAGTAATTCTCCCGACTGCTGAGATTTATGTTCCGTTCTGCAACTGATGTAGCACCGGAAATGTCATCTTTGAACGTGAATTACAAAAATACTACACATGCGATTTCAAATCGACACATACAAATGAAAGTTAATTTATTAAACTTTCCTTTTCATACCCTGTGGTGCTTGCATTATATCGGTAAAGATATGTACGAAGGCTTTCATACACACCTACTCTATCCTCCGTTTTCGGAGGACAATTTCACCCACAATTCAAAGCGACTTTCCATACATGGTAAAAAATTGACGGCCATCTTGAAATTGAGCTATCCTCCGAAAATGGAGGTTGCCTGGACCTGATAATGAGGACTCGTAAACGTCTGTCGGAATTTGTAATCTTCTGTAAATTCGTGAAAAGCTCCGGAGGTAAATTGGGTACCGTTATCAGATACCAACTCTTCTGGTATTCCCCATCGAGCAAATATGTTCTTCATTTTCCAAAAACATGTGCACTGGTGATAGACTGTTGGAAAGCTATTTCAATGAATCTGGAAAAATAGTCAATGACAACTTTAAAGTGTTTTCCGTTCAACTAACAAAGGTCTGCAGCGACTTTTTGCCATCGTCAACTAGGTAATGGAGTATACTTAAATGGTTCTTTATGTTGCGATTGACGGTGTGTTTGACAAAATTCGCAAGAATTAACGAAATTGCGAATGTCCTGTGAGATACCAGGCCACCAAGCTGAATCCTGAGCTCGTGCTCTACATTTTGTAAGTCCAATGTGTCCCTCATGTATATTCCTCAGAATTTTGTTTCTAAGTGTCTCGGGTATTATACGATTTCTGTACAAGAGTAGTCCTCTCGACTCTGACAGTGCACTGCGTATTGCAAAGAAGTCCGGCAATTCACTTCTGTAAATGGATTTCAGGTGTGTTGGCCATCCGTTTCGAGTAATGTTGATGGCCTCTTGTAGGATGTTGTCTTCTCCTGTGGCTTTCTGTATTTGCTCTAATAGCTTGTCGGTCAATAATCTTGAGTTCTCTAGCGAATCAACATAAAACTGGACTTCATTCGCAAAGGTATCACTCTGGTTTGGTCTTCCAATCGGACTTCTTGAAAGTGTGTCCGGAACAATAAGGTGTTTTCCTGGAACGTGTTCTGCATGTAAGCTGTATCCACGTAGTCGCATAAGCATACGCTGACAACGTAATGGTGCTTTATCAAAGTCTTGAGTATTAATCAAAGGGACGAGGGGTTTGTGATCTGTGAGCAGCTTAAATGATTTCAGTCCTACCACATAGCGCGAGAATTTTTCACAAGACCAAAGCGACGCAAGGCATTCTTTTTCAATTTGCGCATACTTTAGTTCAGTGTTAGTTAGTTTACGTTAACAATATGCAACTGGCTTGTATTTGTCTCCTTCCATCTGAAAGAGTGCTGCCCCTAAGCCATAGGTACTAGCATCTGCACTAACGACAATAGGCTTTTGTGGATCATACAATGTAGAATGTCAACACTGGAGCACAGGTAAGTAATTCCTTAACACGACTGAATGCATTAGCTTGAGCTTGATCCCACAACCAGGCATTTCCGGATTTCAGTAGGTCTGTCATTGGGCTGATTACTAAGGCTAAATCAGGAATGAATCGTCCTAGGTAGTTCACAATACCAACGAATCTGCGTAGTTCGGTAAGGTTGGTCGGGGTTTCAATCTGTCTGATGGCATCAACTCGGCTGCTACCTGGGTGGATACCTTTCAGATGAAATGTTGTGTCGAAAGTATTCTATCTCAATCTTACGGAATTCACATTTTTCCCGGTTCAATTTCAGTCCTGAATCATGAATTCTGCGCAACACTGTGTTAAGCCTCCTGTCATGTTCATTGCGTGTTTTTCCGTGAATCAGGATGTCGTCAATGATAACTTCCACTCCCTCAATTCCACGCAGTAAATCAGTCATCTTGCGCTGGAAGATTTCTGGGGCGGATGTAATTCCAAATGGTACTCGTCTAAAGCAGTAACGTCCCATCGGGGTTATGAATGTTGTCAATTCGCAGCTGTCTGGATGCAAAGGAATCTGATAAAATCCACTTGATGCGTCGAGTTTGGAAAACAATGTTGACCATGCTAATCTCGGAGAAATATCATCAAGATTTGGAAGCATGAAATGTTCTCTTTTCACGACTTCAATAAGCTTCTTGAGATCTACACAAATCCTCACATTTCCATTCTTCTTTAACACTGGCACCATGGAGCACACCAATCCGTTTGTTTCTCCACTTTTTCGATGATGCCCTCCTTCTCTAATCCGTTCAATTCCGCTTCTACCTTTGGCATCAGTGGGAATGCAATACGACGAACAGTAGTTAGACAATACGCCTTTGCACCTTCAGTTAGTGTGATTCTGACAGGCTCACACAAGTCTAAAACTTCCAAACAAACTTGGTTCAATACTGTCAATTTTCCGAATTAATCCAAACTTGTATGCAGCTGATCGTTCTAACAGATTACTTGTTCCTTTGATAACATGGATTGGAAATACAAAGTGTTTGCCCTTGCAGCTGGTCTCAGCTGTAAATACTCCAAGACAGTTGATACGTCCTCCTGGTCCGAATAAGCTGTGTTTGCAGATTCCAGTTTTGGTAGGTTTTGGAGTGCATGGTAAGTTGGTTCACCCATAACTGAGGTGTCCGCCCTGAGTCGATCTTAAATGTTACAGTTTTCCCACAAATTTTCAGATTTATTTTCCACGCTGCTTCATCGTCATTACAGGTTGTGACAGATCCAAGAAATCCTGTTTCCTCATATGGCTCTTCCGGCTCGGATTGTACTATCTCTGCTATGCTCTTCTGGTTACAACACACGGCGAAGTGATCATATTGGTGACACCGTCTGCACTGTTTGCCTCTAGCAAAACAATTGTCCCTTGCATGGTGTAAGTTGCACTTGTTGCATTTCCCTTGACCTTGTCTCCTGTGATGGTTACCTCTGACACGGCTCTGTGTGTATCTGTGTCCACGACCTCGACCTCTGCCTCGGCTGTTATTGCTCTGCGGACCTGTAGCGCTGTGCTTGCGAACTGCCTCCACGTTTGTATCTGACACACTCTGGTCCTTGATCTGTGATTTCACCATTTCTGATTGCCGCGCAGTTTCGACTGCTTTCTGGAGTGTCAGATCTGATATGAGCTGTAATTTTTTTGAGAGTTCTTTGTCCAAAATTCCAATCACCACTCTATCTCGAATTTGCTCTTTCTTGTTAGGAAAGTCCCAATGTTCAAAAATTTCGTGGAGAGCTCTAACAAAAGTTTCTACTGACTCACCAGGTTGTTGTGCACGCTGATGAAATCTGGCTCGCTCGTGAATAGTATTTCTCTTTGGAACGAAGTATTCGTCAAATTTCTCAAATACTTTTTCGAAGTTCTTCTTAATTATCCTCTTCATCAGCAAATTGGAAGGACTTAAAAATGTGTTCAGCCTCCTTACCCATTGCGTAGATGAGGGCGCTGATCTGGACCTCCGGGCTGTCCTTGTACAATTTCGCCGCCATTCTGAAGCGCGAACCTCGTTCCCCCCAGTCGAGCCATTCCGTTGGGTGCTGAAGTTAAAATTTTCAGGGGGGTTCAACAGAGGCATGATTCCGTTTCCGCTAGCTCTAGGATAATAACTGTGGGTTTAGTTTCACTGAAGAGCCATCTCTGACACCATGTTTAAACGAGCACCAAGAAAACACGTGCGTCCATTTCTAACATTTATTCAAGAACACAGAAAATGTGACGTCATACACATTAGTACACATAAAGGTCACATGGCACACAACAGCTGATTCAACATTGAAAATGAATGAGACATGAAACAGATATGTACTCGCAGAACGACATTTTTAACTAAATCCAGTTACACAAAAAAACTTTCACACATCCTACTGGAGGTTGTTTTGATAATTGTCGTTTGTAAACAGAGTAGTTTCCCTTTCTTAATATATAATTAATCGTCATCTCAAAGGACTATCACACTTTATAAATATGTTTTCAAAACTGTTTCAAAAATCAAAATGAAAGTAAAGAATTTCTAGACTCTGATTTTTTGAATAAATAAAGTGTAAATGGTGTTCCTCTTGTAATAATAACATTTTTAAAAGCAGAGCATTTCGATCTGACCTTTTCCTTTCAATTGAACTTTTCGTCAAACCTTTTTTGAAGATAGTATAAAGTTCAACAAATAGTAAGGAAAATTGTAAAATCATTTAAAGATATTGCATTGGTCAGAAAAAAATACCGGTTGATAATTAATTTACTGATATAAAATGTTTGCGCAGACTTTTCTTTATAGATTTTAGAGAAGTTTTTAGTATTGCATGGTACTAGATTCGAAAGATAGATTATGTTTTGCAAAGCATATTTCATTTGTGCCGTCCAGAATAGCTCCCTGTGGTCTATTTGTCTAAGAAGCAAGTATAAAATATTTATCCCGTCATTAAACAAAATTGTACCTACAACTGGCATGTCAAACGTTTGTTTATCTTTCGTTGCACTCTCCATCACTTCAATACGATTTTTAACGCTAAGATCAGCCACGTGAGCCACGACTAGCACACCGTAGCACACGCACGATCACCAAACGTAGATGAACGTACCGTAGTAACCGAGGCATTAATTTGTGCTCAGAATGTCCCTTTATAATAACAGATAATTTAAACTATATTTGGTCAATAAGAAAAAAATATTAACGTAGATATGTATGTAATGACATTTCAGAAACGTGCCCAAAGGACCGATTTGATACTTTTTTAAATATTTTTACATTTCATTTGCCTAAGCTTATCAAATACACAATTTAGAAAAAAGAATTTGTTGAACAAAACTGTTTTGTTTATATATATATATATATATATATATATATATATATATATATATATATATATATATATATATATATATATATATATATATATATATATATATTTATTTATTTATATTTATTTATTTATATATATATATATATATATATATATATATATATTCTTGCATGTATTGCTTAGCGATGGCCAAAAAGGCAGTAATTAATGATTGATGATTGGATCTCTACGGTTACTTCTTTTGTCAATAAAAAAAAGTAATTATACTGTTTGTATTGTTTTTTTAATTACTCCTTCCCTTTAACTATCTTTTATTATTAAGTAATACATTCTTGAAATAACCAATTCGCACAATTATAATTCTTTACATGCATATACCGGCCCAAAGTTATTATATAATTAAGTGCAAATGTAATGCTTGTTGATTTTTAAATAAATATATTTTTAACTTCATTCTTAAGGTTATAACTACTGCAGGTTTGAACAAATAAAATGTTATTTGCATTTAAGATTAAACAGAAGAATTGATCAAAAATACGATGCATCAGAAAAAAATACCGGCGGTTGAGATCATTGAAGGAGTTTCGAGAAGTTCGAATGACCATATACATCATATTATTAATTCTGCAATGAAGACAAGTTTTCCATTTAAACAACTGAAATTAATTGTGCAAATTAGCTATATGTGTATTTTTTGTATTCATAAACTAGTCAAAAGCGCGCAAAAAGACTAATACTAGACACGATCTCGTTGCGAGCAACGAGGAGGTCTTCCGTCCGATTTTTAGAAGAAAATATGACATCATTGACTTTGATTTTCGATAACAAAACATGATATGGAAAA